>NC_065444.1:63920465-64233880 GCF_917563875.1 Diabrotica virgifera virgifera | reverse complement strand
AACTTTTCACAAAAATTATCAAAAAAAGACTGGAGGCTAAGTTAGACTTCTATCAACCTAGAGAACAAGCTGGATTTAGATCTGGATATAGCACTAACGACCACTTACTGGTAATAAAAAATCTAATAGAGAAGTCTGCGGAATACAACAAACCATTGGCACTGATATTCGTGGACTACGAGAAAGCATTTGATACCATAAGCCAGCAGAAAATGTTAAAAGCATTGACAGAATGCCGAATAGACCATCGCTACATTAACATGATCAAATATATCTACCAAACGGCAACGGCTAGCGTAAGACTGTCTGAACAACAAACAAATACATTCTGTATACAGCGAGGAGTACGGCAGGGAGACACCATCTCACCAAAGCTGTTCACAACCCTTTTAGAACACACATTTAAGAAGGCAGATCTAAACGAATATGGTATCAATATAAATGGAGAGAAGCTCAGTCATTTGAGATTCGCAGATGACATTGTCCTTATAGCCGATCGTATGGATGATGCAATAATAATGTTGAACAAATTATATTACGCTTCCTTAGAGGTCGGACTAAAGATTAATATCAACAAGACGCAAATAATGACTAATCTGGTGCTAAATCGTAATATTGTTGTTGATGGAATGGATATTGAGCAGACTGCATCTTATAAGTACTTAGGACATGAAATTCGGTTGGGATGAGATAACCAGACGTGCGAACTCCCACGTCGCATAGGATTAGCCTGGGCAGCGTTTGGTAAACTTAACTATGTATTTAAATCGGACTTGCCCAGATGCCTCAAAAGGAAAATCTTTGACCAATGTGTGTTGCCTGTACTCACTTATGGAGCCGAAACATTAACACTAACAAAAAAGGTAGTGAACAAGATTCGCGTAACTCAGAGGGCTATGGAGCGCCAGATGTTGGGTGTCTCCCTGAGAGACCGAATCCCAAACGAAGAAATACGCCGTAGAACAAAAACAACAGACGCTGTCGAAAAAATCGCGTCGCTTAAGTGGAATTGGGCAGGACACGTCTCCAGATTGCCAGACAACCGATGGACAAAACGTATTGTCGAGTGGAGGCCGCGAGAAGAAGCACTACGGAGCAGAGGACGCCCACTAACCAGATGGGCCGATGATTTGAAACATGTTGTCGGTAACTGGATGCAAGCCGCACAAAATAGAGATGAATGGAAAGAGCTGAGGGAGACCTATGTCCAGCAGTGGACGCGTACGGGTTGATGATGATGATGATGATGAACTTATTAAAATAAACATAGAAGTTTTCAGAGAATTTCGGCCGTCGGTAATAATGTAATCTTTCATTCTGGCTTAAAATTTTTCAAAAATACTTATCAGGATTTTATCAGGATTCGAAAAAAAAAATGAATGCATTTAAACAGCATTCGACCAAGATTTTGCTACTACCCCCTTAAGAATTTATTTGCAATAATTACTCGAACAAAAAGAAAAAGCTTTGGATACACCATTATAAGTGTGAGTGAATATAATTAGTCTAAAATGTATCAGACGAGAAGTAATCCAGTGATACCAATCATTTCAGTGTCTTTTCACTGATTTAGTATATATTTGTTGGACAGTGTCGTTTTGATCTTCTTGTTACCTCTGATTAAAGATACAATTTTCTTGTTTTCTGTCGTAGATGTTCAAGGTAGTTTCTTTTTAATCTTCTGATTTCTTCTGCAACAAAAATATATTCCAAATCCGTCATGTAAGAACCACCAGATGAAACCCGTCACCCTGCATTGAATATTATTAGGAGTGTCTTAGACTGGATTATTTGAATGATTTTCTTATTAACAGGGCTAAGTTATCATCTTATGTCTGCTAATAAAATCTTTATCTTTATTATGTTTTATCTTTAGTTTCTAAATTTACATGAACATTAGGTATATGTATATTTATTTTCAGATGAATAATCCAGATACTTTGTTTTTAAACCTTTTTCTTTAAGAGCTTGTGTTTTCTACTATTTCAGTTTTTGTTCTGAATCCTTTTCAGTATTTTTCACAACACAATATGATCATCATACATTAGAAAACAGAGAATCGTGTTCTGTAGTTTCCTTGTTATCAGATTCAACACTAATGAGATTAAATAATAAGGACTAGACACTGAGCCTGATGTAACTCTACTTTCTCATATACTTTATGTATGTGAAATCCTCTTCTAAATATTATGTCCTAACACTAGGTGTTACTTCCTTTACTTCCTCATACATATCTTACACAAATCTTCACTTATTCATTGATGACTTCTTTCACACCAGAGAACCTCTCAATGAATTAATCATAGGTATGCTTTCGGAAGATTAATAAACGTAAAATAAGATAACAGAAAATAAAAATCTTAATCAAAAGGAGCATACCAAAACAAATAAATCATGAAGTGGAAAAAGTACAATACAATTTATTCATCTGACACAAACAAGAACTCTTGAACAACTAAATGACGAAATAACTTTTGACTAAGTATGCAAATAATCAGAACCTTGTTATTACAGGTACTAAAGGTACTGATCAACAAGGCCTACCACAGATAATCACAGGTAGTAAAAGTATAGCAATATAAAATCTGTTGCCTTGCTTGTATGCCGTTTAAGAGATAAAATATACTAATATGACGTACTCCAGATTTAGCCATACGGCCCTCACTCCCTCTAAGGGGAAAACTCACTCATCCCAGATACCTACGGGTAAGATTGATCTCTGGCGTTACTCTTTTCGTGTTATCGAGCCCTAGGTGACTTGGTATACATGAGTATCTCCCAAAAATTTTCGTACACATCTGGCCGTCCTCGAGAGTAGTAGCAGATATGTTTCTTCAGACCCAGCTTTTTTAAGTTTTCTAGGAGGTTGTTCGGAATGACTCCAGTAGTAGAGACACTAATAGGTATTGTCTGAGTACTTTGCATTCTCCATTGTTATCCTTATCTCACAAGATCGAGAACGATATCGGCAAATTGTTATGGAAGCTACCCACGCCTAAAAATTTGGGCACGGTACTTAAACAAGAAGATTGTCTTCGTATTTGAATTTTCGGATCTCTGTACTTGGCGATCTTTTCAGTGTATTTAGAACGTATGGTCCAAGAGCTGTGAGACATTTTTGAGTAGGTATTTTAGGCAACCTGAAAATTTTTCAGGTGACTCTTCTATAACAGCCTAATACAAAAATGCCGGTCTGGCTGGAGGGTAGCGGTTATTTTCCCCAAAAATCCCCCCAAAAGTTAAAAAAAAGGGTAAAAATTGTTATTGCAAAAAATATCATTGACGTGACTTTAAAGTAAATTTAAATATTCAAATATAAAGAAAATAAACAGGCCAGGCGATTTGAGGGCGATTTTAACTCTGCAAGATACTTGCATGGGCGCCCCAGGATTATTTTCGGGGGATGCATCTGAACTTTAGAAGATTTCATCTGAATCTGTACATACTATTAACGAGTATAAAATATACAAATATACACGCAAAGCTATGTACATTCCTTCCGGACAGGGAAGTATAATGATTATTTTGACAGGGTATTTTTTAATATTAAAAATAAATATTCTAAAAAAGACAGGTTTTTTTTTGGTGAAATTTTCCAGCTGCCATGTGATCAAACAAATTACGCGTACATATAAATAAAAAGCGCTATAGGTAAGCAGCAGTGTGAGACAGAGCGTATACCGATAGCTGTTTGTGTCCTCTGTTGTACCTGAGCGAGTTCGTTCGCTCGAGAAAAATCACGTGACCTGGCGATCCCATGTTGTTGTGCCTCGAAACGTTAGAGTAATTGTTATATATTATAGTTTTTTAAGTAACTTTTTCTTAATTAAAGGAAAATAATACGTACTATGCAATAGATTTTGCAAATATGATAGAAAAAGACAGATTTATTATTATCAATATATAGGTAGAAAAGTATAAAAGTATAAACTAAATTAATTCTGTGTCCGAATCTTGTACTTCATCTTCAAACTCCTCATCTGAGCTTAAATATTCACTGTCTTCTTCTTCGTCAGACTCCCCTCGAGACTCAGATTCCTCTTCTTCATGATCTGTAAATAGTTGTAATATGTATTTAGAATTAATTAAAAATTAATTAGCGATAATTTAATTGAATTACTACGTATTCTCTCTCCTTTTATACGGAGTCGAAGCCTGGACAATCACGGGCGCATCTGAAGAAAGACTTGCCATTGTTGACATGTGCTGTTATTGAATAATGTAAAAAATATCATGAACACAACACGTAACAAACACGGAAACATTAAGAAAGATGAAAAAGGCAAAAGAAATACTCAACACTATAAAGGAAAGAAAAATAAGCCAAAATAAATATTCATTCTCTTCTTCTTCGTCAGACTCCCCTCGAGACTCAGATTCCTCTTCTACCTGATCTGTAAATATTTGTAAATATGTATTTAGAATTAATTAAAAAATAATTAGTGATTAATTAATTGAGTTGCTACGTATTATTACTTATATAACTAATACTTAATACTTTCTCTTATATTATAAATTACATCACGTTTTTTATTTCTTAGTATATGACCAAAGTAGCTCATTTTTCTTTCCTTCATAGTGTTGAGTATTTGTTTTGCCTTTTTTTATATTTCTTAAGGGGGGGGATGGTTTGAAATATTTAATTTTTTTATTACTTCAAATAAAAGTGCATACTTTCAACAATACTCTATGAAATTTTCAAAATAATCGGAGTAAAATTATCAGAGACACAGGGTGTTGAATATCCCTATCTTCGACTCGCGTTGCCGCGGCTTCGCGCCAGCACGCTTGAGCGTAGTGAGAAACGTTAAACAACTGTTCGCCTTCTCTTTTGTAGATTACTCCGCAATTTAAAAAACATATTCCAATGTTCATAAATTTACGATTTGGCAGACAAATCAGAAGATGAAGATGCAGTTGTCAAAAGTTAAAACGCATTTTTCTCAAAACTGCTTTTTCAAATGCGGTGGACATTGTAACTGAAAAACTACTCGACCGATCTACCTGAAATTTTGCATAGATTTTCTTTAGACATTTCGTGAGGTAATAACGTCGAGATATTTTTCATTTTTTGCTTATTTTTTGTTCAACAATATTATATCTGTTGGTTTTCACAAAATTTTTATCAAAAATTTAGTATTTTTGACTTCTGAGTATCCCAAAAATTCAAAAATCGCTAAAAATAAAAAAACTCGACGTTGTTACCTCGTGAAACTCATAAGCTAATTAAATATTTTTGAATTTTTTGTTTCGTATGATCCAGTGATGAGTCCAGTGATGTCCTCCGCAAAATTCATTATTTTTGAGCTGCCTGCCAAAATTTGTCGCCCATGGCTTATTTTTCAATATTTTGGATTTAATTTTTTCTTAAATATTCTTTGAATTGTACTTAATATGTTTATTTAATTCAAAAATAAAATAATTCTACCATAGCTTCGAAAAAAATCACAAAAATGTGCTTGGTATGTTGATTTCAAATCATACCCACCCCTTAATGTTTCCGTGTTTGTTACGTGTTGCGTCCATGATATTTTTTACATTATTCGATAACACCACATCTCGACAATGGCAAGTCTATCTTCAGATGCGACCGTGATTGTCCAGGCTTCGACTCCCTATAAAAGGAGAGAGAATACGTAGCAACTCAATTAATTTTTCAGTAATTAATTTTTATTTAATTCTAAATACATATTACAACTATTTACAGATCATATAGAAGATGAATCTGAGTCTCGAGGGGAGTCTGACGAAGAAGAAGACAGTGAATATTTAAGCTCAGATGAGGAGTTTGAAGAGGAAGTACAAGATTCGGACACAGAATTAATTTAGTTTACACTTTTATACTTTTCTACCTACATCTTTATAATAATAAATCTGTCTTTTTCTATCATATTTGCAAAATCTATTGTATAGTACGTATTATTTTCCTTTAATTAAGAAAAAGTTACTTAAAAAACTATAATATATAATAATTACTCTGACGTTTCGAGGCACAACAATATGGGATCGCCAGGTCACGTGATTTTTCTCGAGCGAACGGACTCGCCCAGGTACAACAGAGGACGCAAACAGCTATCGGTATACGCTCTTTCTCACACTCCTGTTTACCTATAGCGCTTTTCATTTATATGCACGCGTAATTTGTTCGATCACATGGCAGTTGGAAAATTTCACCAAAAAAAAAACTGTCTTTTTTAGAATATTTATTTTTAAAATTAAAAAATACCCTGTCAAAATAACAATTGCACCTCCCTGTGCGGAAGGAATGTACATAGCTTTGCATGTATAGTTGTATATTTTATACTCGTTAGTAGTATGTACAGATTCAGATGAAATCTTCTGAAGTTCAGATTCATCCCCTGAAAATAATCCTGGGGCGCCCATGCAAGTATCTTGCAGAGTTAAAATCGCCCTCAAATCGCCTGGCCTGTTTATTTTCTTTATATTTGAATATTTAAATTTACTTTAAAGTCACGTCAATGATATTTTTTGTAATAATAATTTTTACCCTTTTTTTAAATTTGGTGGGGATTTTTGGGGAAAATAACCGCTACCCTCCAGCCAGACCGGCATTTTTGTATTAGGCTATCACAGAAGAGTCACCTGAAAAATTTTCAGGTTGCCTAAAATACCTACTCAAAAATGTCTCACAGCTCTTATACTAGTAGGTTAGTGTAGTTAGGTATCGCCACGTCAATGAATGTTGTTTGTTTCGTTAATTTATTAATTAATACGAGATCCGGTCTACTATGTGTTACTGCTTGGTCTGTCAGCACAGTGCGGTCCCAGTATGGCTTGTAGTTTTCATTCTGAAGCATAATCTCCGGAATGTATTGATAGTATACGATATGGTTTGTTTGAAGAAGTCTCAGTTTGATGACTATGTCTTAATGAATGATCTTTCATATTGTTCATCGGCTATAACTTTTCCAATGCGTCACGAATCATTTTCAAACAAATTAAGTTAAAACATAAAGTGAAACGTACGCCGATGTGTGTAGTATATAGTATAAAGTATACAAAATGTATCTACACATCGACGTTCGTTTCACTTTATGTTTTGACTTAATTCGTTTGAAAATGAATCGTGACGGGAAAAGTTATAGCGGATGAACTATACTAAGTCATGCCGTTCCTTATACTCAGTTGTAGCAAATGCCTGGCAGCGTCCGGTAAGATGTTGAATGGTTTCTTGAGCTTGACATTCATATACGCATTTGCCATTTTTGACCCGAGTCTTTGACGATACATTTCAGGAAGTGCTTCTATTATTAGATTATTACGTATCAGGTAAACAAATGAAGCTCTTATCTGATAGACAGCCACGATTTGATACTACCAATATTTAAAAATTTAGTTTCTTTTACCTTGTTCATATCTTCATAGAACAGAAAAATTAAATTGCTTTCATGCCTTCTACTCCATCCTTCTTTTATATGCTCCCAGTATGGTGCCCAAGAAACTAAAAATTAATTATTTTTACAAAAGTATTATTGTCAAACTAAACATAAACATTACAATAATGCGAGGATAACAGTGTAAATTTAAAATTATTAATCCTGATAATTTGATATATATGTATATGTAGATATGAAAAGAGAAGAAGAAGAAGATGTATAATGGAAAAATGTGGTGAGCAACTTAAATAGTCCATAGCGGCTAGCTGCAGCTTTTGAACTGAGTAGAGAGCTGTGGAAGAGTTTGCTGTGAAAGAAGAAGAGTTTGCACTGGTTAAATGACACCAGTCTATGCCATAAAAAAAAGAAAAAAAAAACAGAACATCTGACATATATTTTAAAATATGAATATTATAAAGTAATTACAACAAATCAAAACAAGAAAATTAAATAATTGAGACATTATTGTGGTATATTTCGGTTTTTGTTATATATTATATTAGAAAATTCAGTTAAGAGCGTAGGCGCAAAATTTAGGATCAATGCTTGTTAAATGCATTAATTTTTTCGAATGCTCAGAAAACTAATAAAATTTTTTCTACGGCCGTGCTAAAACAGCCACTTTCCCGCACGGAGTGCGGGAAAGTAGAATACCTTTGTAATATGGCATTATAATATATTATAATACATGCAATAAACTAATATTTAGATATTATTCATTCATTTATTTCAAATTTATCTTACTGTGTTAATGTTTTAATGAAATTAACGCGATTATTTCATTCATAGGAGATTCTGACCAATAGAAAGCTACAGAAATAAAAATTAAACTGATTATTTTTTGATGATTTTAACTTTCAATCGTATAGTAAGATATGTGATCACGTGTTTAATTCTGTCCAATCAGATTAAAATTATACTGAGAATTATCTACTGTAGACAATTACCGATAGAAATTTTTTAAGTAGATTGTTTCTGTTTAATTGCAATCAGTTTCCTAGTTTTGACAACTGTCACATTTAAGAAAATATCCATAATATACGTATTAAAAAATAATCTTACGAATATCACACGACAGTAAGAATAAATAAGAAAATAATGCTTCATTTTTACACAAATTTGTTGTTATTGGGCAATAGCCACTCGAGCCCTGCGGGCTCTCGTGTCTATTGCCAGACAACAAAACACACTACCTGGGGTTCAAGACTTATTACAACCAAAGAAAAACATCTCCTGGAAACAGTTCAACAAAAAAATCTTAACTATTTATCAACTGGCGAGGCAACTTATTGGCCCACTGATAGAAATAAAATTCCAGACCTATTAGATTTTGCTATAATCAAAAGTATACCAATCGATCGATGTGATATTAAATCAAACTTTGACCTTAGCTCCGATCATAGTCCTATCATCATCAATGTGAGTAGTGAAATTCTTCAAAAAGTTTTCCCTCCTAGACAGTGTTCTAAACGAACTGACTGGCTAGAATTTCAAGAAATCGTAAACACCAACCTAAGTCTCAACGTAAGGCTAAAAACAGAAGAAGAAATTGAGACAGCAGTTCACGATTTCACAAATCTAATGCAAAACGCGGCCTGGAAAGCAACACCTGTACATCATAAGAGAAAGACAGATGATGTTCCCAGATATATTAAGGAGTTGGTAACCGAGAAGCGTAGGGCACGCAGAATCTGGTAGCACACAAGAAACCCAGCGGACAAAACCAATCTCAATAGACTGACACACAGACTACATTCAGCACTTCAAGAATCCAGAAATACATCTTTTGAATATTTCATCAAAAACCTGACTCCCAGTGATCACCCATTGTGGAGAGCGACCCAAAAAATAAAAAGACCTGTCGTAACAGCTTCTCCATTAAGACAGAACGATAATGCATGGGCTAGATAAAATGAAGAAAAAGCAAGAGTTTTTGTAGAACACCTTGAAAAAGTGTTTGCACCAGTAGATTTATTCGAAGATGAAGAAATAAATAGCTATTTAGATGCTCCCTGTCATCTATCACCACCTGCTAGATCAATTACTCCATCAGAAATTATGGAAGAGATAAAGAAAATCAACTCCCATAAAGCTCCAGGTTATGATCTAATAGTGGGAGAAATTCTCAAACATTTACCAAGAAGAGCTATCGTGTTTCTCACTACTTTATACAACCGAATTCTTCATCTTTCCTACTATCCAACGCAATGAAAATTTGCTGAAATTATCATGATCGCCAAACCTGGAAAGCCACCAACAGAAGCTGCCTCTTACAGACCCATAAGCCTGCTGCCTATACTCTCTAAAATATTTGAGCGACTACTGCAAAGTAGAATAAATAGTATAACCTCCATAAATAATTTAATACCAAATCATCAATTTGGTTTTAGGGAAAAACACACCACAACTCAGCAATGCCATAGGATAGTAAATTTAATCAGAGACGGTTTAGAAATAAGAACATTTGCACTGCGCACTGCAGCATTTCTAGATATTCAGCAAGCCTTTGATAAGGTTTGGCACCAAGGTCTGTTTTACAAATTAAAAACAAACATGCCGAGTCAGATTTACTTACTTCTAAAATGATACCTTTCCGACAGACATTTCGATGTCAAAATGGAAAAAGATAACAGAAGCTACCAACTCATAAGGGCAGGAGTACCCAAGGCAGTGTTTTAGGACCATTTTTGTACTTATTATACACTGCTGATATATATAATTGCGCTTGACCATGATCCAGTAGTGGCCTCTAACAAGCTACAAACACATTTAGATCGATTACAAAACTGGCTCCAAAAATGGAAAATCAAAGTCAACCACGAAAAATCGGCTCACATAACATTTACGAACAGACATGTAAATTGTCCACATGTTACAATAAACCACCAAGTTATCCCAGTGAAAGCTGAAGTCAAATATTTAGGTATTCACCTTGATCAGAAACTAACATGGACAGCGCACATTAAAGCTAAAAAACAACAACTCCAAATAAAAACCAGACAAATGAATTGGCTTCTTGGTAGAAGATCACAATTATCCATAGAAAACAAACTGGCAATATACAAAATAATACTAAAACCTATATGGACCTACGGGATTGAACTATGGGGATGTACGAAACCATCAAACACCAAAATTCTGCAGAAATACCAATCAAAAACTTTAAGAATCATTGCAAATGCACCCTGGTATATTTCAAACCAAACATTACATGAGGACTTAAAAATACCATTCATAAAGGATGTAATAGGACTGTATGCGACCAAACATAGAAAAAGAAGTATCAATCACAACAACGAGCTGATTTCCACGCTTTCCAATCGTCCATTACCAGTTGGGAGACTCAAGAGACAGTGGCCAGAAGACTTGTGTGAGTGACATTTGTGTTAGTGAATACAGTGGTGAATAAGGTGAACCGGCACTGGCCGGCAACACCTACAAAACATTACATAATTATCAGTTTTACTTAATACTCCTTTGTACAGAGTAGATTGTAAATTTGCAAGTTTTCAAATAAAAAAAAACAAATTTTCGAAAAACTGTCACATTATTTTCAATTTATTCTCACTCTCTTGTGATACTATACCCGATAATTTTTGATAATTTTCCATCGTCAAGTAAATTACGTCAGATGCCCTTCGTTGCTATGAAAAAATACATTTAGTGACATTAATGACAATTAATGTTTTAAAAATTATAAAAGTGATGACCTTCAACCGTCAAATATTTTTAACAACTGTGTGTTTAATTGTACTAATTTGTACTTACATAAATAAATTACAATAAAATTTTGGTTTTGAACAGTTTTATTCATGAAATAATCGCAACAAATTGCACTCGATCTCTAAAATTAATATAGAATTTTAGAGATCTTGTGCAATTACTACTAATAATTTTTGATAAAATCCCGCCGTCAAGTATATTACGTCAGATGCCCTTCGTTGCCAAAAAAAAAATACATTCAGTGACATTAATGAGAATTAATGTTTTAAAAGTTATAAAAGTGATGACTTTCAACCGTCAAATATTTATAAAAACTGTGTGTTTAATTGGTTTCACCCCTATTCAGCGGTTCCCATAAGCGCGGTCCCCGATTGAGCGGTCTCATTACAGCGGTCCCCGTTTCAGCGGGTCCCCGTTTCAGCGGTACCCCGACTCCTCGGTCCCCAATAGAGCGGTCTCAATAAGAAAATAATAATATGACAATGACAAGTAATTAGTTTTATTGTAGGATATTATTTTAACCTATTCTTGTTTGAAAATATACAGGTAATATCTAAGTATCTGGTATATACCCCAGTTAATAGGGAAAAAATCATCGATTTCAGGTAAAAATGTTCTACAGGGTTTTCAAAGTTTTAAACGTTAGATGAGGGATAACTGATGATAATTCCGTGAAGACGTACAGCTGTTTTTGCTTTTTTTTTAAACAATTGCAAAGAATGAAAAAAGCAGTTTTTTGACTATAAAACGTTTCTTGTACATTTTAGAGAAAAATGTTTCAAATAAATGTGGATCTTAAAAAGTTCTTTAATTTGGTGGTAAGCATATTGTAATATATAAACAATTGACCGAGATAATTGCAAAAAACCCTCATTTTTGCAGTAAATTATAAATATTAATTACTTTATTTTTTGCACAATGACGTAAAATTTAATGACTTTAAATTATGTCAATTAATGAGTTATTTAAGTGTGCTAAATTTCAACCAGATCGACCAAATAGTTTATAAGTTATTCAATTTGTTTATCCCAGAGAGCAATTGTTTATACAACTGTTCTTGCCCTACAGTGACTCTGTGAGATATTTAGCAGATCGCAGTCGATTATTTGAGACTTTAATTTTAAGACGTATTAAAAAATTTTTAACATTTTATTGAAATTGTTATTAAAAAAACTGTTTGAAAAAGACCTGACTTTTTAGCTTATAAACAATTAGAATAACTTAGATATTTTTTATGTTCCGTGCTTGTATGTAGGCGTAGGCTCAATGAAAAGCTGATGAAAAAATGCATATAAAAAAAGAAAAAATAATTTTATAAAATTCATTTTTTATTGTTAAAACTACTGTCCCCAAGAGGGTCCTGTTTTTACTCATTTTCCTGAACGATGCCTCTCAAACGGCATGCTGCAGAACCAAACGCCGCTGAAACGGGTCGGTGGAATCGAGAACCACCGAAACGGGGACTGCTGAAATGGGTACCGCTGAACCGGGGACTGCTGAAAAGGGTCGGTGGAATCGAGAACCGCTGAAACGGGGACTGTTAAAATGGGGTCTTACCGTTTAATTGTACAGTGGAACCCCGATAAGTCGGCCCCCGATAACCCGGAAGTCCGGCTAACCCGGACCGATTTTCATCAGATAAACATTTTGATTTTCAATATTTTGTATTTTTCAATTTAATTGTGGCTTATTTCCAATCAAAATAGTTAATTATCAGACAAACCTTTCAACAATAAAAATGTATGTAATATAATATTTGAGAGATAATGTGTACTTATGTGTGTAATTTGAACTATACGATATTAAAAATGACTCATAGCACACGCCGCAGGAACAACAGCCACCTGTCTGTAATATATATTCCTTTTTATTTCAAACTGTCAGCATTGTTTAGGAAAGACTATTTAAAAAATTCTTTTATAAACAATGGTCTTTAGTATTGTGTGTCTTGTATTGTTCGCTTCCATTTGCTTACGTTTGGGTTTGGTGTTTTTTTTAGTAATTTTAATGAGTAGGTACTGTGCATATTTATAAATATATTTCATGTTATTTCAATTCTAACGGAGTTTATCTGTAAGTATACCGTATTTTATTAATTTTTACCATATTCTCCGGCTATCTCGGATTTTCGATAACCCGGATCGGTCGCGGTCCCGATTAATCTCGAGTTATCGAGGTTCCACTGTACTAATTTGTACTTACATAAATAAATTACAATAAAATTTTGGTTTTGAACAGTTTTATGCATGAAATAATCGCAGCAAATTGCACTCGATCTCTAAAATGATTATCGAATTGTTGCCCTCGTGACACTTTGACATAATTTCACTCCCCTTCGGGTCGTGAAATTAAAACTGTCGCAGTGTCACTCGGGAAAAATTCGATAATTTTAGAGCTCTTGTGCAATTACTACTGATAATTCGTTGAAATATAATTATTTTGAGATAATATTCAAAAGTCACATCACTAGACAATACCAACGGTTTTGAAACGCCGTCATGGAAACCAATATCGTCGTCATGGTAACTAATTTTTTGAAAGTTTGGTTTTGACAACCTTGTCAAAGAACGTATTAATTTGTGTATTTTCACTCCTAAATAAAAATTTATATAACTTTATTTGTTGCTGCTTTTTTCCAAACGTACAGCCCTAGAAAAAATATTGTTCCTAACTCATGCGGATAGTGTCTTTCCCGCACTCGACTCCCGCACTCCGCTATCGCGTCGTTCGGGTCAACGGCAGTCTCGTGCGGGAAAGTATCACTTTCCGCACTAGTTAGGAAATAGCTATTTGAAAAATTTCAACGCAAAATGAAAGAGTAGGTACATAACGAGTATTACCGAGAACCGAAAGTCCCTTAGAATAAACAAAAAGTTTTTTTTAATGAGATACTGGAAATTAAAAATCACACTAAATTTTCTCTTATTTTTCACCTCTGTAGTTTATTAAAATAAACATAGAAGTTTTCAGGGACTTTCAACCTTAGGTAATAATGTAGCATTTTATTCTGCGTTTAAATTTTTCAAAAATACTTATTAGTTTTCTCAAGATTCCAAAAAAAAATGAATGCATGTAAAAAGCATTAGCCCGAAATTTTGTGCCTACATTCTTAATAGTATACGCGCCCCTTCCCATGTCAGTTGGCCCAACATTAGATTAAAAAGAAAACAATTTCACGCTACAAAGTTTCTATCGGGGACAACTCGGGACTGTCAGAATGCCTTCCAGAAATGGTATAACATGCTTTTCATTCCATTTTAAACTCTTTGTTAAGGCACGACAACCTGCACCGTGTTGTTGGAACACAAAATCTTTCGCTGATGTTAAACTTTGTTCCATAATAGGTAAATCGTATATATAGTATAATGCAAATCTATGGAATAAATTCATTATTTCAGAAGAAGACGACTTTTAAAAAATGTTAAAAAGCGTCAATTTAATTTTTGAATGGCCATCAATTGATGTATGTATATTTGAGATTACGTTATCAGTGTTACATTATTCTACATATTATTCGGTCGACTTCGATATACTTTGCTCTTCATATATCCCATAAAAAAGTATAACGGAGTCAAATCTGGAAACCTTGGTGGCTACTCTATAGATCCTCTTCCCTATCCACCTACCTGGGAAAAATGATATTTAAGTAATTTCGTACCTCAACGTCATAGTGTGGAGGAGTCCCATCCTGTTGTAACTAAAAATCATTTCTATTTGGAGACAGCTTATTCAGCTGTGGCATCATACCTAATTCTAAAGGCATTCCAGATAACGAGGAGTAGTGTTTTTCACAAAAAATATGGCCCCATAATGTGATTGTTTGTAATGCCGGCCCAAACATTCATCTTCTAAGAATATTGTGTCCTATATATTCTTCCATCTAAAGTGGATTTTCAGTGGCCCAGAATGTTCCTTAAAATGAAACTGGACCAGTGAGACCAACGAGGACAAAGAAGAAGCATAGCAAGATGACAACAAAGATGGTACGAAGACTTAAAAAGAACATCGGGGCTAAATTGTTACCAGCTAGCCAAGAATAGAGAAAACTGGAGAACAGTGAGCCAGGTCTATATCGAAAAGATAGAAAACAAAGAAGAAAATGAAGAAGACGAAGAAGATATTTATTTTAAAAGGACGAAACCTATTGATTCTTTCAGAATCTTAACAGAAGATAAAGCAAAAAACAAAGTAAGTCCTAAAGATATAAATGTGAATACAAGCTTTATAATTTTATCGGTTTTTAAAACACTGTAGATTTTAGAAACGTTTATCAGTTACCTCAGAGAAGAGGTATACCCCTAATAGTCCAAGAGGCAGCGCTGAAAAATTTCTCTGAATTTACTAAAGCTAGTTATTTCACAGTTGATTATCGTGATTGTGTAAAAAAAGATACTGCGGTCGGTCAAGCGAAACGTAGAACAGGTGGTACTGACAGCTTGTCAAAGTTGCTACCTGCGGAGGTAATTAAATCCATTTACTAAGGCTGAAAATTAGTACACACATTCTAAATAGAATATAAATAAAAGTTATTATAGTCGGTTGGCCCCAATTAATGTACAGGGTTATTCACTATATTTTGACCCCCCTCTAAACTGCTTTATTTACAGAATTAGAAAAAAATGTAAAATACAAAACTTATTCAATTTTTAAATTTTGATTTTTTGACATATATATATATATATATATTTATATATATATATATATATATATATATATATATATATATATATATATATATCAAATAGATGAAATAGAGAATGTGGAAAAATCCCCTTACGAACAATTCACACATCCACCATTTCGTAAGGGGATTTTTCCACATTCTCTATTTCATCTATTTGATTTCGTACGAGTGGTCGTTAAACCAATAACCTTGGATCTTTGGTTCACTGAGTGTGTTTCAAAGATCTACATCTTATGTTATATATATATATATATATATATATATATATATATATATATATATATATATATATATATATATACATCCTACTATCAATTTGGCATCGATACATTATGCATTTACCATCGATTTGGCATCGTCTTGCAAAGTGGCATCTGTATATCGATGCCACTTTACACTACCTTAATAACTTTTTTTCTGCACTTGTTACCAGAAGTCTAATCAACTCGGTAGTTAGAGATTTGATTTCTTGATGTTACTTTAATATATCAGCTTTCTTTGTTTATCCCTTACTAAGTTATATAAGTATATTCCATAAAATGTATGAGTCCAAAATTATGGTACAGTGAAAATATTATATACATTTAGTTCAGTGTTTTACCGTTTTGTCGCTGCCGCTATATACATGAAAACGTATATCCCACTTTCATTATCAATCATTTTGGCATCAGAAATTTGGCATCACTGTTGAATATAATATTATCCACACCGAAAAATAGGCAATTTGAGAATGTATATATTATTTTCATCAACAAATCATTCTGGCATCATGTTGTTTTCACCCAATTTTGAAAAAATGTGAAAACTTTGTATTATCCACGTCCGTCTGTCTGTAATCACAACTCCTCCATCAACATACCAGCTAGAATGACAAACGAGGTGTCAACTGAAAGCTGATAATCCAAGGATGGTACTAAAGGTGAGATATTTGACCTTGGCGGTCTGTTTGTCGGTCTGTCCGACCGCGAATATAATTCCTCCATCATTATACCAGGTAGAATGACAAATGAGGTGTCAAATGAAAGCTTATAATCCAAGGATGGTACTAAAGGTGAGATATTTGACCTAGGCTGTCTTTCCGTCGGTCCGTACGACCGCGAATATAACTCCTTCGTCATTATACCAGGTAGAATGACAAATAAGGTGTAAAATGAAATCTTATAATCCAAGGATGGTACTAAAGTTGACATATTTGACATATGCGGTCTGTGCGTCGGTCCCTCCGACCGCCAATATAACTCCTCCATTATTATACAAGCTTGAATGATAAATGAGGTGTCAAATAAATGCTTATAATCCAAGGATGGTACTAAAGGTGAGATATTTGACCTAGGCTGTCTTTCCGTCGGTCCGTACGACCGCGAATATAACTTCTCCGTCATTATACCAGGTAGAATGACAAATGAGGTGTCAAATGAAAGCTTATAATCCAAGGATGGTACTAAAGGTGAGATATTTGATCTAGGCTGTCTTTCCGTCGGTCCGTACGACCGCGAATATAACTCCTCCGTCATTATACCAGGTAGAATGACAAATGAGGTGTCAAATGAAAGCTTATAATCCAAGGATGGTACTAAAGCTGACATATTTGACTTGGGCGGTCTGTGCGTCGGCCCCTCCGACCGCGAATATAACTACCAGCTTGAATGATAAATGAGGTGTCAAATAAAAGATTATAATCCAAGGATGGTACTAAAGGTGAGATATTTGACCTAGGCTGTCTTTCCCTCGGTCCGTACGACCGCGAATATAACTTCTCCGTCATTATACCAGATAGAATGACAAATGAGGTGTCAAATGAAAGCTGATAATCCAACAATGGTACTAAAGGTGAGATATTTGACCCAGGCTGTCCTTCCGTCGGTCCGTACGACCGGGAATATAACTCCTCCGTCATTATACCAGGTAGAATGACAAATGAGGTGTCAAATGAAAGCTGCTAATCCAAGGATGGTACTAAAGGTGAGATATTTGACCTTGGCTGTCTGTCCGTCGGTCTGTCCGACCGCGAATATAACTCCTCGATCATTATACCAGGTAGAATGACAAATGAGGTGTCAAGTGAAAGCTTATAATCCAAGGATGGTACTAAAGGTGAGATATTTGACCTAGGCTGTCTTTCCGTCGGTTCGTACGACCGCGAATATAACTCCTCCATCATTATACCAGCTTGAATGATAAATGAGGTGTCAGATGAAAGCCTATGATCCAAGGATGGTACTAAAGGTGAGATATTTGACCTAGGCTGTCTTTCCTTCGGTCCGTACGACCGCGAATATAACTTCTTTGTCATTATACCAGGTAGAATGACAAATGAGGTGTCAAATGAAAGCTGATAATCCAAGGATGGTACTAAAGGTGTGATATTTGACCTAGGCGGTCTGTCCGTCGGTCCGTACGACCGGGAATATAACTCCTCCGTCATTATACCAGGTAGAATGACAAATCAGGTGTCAAATGAAAGCTGATAATGCAAGGATGGTACTAAAGGTGAGATATTTGACCTTGGCGGTCTGTCCGACCGCGAATATAACTCCTCGATCATTATACCAGGTAGAATGACAAATGAGGTGTCAAATGAAAGCTGATAATCCAAGGATGGTACTAAAGGTGAGATATTTGACCTTGGCGGTCTGTCCGTCGGTCTGTCCGACCGCGAATATAACTCCTCGATCATTATACCAGGTAGAATTACAAATGAGGTGTCAAATGAAAGCTTATAATCCAAGGATGGTACTAATGGTGACATATTTGACCCAGGCTGTCCTTCCGTCGGTCCGTACGACCGGGAATATAACTCCTCCGTCATTATACCAGGTAGAATGACAAATGAGGTGTCAAATGAAAGCTAATAATCCAAGGATGGTACTAAAGGTGAGATATTTGACCTAGGCTGTCTTTCCGTCGGTTCGTACGACCGCGAATATAACTCCTCCGTCATTATACCAGGTAGAATGACAAATGAGGTGTCAAATGAAAGCTAATAATCCAAGGATGGTACTAAAGGTGAGATATTTGACCTAGGCTGTCTTTCCGTCGGTTCGTACGACCGCGAATATAACTCCTCCATCATTATACCAGCTTGAATGATAAATGAGCTGTCAGATGAAAGCTTATGATCCAAGGATGGTACTAAAGGTGAGATATTTGACCTAGGCTGTCTTTCCTTCGGTCCGTACGACCGCGAATATAACTTCTTTGTCATTATACCAGGTAGAATGACAAATGAGGTGTCAAATGAAAGCTGATAATCCAAGGATGGTACTAAAGGTGTGATATTTGACCTAGGCGGTCTGTCCGTCGGTCCGTACGACCGGGAATATAACTCCTCCGTCATTATACCAGGTAGAATGACAAATCAGGTGTCAAATGAAAGCTGATAATCCAAGGATGGTACTAAAGGTGAGATATTTGACCTTGGCGGTCTGTCCGACCGCGAATATAACTCCTCGATCATTATACCAGGTAGAATGACAAATGAGGTGTCAAATGAAAGCTGATAATCCAAGGATGGTACTAAAGGTGAGATATTTGACCTTGGCGGTCTGTCCGTCGGTCTGTCCGACCGCGAATATAACTCCTCGATCATTATACCAGGTAGAATTACAAATGAGGTGTCAAATGAAAGCTTATAATCCAAGGATGGTACTAAAGGTGACATATTTGACTTAGGCGGTCTGTGCGTCGGCCCCTCCGACCGCGAATATAACTCCTCCATTATTATACCAGCTTGAATGATAAATGAGGTGTCAAATAAAAGATTATAATCCAACGATGGTACTAAAGGTGAAATATTTGACCCAGGCTGTCCTTCCGTCGGTCCGTACGACCGGGAATATAACTCCTCCGTCATTATACCAGGTAGAATGACAAATGAGGTGTCAAATGAAAGCTAATAATCCAAGGATGGTACTAAAGGTGAGATATTTGACCTTGGCGGTCTGTCCGTCGGTCTGTCCGACCGCGAATATAACTCCTCGATCATTATACCAGGTAGAATGACAAATGAGGTGTCAAATGAAAGCTTATAATCCAAGGATGGTACTAAAGGTGAGATATTTGACCTAGGCAATCTTTCTGTCGGTTCGTACGACCGCCAATATAACTCCTCCGCCATTATACCGGGTAGAATTACAAATGAGGTGACAAATGTCAAAGTTTAGTAAAAATGACTCAAAATTAGTAAATTCGTATATCAATCCACGCAAAGTTTCACGTAAAATTCAAATATCGTCTTCCAGTTCTACTTTCGATTACTTTGGGTGAAAATCTAGGACTTACGAAGTCCAATTACTCGTTTTGTTTAAAAATAAGGCATATCATAGACATGCCTTAGGCATCATAGAAGACAATGACACAGAAAAATCAAAACACAGCAGCATGTCAAAAAGGCCTTAGTTATGTATCTTCGGTCCTGTTAGTCCAATCGTGATGTATAGCACCTCAAATGATAGGATTTGACAAACAGAATACAATGACATAGAAAAATCAAATACAACAGCATGTGAAAAGGGCCTTAGTAGCGTATCTTCGGTCCTATTAGTCCAATCGTGACGTACAGCATCTTAAATAATAGGACTTCATAAATAGAATCAAATTTGACACAAACAAATCAAATACAGCAACAAGTCAAAAGGGCCTTTGTTATGTATCTTCGGTCCTATTGGTCCAATCGTGACATACAGCAACTCAAATGATAGGGTTAAACGAACAGAATACAATGACACAGAATAATCAATTGCAGCAACATGCCAAAAGGGCCTTATTTACGTATCTTCGCTCCTATTGGTCCAATCGTGGAGTACAGCACCTCAAATAACTGGATTTGTCAAATAGAATACAATGACATAGAAAAATCAAATACAGCAGCATGTCAAAAGGGCCTTAGTCTTGTATCTACGGTCCTATTGGTCCAATCGTGATGTTCAGCACCTCAAATAATAGTATTTGACAAATAATATAAAATGGCACAGAAAAATCAAATACAGCAACATGTTAAAAGGGCCTTAGTCATGCAGCTTCGCTACAATTGATCCAATCGTGACGTACAGCGCCTCAAACGATGGGATTTAACGGGCAGAATGCGGCTGTAGACAAATCAAAATGGCGGCATGTAATAGCACCTTAAAATTGTAGAAATAAAATGGATTAACGCACAGAGGTGTATGACATATTATGTGACAGTATTTAATAAATTAAATACGATTACATATGTCCAGTTTTTGACAAGTGACTTCTCTACATGATAAACGCGAAAAGGCTCCGTTCGTTCACTGTTCGACATAGGCCTCCCGTTCACTGCATATATCCACTGCTTCCTGAATCCGTGACATAAGAGGATAGAATTTAACGAATTAAACGACAAAGAAGACTAAACAAGGCAGCGTGCGGGAAAAACAGGACCATCCTTTGTATACTCCACAGGAAAGCATTATATATTCAACGTTAGAATTATGTTATAGTATAAGGGTATATATTTTTAAATGATAAATATATTTTTTTATTTAGTACATTCCGTACGTTTTTTAAACATGATCAGGAGAATTTGTTGCCTGAAGTCTATAAAAGAATTTCCTAACAATCCTTGTGTTATGGATTATTTTTGAGAATGTGTTTAAAAGGTAGCTTACATGCTTATTGTTCAATGGTCTTATCAGTTTTAAGCGCTTGTCTTTTTGTAGGGCTATTAATTGTGATTTCAACCATTCTTGCGGGACAATGCCTTTTCAGTAAATGAAGTGAATATTGTTATACATTTAATTTTTTTCCTCAATTAATTGGATGCCCCCTACTGGTGTTTGGTCTAAGCTTACAGCTTTTCCCCATTGAAGCTATTTTATAACTAATTATAATTAGGGGTACGGAATTTTCGCAAACAAAAACATGAATTTCGCATTTACTTTTTTTTATAATTACAAAATTTCGCATTTATTTTTAACTACGAGTAAAACAACAGAAAACATTAAGTAAAAGCTAGCATCGTTGTAATTTCGACATTCGACTCTTTAAGAGCTGTTCTTCGATCTGTCACTACAATATTATATGTGCTGAAGAATCGTTCTGCGTCTACGCTGTTCGTTGGACTCCAAATGCTCTGTAATGCTGCTTTAGCAAATGACGGAAAACTGCACTGTGTAGCAATTGTGTCTTGTGTCACACAGATATAGGTCATCTGTTGCAAATTCTTTGACTCGATCACTCAAAATTGTTTTAGGGCGTCCCATTTTAGGGGATACTTTAAGTAACTTTATGTTACTATGAAAACTTTTTTGATAGACCATGTTCTTAATAAAAATTGACGGAATGAGCACTGATTGTCCTGTTTGACTAATTTATATGTTTAGAAAATAAGAATTAGCCGACTTTTATTCCTACTTAGATTTTTACCAATACAAAAGACCGAAATGCAGATAACAACAGTCAGATTATTTATATTTCTCAAAGAATCAACATTGAAAAATATCAATTCCTTATCTTATCTTTATCTATTTAATGTTGAACAATGAAAGTTCCTTCTGTTTCAACACGTGTTAGAAAAATAAACAACCTTTCAAAAATTATGTACAATAGAAAACTTTCCTTAAAATCTTTCCATGCCTTATTTACTACGTAACTACCTACTTATTTACGGGCGAGTTGGGCACCTGCAGGTATTTCGCGGAAATAAACAAAAACTCCATATTTCACATTTTTAGCATTTATGTTCAAAATTTCGCCGAAATTCGCATCTATTTCGTAAAAACGAAAATTCCGTACCCCTAATTATAATAAAACAGTTGGTCCAGAATCATTATCTCGTTGACTGTTTCTTGTTTATCGTTGATAATTCTGCCGTTTGAACCTTCTGATAATCCATATATTTTCTCTATCTGCTCTTAAAGTGTGTTTATTATATTATTTTCTTTCTCATTTAATTTACACCGATCCAGACTAGTATAGCTCCATATAACAGTTCTAGTTCTGCAGTAACGAATCAATACTTTTATTTAGCACATTAATTTTTGTTTTGTCTTCGGGTCTATTAAATAATTTTCTTGCACTGTTTCTCGCAATTTTTAATTATCCATTTATTACTCTACTTGTCTTATTTTTTGAATATACGACTTGAATAAAGACTTTAATGTTTTTCCAGTAGTTATTGTTTAGTAGACTGGAATATTGAGATATTAATTCTTTACATTACATATTTGTCTTTCGGTGATTTTCTATTATTAATATGAAGCTGGAAGTGTTAGGTTACACTGGTTTTTGGTATTTGGTCCAGAGTTCCCTCTCAATTCTTTTGTCGGATTTCTCTTTAATATTATCACTGCATGCACTGGTACTAGGTTCTGAGTGCTCCAGTGCATGCACTTATCAGTGCATGCACTGGTACTAGGTTCTGAGTGCTCAGGTGACCTTTGAAGGACTCCCAATTACTCTATTTCGTCCACTTCTTCTGAGGTGGGTTCAGAAGTGGATATCAACTTCTATTCCATTATTCCATATCTATTTATATGCCATCTAATGATTTTACTTTAAATTTAGCTGCTTGATCTTCTTCATGAGTAATAAAATTTTTGTTATTTTTGCTACTTAGCATAAAGCATTAGAAAGTCTGTAAGCTTTTTTTGTGAACTGCTGAAGTGCGTCCTATAAAAGTAGACATATTTTCATGAAAAACATGTTTTCATGAAAATTCTTTAATTTTATTCAATATGTTCAATACAGCGATTTTAACGGTTTTACAAATTTTTTATGTCGATGCCGTGCGCATAATACGATTCTGAAAGCTCTGAAAAATAGTTATTTTTTTCTTCAATTATCTCAGCTGATTTTTTTATTTACGAGTCATTTCTTCAGATTTGGGAACACTTAATAATCGGAGGGGGCCAAGTCAGGAGACTAAGCCGCATGAGAAAGTAATTCGAACCCCAACTCGAATTTTTGCTACTGTGACAACGCTCTTGTGAGTCGATGTATTGCCTTAGGTCTTGAGAACACTTTAAAGAACACTTTTTTCTTCTGTTTATAGAGTCGTTTTTCATTCATCACATACCGGAACTCACCATATAAATTTTGAAGACCCTGACATCAAAACTGTATTAAATTATATGTGATCTAAGTAAGTTATAGAAAAAGTCAGAATAGATAGAGTAGAACACTTATAAAAAAATTGTAACAAGCAATTGGACATCGTAAGTTCTAATTTTTCACCCAAGGTGACCGGAAGTTGAACCGGCAGTCGATATTTGAACTCTTCGTGTAACTTTTTGTCAGTTGATATGACGGATGAATTTTGTTCACCGACAGACATGGACGAACAGACAGGCATGAAACCGGAAGTATGTATTTGTTCTGGTCTTTCTTAGTCGCGTTGAATAATAGTTTGTACTATTTCGACAAATTTAAAACAGTACTTTCGGTTGCAACTCTGGAACCAGTGTTACCAGATCTCCTGTTTTAGCAGGAGATCTACTGTTTTCATACTTCTTCTCCTGTTCTTCTGTTTTCAATCTCAAATCTTCTGTTATATTTTCCACTAGAATATGGTATGTTTGTATTAAATTTGAGAGATTATCTAGCGTTATCAGACAATAAGTTTAAACATTTGTGAAACCTGAATTTAAACTTTGTTCATGGTGACAGTCCATCACATTCAAGGCCATTAATTAAATAATTAATTGAGCAGTAATTAATAGAAGTGAAGCAAGACAGTCCATGACTAGTTTCTGACTGATTCGCATGCGCAGCTCCGTTTTCAAGCGCTTGAAAACGGAACTGCGCATGCGAATCAGTCAGAAACTAAGCATGGACTGTCTTGCTTCACTTCTATTAATTACTGCTCAATTAATTAAATAATTAATTACTTAATTAATGGCCTTGAAAAATAGCCATAAGATAGTTATTTTGTTCAATTTAACTACATTTTATTGTTTTATTTAAAATTATTAAAATCTCCTGTTTTCTCCTGTTTTTTTATGTCCAATTCTACTGTTACGAAAAATTTTCATCTGGCAACACTGTCTGGAACAGCCAGTCCGAGGTCAAACTTCTCACATAAAATATCATATTTTGGTTATAGGCTTTCATTTGACACCTTATTTGTCATTCTTTCTGTCCTACTAACAGAGGAGTTGTGTTTATTGACGGACAGACATGGATAATTCTAGGTTTTCACATTTAATAATAAAAACAATAATTATATAATTCAGTTAACCTGACTATGTCATTGTGATAATGACTTCTTATCTAAAAGTGACAACGGCAATCATTCCATTCACTCACGGTAAAATATCGCAAAACCTCCAGATTTTAAAGAACCGCTTGGATTGACATGAAATTTGGCACACACGTAGCTAAGATGCCAAAGAAAAAAATGAGATTATGCCGATATGTTCTCTTGCCCTGGATGTGACTTTCACTCCTTCTTGGGGGTGAAAAAACATACGTTCAAAATAAGTCCGGGAGTGGATAAACTGACTAATTCTAATTCTAAGCAAATTTTGTTCTATAAAAGTTTTAAACGGCTGAAAATATTATAAGAATTTTTTGCTCTACATTGTGCTTTCTATCTATACCTTTAAGGAACGCACTATTTTCGGGGACACCCTGTATATGATCTGTAAGTTGCATTGGTTAAAAATGCTTATTTTTGAAAGGGGTTTTGTTGAAAGGGCTCTAACGAATCACTAGTCACGAGTATGTATATGCAAATTTTAAACAGCCATTTCTTAACCAATTTTTGTCTTCCAGAAAATCAAAAAATCCCAAATATTTAAAAAAGCAAAACCTACATTTTTTACTCTTTAAGATATTTGGTATCACTAATAATTTTTAAGTTATTTTGAAAAAGTCTTTTTTTTTTTCAAAATTAATGATTTAAAATTTACTTTAAAACCAAATTTTTTCACAAATAAGCACTTTGAACTGATGAAACTTACAAACACAAACAATACATAAAGTTACTTGTGAAGTGGTAACGATTAATTCCATTTGGGCTGTTAATTAGAGGGAGATTTTTACGATATTTTTAACCAAAAAATAAGGAACAACTGTATTTTGAGCGTAACTTGCTTACTCTTGCTGCTAGAAACTTTTTAAAAAAATAAAAATAAATGTTTTCTTAAACACTTTAAAAAAGTTGTAATAAGTTTTCCCAGAAAAGTGTTTCATTTTTTTATTTCACGTTAAAATATTCGATTTGGAATTTGACATATAAGAGCTTATTTTTCACTATAGTCTGTTTTTAAATCAAGAGGAGTAATTCAAATTTCCCGCGCCGTAAACCTTGTTTGTAATTGGTACAACCTCAGGCAATTTTACTCATATCAAATTTTGACAATAATGACATTTATAAAATTTTAACACTATTGGCATTTCATAGGTTAGTTTATTTATTTTATCAGCGATTTTTGCATTTTCTGCGTTATTCCTTTTATTTTTAGATTTTTAGTCAATATTACCGTCAAAGGCCGATATGATCAACCAAAAAAGAAGATGTATCTGAAGATATTTCTAGTGACTTTCTTGGGTGTGAATCTGTCTTTTTACCCTAATAGCACAAGGACGTCCAATGGACGTCCATAGGACGTCCTTCACGGACTTTAAGGACGTCCGTTTACGTCCGAGGAACGTCCTTTATACGTCCTATTTTGGTCCAAATGTCGCGCTACCGAACGTCCATTGGACGTCCATCTAAGGTCCGAGGGGACGTAAATTGGACTTTAATCGGACGTAAATTGGACCTTAATCGGACGTCCTAGGGGACGTAAATTGGACCTTAACAGGACGTCCTAGTTTGGTCCAAAGCCACATTGCCAAATGTCCAATGGACGTCCACCTAACGTCCGAGGGGACCTAAATTGGACCTTAATGGGACGTAAATTGGACGTTAATCGAACGTCAATTGGACCTTAATCGGACGTAAATTGGACCTTAATCGGACGTCCTAGGGGACGTAAATTGGACCTTAACAGGACGTCCTAGTTTGGTCCAAATGCCTTGTTGCCAAACGTCCAATGGACGTCCATCTAACGTCCAATGGACGTCCACCTAAAGTCCGAGGGGACGTTCGGTGGACGTCAATTGGACCTTCATAGGACGTCCCAGTTTGGTCCAATGTCGTGCTGCCGAACGTCCATCTAACGTCCTGAGAGGACGTTCGGTGGACGTCTAGCGACGATATTTAGACCTGTGGAGAATGTATTGTGGGAAATAAAAAATACATTTTTTAAGGAACTTATATTACATCTTATATTAAATTACAATTATTGGATATTACATTATTTACATTAAATTACAATTACACTTCTCCAAGAAATTAACGCACCACCTTAAAATGATGCATTTTTGATGTCTCGAATTTCCTAAACCTGTTGTCCAATCTCAGTGATTTTTTTTATAATATTATAGCCTAGACTACAAGGTTACCTCCTTAAGCTTGTCATGAACGGGGAGCTATACTGTAATATATTATGTATATTATATCATATCACTCCCTATAGTAATGAGTGAGCCTGGAGACACGGAACTAATGGTTCCGTGTGTGCAGGCTCACTCATTACTATAGAGAGATATGTGATATAATATATATTACAGTATATAGCTCCCCGTGCATGACAAGCTTAAGGAGGTAACCTATAGCCTAGGCTATAATATTATAAAAAAATCACTTAGATGGGACAACTGGTTTAGGAAATTCGAGACATCAAAAATGCTCAATTTTTAAGGTGGTGCGTAATGGGCTGTATATTATACATATACATATTATTTCAAATCGACACCTTGCTCATTTGGAGATAATGGACAATTTCTTAAAAAGAAGATATTCTATCTATGTATACTTATTATACAGAGAGCACGTAAAGGTTGGAATAAATTCATTTTTTTTGAGAATGGAGGATTTTGGAGAAAAATCCCGAAACAGGTCAATTTTTGTTTTTAAATTACGACTTTTTGGCATATATATCATACTAGTGACGTCACCCATCTGGGCGTGATGACGTCATCTATAATTTTTTTAAATGAGAATAGGGGTTGTGTAATAGCTCATTTGAAAGGTAATTCAATTCTCTATTCAGTAATATAAACATTAACATAATTATTTATACAGGGTGTCCAAAAATTTTTTTTGATTAAATTAATTGACATGGAAAGAAGAATGTATGTAATTTATTTAATTCAAAATACATTTTACTGCTCTCAGAAAACAAAAAAATGTTTATTTGAAAAATATTCATGGCTTTTCGCTTAAATTAAATATTCAAACTGTCACGAGGCTGGTGGGTGGCTGCTTTAATATTGAATTTAAGCAAAAAACAATATTTATTTGCCAAATAAACATTTTTTGTTGTCTTCTGATAGCAGTAAAATGTATTTTGAATTAAATAAATTACGCACATTCTTCTTTTTATGTCAATTAAATTAATTCAAAAAATTTTTTTTGGACACCCTGTATAAATAATTATGTTAATGTTTATATTACTGAATAGAGAATTGAATTACCTTTCAAATGAGCTATTATACGATCCCTATTTTCATTTAAAAAATTCATCGATGACGTCATCACGCCCAAATGGGTGACGTTACTAGTATAATATATATGCCAAAAAGTCGTAATTTAAAAATAAAAATTGACATGTTTCAGGATTTTTTTCCAAAATAGTCCATTCTCGAGAAAATGAATTTATTCCAACCTTTACGTGCTCACTGTATAGTGTAATATTATATTATAATATTATAATAATCATTCAACTTTTGTCTAATTTTTTTTCATCCGCCTTCGCTTTCTGTCTTTAGATAATTCAATATTATAAATAGATTATAAAATACTGAGATAAATACTTTTTGCTTACTAGGTACAATAACCAACCCAATCTGTTGGACAAAAGAACCGTTATGGGTAAAGGTAATAAGTTAAGACGAACAAAAGGCGACCGCGGTAGCGAAACTTTCCTTTAACAATTGTAATTCAAAATTCAAGGAAGTCTATACTTTATAGAAAATCAAAAAGATTGGCTAGAATACAAATATGTACTTATACAGAGTGTTTGGTAAAGAATATGCCATAGATTAACCTTAGATTTCGGAGGGTAAAATAGGTCGATTTAAGTTAACTTACGTTAGTACTAAAGTTGATAATAACCGAAATACAAGGTGTCAAATTTAAACTTTTATTTTATTTATTCTTGAATATTTCCTAACAAGCATGGGATAATATCACGAAATTTGGTAAGCGGGGTTTTTTTTGGGACAAGAAATCTAAATTCAACACCAAAATTGATGTATTGCCCAGGAAATAATCAAGAATAAAATAAAAGTTTAAATTTGACACCCTGTATTTCGGTTATTATCATCTTTCGTACTAAAGTAAGTTAGCTTAAATCGACCTATTTTAAGCTCAGTAATCCAAGGTTAAGCTATGGCCTATTTTTTACCAAACACCCATAAGATTGAAAAATGTATGAAAAATATACCAGAAAGAATAAGAAATATATATCAAAGAGCATGAAAAAATATGTAAATGTAATAAAAAACGTAAATAATACCAATGTTTGGATACCAGTTGTCCTGGCTGGTGGTTTTTTCCATCATTCTCGGTGAGTTTGTCCTCTAGGCCATCAGGGATCGATAGGCTATGTCCAGACGGTGGTAGCAGCAGAGTCTGAATGCTTCCTCTTTGGCGTTCACTTACCAAGAAGTGACTGGCTGCAACGTGGAGCTCCAGTAGCTGTCTGGGGTTGATGGCTCCGAAAACTCCTCATCTGATCGAGGAATCAGGAACATAGACTGTTTCGGCACTTCAGAAAAACTCCAGGAGCAGGAATCCTCAGGGTGGTAGATTAAAATGTTGTGCGCCTATGTCAAAGGGGCACATAATAATCCATTGGATGGGCTTATGCATTGATGCTCTAAATGGCCCGATGAGGCGGTCGGACTCTGTGTTATGTTGTGAAACAGCGTCTTCATAGTTTTACGTAATATATAGTATATGTATAAGTATATTATACTTTAATTCGTATATAATATAATTTCTTACATTATGAAAATCAGTGGTTAATGAATAAAATTCTACGCGGGAGCCCTAACGACGACAACGACTGAGAGATCAACTCTCCAACTTCGAACTGATATCGGTGGGTGAATCGAAAATCTATCGCCTATCGTTATAGTTTTGTGAACAGAGGAACCAAGTAGTGGGGGTGATTTTCAGACGTCCACAAAAAGTCCGTATTTCGTCCAGTACGGACGTCCAAAGGACGTTCGTATTTATTCCACCATCGGACGTCCACCATCGGAAGTCCGAAGGACGTACATATTTAGTCCACCGAAGGACGTCCAACGTCGGACGTCCGAAGGACGTACATATTTAGTCCACCGAAGGACGTCCAACGCCGGACGTCCAAAGGACGTCCATTTATAGTCCATGGACGTTAGGACCAAAAATGGACCTATTTTCGACGTCCAGAGGACGTCGTGTGCTATTAGGGTTAGTTTACCTACTCCTCTTAATTTTAAAACAAAGCTTAGCAATAACTCTGCTTCTACTGGGTCTACAGACCTGACACATATACCATTTTTTCACTTTTCTATAAGCTATATTTGCTATTTGCTAATTTTTTTTTTCAATAAAATAGGTACCTACTTTTTGAGTTATTTGCGAAAAACCGTCTAAAAACGTGTTTTTTTTTTGTTGAAAAATGAACATATTCACTCGCAAATATCTCTAAAAGTATTGACTTAGTGAAAAACTCTATAAAATAGAAGTTGCTTAGAATTAGTCAGTTTATCCAATTCCGGACTTATTTGAACGTATTTGTTTTCATCCCCGATAACGGACGAAACTCACCTCCAGATCAAAAGCACATATCGGCACAATATCACTTTTTTTCTTTAACATATTAGCTATGTGTGTCCCAAATTTTATGTCAAACCAAGCGTTTCTTCAAAATTCTGAACAAAAACCGTAAGTAAATTAAATGAAAATGTAAAAGGTACATTCCATGTCAAATCACTTAGGCAAAAAAATTTGGATCTCCGATTTGAAAATTGGTATATAGCTTCTGCGGGACGTAAAAAGAAGATATTTAAGGTCAAAAAATCTTCTTCTTCTTTTTTTCTCAAAATGTTATTTTATGCGATTTTACAGTGATTTGGTGTTTATTTAAACAAATTTGCATTTTCTGTCGTAAAGTATCAATAAAAAACATAATATTTTAATAGAAATGACTCAAAAATGTCATTATATGGCATTATAACAAGTTATTTTGAATCAAAACAAGATTTTGATCAAATTTTATAGTGTAAAAAACGTTAAAATACCGTTTTTTTCCTGGACATTTTCCTCCATTCCCAAAATACATCATCATCGATTTGGCTAAAAATTTGCCCGCAGATAGCTAAAAAAAAGGACTTTAAGTGGTTAGAAGGATTTGAATTATATTACAATACCAAAACAGTTACATGCAGTAATATCATACTCAAAAGTATATATTAGTCCAGTCGGGATAGCATTTGACCTTGAATGCCAAGCTGCACAAAAATTTATTTTTCTGATCTTTAGGGGAGTCAATAGTAGCCTAAATTTAAAATCGCGAATGAATTCCTCCGTTACGTTAGCGGCCATCTTGATTTTAAAGGAGAACCTGTTTTGCTCAATATCTCCGCCATTTTTAACTTTTCCACAAAAATGGAAGGAACTGAAATTGTTCCAAATAAATCGTATTTACAATTATTACAATTTATTTTTAACAATTTTTGTCGTGAGGTCGATATTTTCGAGTTAATTTTACTTACAGTAGACGCCTATATTTTTGACTATAATATTGCATGTAACTTTTTGGGTATTGTAATATAATTCAAATCCTTATGACCACTTAAAGTCCTATGTTTTGTCTATCTGTGGGCAAATTTTCAGCCAAATCGATTATGATGCATTTTGGGAATGGAGAAAAATGTAAAAAAAAAACGGTATTTTAACGTTTTCTACACTATAAAATTTGATCAAAAGCTTGTTTTGAATCAAAGTAACTTGTTATAATGCCATATAATGACATTTTTGAGTCCCTTCTATTAAAATATTATGTTTTCCATTGATACTTTACGAGAGAAAATGGAAATTTGTATAAATAAACACCAAATCACTGTAAAATCGAATAAAATAACATTTTGAGAAAAAAATAAGAAGAAGATTTTTTGACCTTAAATATCTTATTTTTACGTCCCGCAGAAGCTATATACCAATTTTCAGACAAATCGGAGGTCCAAATTTTTTTTGCTCCAAAATTGAGTGATTTGAAATGGAATGACACAAAATTAATTTTTCAAACAAATATTTTAAGTCGTTATGAGAAAATTATAATTTAACAGATGAAATAAAATAAACACAATTCAACTCGTAAAATATTTGGACCCTTACCAGCCGAACAGGTAAAGAACCCACCTTTTATATAGTTTCTAATATACCTTTTCTACCTGGCCTCAAACGCTCGATATTTTTAACTCGTGGCAACCTCGATTGACGGCAAATAGATCGCAAATACACATTTTTATGTGGTGGAAGTCAAAATGGCTGTGAAGTGTAAAAATTTTTGTATATAATTTAAATTTTTAAAATCAAAATTTTAGAAAACTGAGAACGATACAGGGCATTAAAAAATGCGCTCAACAAACATACACGAATTAAAATTCGAAAATGATAGTATTTCTTAGTGATGCCAAATGACTGCAACATGAAAAGATGACATAATGATAGCGGGATGTATATATATATATATATATATATATATATATATATATATATATATATATATATATATATATAAAAATGGGGTTGAAGTTTATTGGGTATCCAGCTGAATAAAACCAAGTGGTACTCTGTTTAACAAAACGTTATATTTCGCTGATTTTCATCAGCATCATTAGACGAAAGCTACAATATTTAAAAATGGTACAATTTTATAGTATGGTTTTATATATATATATATATATATATATATATATATATATATATATATATATATATATATATATATATATATATATATATATATATATTGTACTAGTGACGTCATCCATCTGGGCGTGATGACGTAATCGACTATTTGTTTAAATAAGAATAGGGGTCGTGTGCTAGCTCATTTGAAATGTTATTCGATTCTATATTCAGTAATATAAACATTAATATGATTGTTTATACAGGGTGTCCAAAAAATTTTTTTAATTAGATTAATTGTTTAATTAATAATTCAAAAATATTTTTTGGACACCCTGTATAAATAATGATCTTAATGTTTATATTACTGCATAGATAATTGAATACCCTTTCAAATGAGCTAGCACATGAGCCCTATTCTCATTTAAAAAAATAGTCGATTACGTCATCACGCCCAGATGGATGACGTCACTAGTACGATATATATGTCAAAAAATCATAATTAAAAAATCGAATAACTTTTGTATTTTCCATTTTTTCTAATTCTTCAAATGAAGCAGTTTACAAGGGGGTCAAAATATAGTGAATAACCCTGTACATTCATTGGGGCCGACCGACCGGCTCTGTCCCGTCATACAGCTGACCGACTATAATAACTTTTATTTATATTCAATTTAGAATGTGTGCACTGATTTTCAGCCTTAGTAAATGGATTTAATTACCTCCGCAGGTAAGCAACTTTGACAAGCTGTCGGTCCACCTGTTCTACGTTTAGCTTGACAGACCGCAGTATGTTTCTCTACACAATAACGGTGATCAACTGTGAAAAAACTAGCTTTAGTAAATTCAGAGAGATTTTTCGGCGCTGCCTCTCCGTCTATAAGGAAACTAGTTTATCTTAAAGTGTTGTTTTAGCCTTATAAGTATAATATACTTATTTTTTCAATATTTAATTTATTCTTAGTTTTTGTATTACCTAAACCACTTTGAAAGAAGTTCCAGAATTGGGCAAAATCGCCAGTGAATCCTTGCGTCCTATGAGCTCTGCATAAATGATAATACGAAACTGCAACGTCCTTAGGATTTCGAGCGACATATATAACCTAAAAAATTGATAGGTTGTTTTTACCACTAAATACATTAAAAATATCACAAGGAAAAAATTCCTATACTGGCTGTATACCATAACTCACAAAAAATAAAAACCTTATCTTGTAAAAGGTATATTTAAAATCCCTAAAAAGGGCTGTATTACAACAAAACGTTTTCGGAATCAATATTCCATCATCAGTGTTATCACAGGTTTACATGCTTTAAGCCACCAAAATGTACGGGTAAAAACCCTTAAATTGATAGTAAGCAGTTGGGGTTACCTTATATTATCTGATTTTAAAGGATGTTAAAAATATTTCCAGATTAACCCTTGGCATCACATGACATCAACCATATTGGTTGGGAAATTGTAGGTCGAACCTTACATGGCAGAGTTTAGGTGATAACTCAGTTGTCACCTAAACATCTGGATCATGTTAATCTGGAAATATTTTTAACATCCTTTAAAATCAGCTAATATAATGTAACTCCAACTGTTTACTATCAATTTAAGGGTTTTTACCCGTACATTTTGGTGGCTTAAAGCCAGTGGCGTACTGAGCATGGTTCCGCGGTTTCCGCGGACTCTGACCCCTTTTGCTTCTTCTTTTCTTAATTTCTAATTTGATTGAGACTTGAACAAGTACACACTAGGAAATGTAACTGCTTAATAAATTTTAATTTTTGTGTAAGTACTTATAAATAAAAACGAAGAATTTCTCAAAAAGTTTGAAAACAAAATTTATTAAGAAACACAGGGAACGTTTTTGTAAGGTCCCTTACTCGTTTTACCTGCTTACCAAAGCCTTTGTTTCAACACTTTTTTTAAAAACTTACCGCCGATGGCTGCCTACACGTGTTATTTGTATTTTTTTTTATATTAGCACGAATTATGAATGAGTTATAGGTAAACTACAAAGTTGCAGAAACTCGGAAACTGAGATATTTAATGCAAATTTTATACGCTGGGTCATAAAATAATCCCAATACAGATGCTTGATAATTTTTTTCAAAATCATTTTTTTTTAATTTATAACCCAATTTTTTTCAAAAATGAGCACTTGAACCGATAAAACTTACAGATCATACAAACAATCCATAAGTCAAGTAACTTGTGGAGCGTTAACAATTAATTTCATTTGGGATGCTAATTAGGGGGTGATTTTTACGATATTTTTACCAAAAAAAGGTACCAACTTTATTTTGAATTTTACTTACTTAATATTGATGCTAGGAACTAAAAAAAACAAAAATAAAGCTTTTTTAAAAACTTTAAAAAAGTTGTGATGACTTTTTTTTCGAAAAGTGCCTATTTTTTTAGTTATTTCACGTTGGAATATTCTATTTGGAATTTGACGAATAAGAACCTACTTTTCATCTTCGAATATACATAATTTTTTTACTTTTTGATAAGCTATATTTTTACTAAGAATATTTTTTTATAAGAAACTTATTTTTTGTTGAAAAATGACCATATTTACTCACAAATAACTCAAAAAGTATTAATTTAGTGAAAAAAAAATTAATTATAGATCTAAAGTTGCTTAAGTTTTTTTTTCTCTGATTCTGGCCTTGGTTTAGAGCTAGAACCTTTAGCCACGTAATTGTATAACTTATCACTAACTCAGGTGTAATGTGTAGTGTGTGTGTGTTGAGTAAGTGTCTTGTTACTTTACAAAGTCGACGTCATTGTCTTTGCAAAGAGACGCTAATTGTATCCGAACATCTGCGGTCCCTGTTGCTTAAGTTAGTTAATCTAATTCCAGACTTATCTTGAACGTCTGTTTTCCACCCATGAGTAGGGATGAAACTCACCTCCAGAGCAAGAGCACACATCGGCACAACATCACTTTTTTTGTTTGATATGTTATCTATGTGTGTGCCAAATTTTATCTCAATCCGAGCGGTTCTTTAAAAATTACAGCAAAAACCGTGAGTAAATGGACTATACATATTAATTTAATTTAATTTATTCAATAAACGGCAGAGCCAATTTACAAAAAATGTATAAAAAAAATGAAATATTATGGTAAACAGTAAAGATATCCAATTTTAACCTAAAATAACAAATAACAAAAGATAATAAAAATGACAACAATGACAACAATAAAAACCAACAAAATTAAATTAGTAACAATAATAAATAATTAATAAATTATAGGAACTTAGTACTTTACTTCAGTTACTGAATTATGTATGCTTCTTTTAAATACACGAAGACTGTCCACAAATGGATCAAGACTGTTTTGATTATGATTAATTAGACGCAAGGTGCGTGACAATGGGGAGTAAAAGCAATAGTTCGTATTGACTGCGTTCACCAGATGCAAACACATTCACAAATGTTTGCGCTTTGATTCTAAACTTGTTGACAGCGAACTGAACGGTTGGTTGTTTAGGTTAAAATTTGACATTTTGCTTGCTTGGTTTGAACGTAACCTAAAATAAATTTTCTCAATAAATACGTTTTTGAATTTATTTTTTTTATTAAAGGAAAAAAGAAAATTTATTTAATAGATAATAACGTAGCAGAATGTCTTCAGTAGCCTTTATTTTATATATAAAACCCTTATCAATATATTTTACAATATATACAATTTAAATTCCCGCCATATTTCAACACGTTTGCAAAGTTCAACTTAAATATCTTATGTTTGCAAAAATGGCGACCGCTTTCCAAACATGTTTGACGTTAGCAAGTCGTTCAGAACCATAAAGCGCAAACTGATTGCCAACGTTTGCATCTGGTGAACGCGCCCATTATGATAAGGTATGCGAAAAATTGGGGAAACCCGTCTTTGGACAGTATTGAGGCTTATATCTTGTAAGATAGTTGGGCAATGATATAGACCATTTAATATTTTATAAATGATTGTTAAATCTGATTTAGCCCTTCTTACTTCCAAGCTATCCAATTTAAATGTTTGATTAACCAGATCATAATTAATGTTAAAACCCTGACAAATATTGATATGAGCTCGAAATGCCAAAGAACGAAGAAATGTTTTCTGGACGGACTCAATATTTCTAATGTGACAAGCATAGTAAGGTGACCATATAATTGAGGCATATTCCAGCAATGAGCGCACAAAAGAAACATATAACCTTAAAAAACAATTCGGTGACAGTTGAGAACTATTACGTGTTATAAATCCAAGATTTCGCATACTCCTATTAATCATGTCTGTAATATGTGGTACAAAAGTTAATTTTCTGTCAAACAAAACACCTAAGTCTTTAATACAGTCCACAGATTCAATAACAGTATTGTTCAATATATACGTTTTTACAATGGTATTGTTAGAGCGACTGAAGGTAATACTAAAGCATTTTTTAACATTTAATTCTAGACCATTATCAGTACACCATACACATAAGTCCTTTTGTAGCAGATGTAGCAGATGTATTTTAGATCCTATATTAGCTTGACTTTTTATTAATATGTTTGATATATGATAATTATAATATATATGATGATTTATATTTATTGTTTATTAAAAACTTTTGATATGCAATGTTTCTTTTTATTGGGCGGGCGGGCGAGCCAGCAACTCAACTGGAACTAGGGCCCGCTGATCTATCGGTACGCCACTGCTTAAAGCATGTAAACCTGTGATAACACATATGATGGAATATTGATTCCGAAAACGTTTTGTTGTGATGCAGCCCTTTTTAGGGATTTTAAATATACCTTTTACAAGATAAGGTTTTTATTTGTACTAAATACATTATTTTGTATTTGTTGTCTATACCTAAGTTATGACCCCTGCCGTTCCTACCACACTATGATCTAATTTGATGAGATAATAATCTTCTTACCTTGGCTCCACTATCAAGTAAATTTGGTGGCAATAAACTCAGTGGTAAATGTGTTTTAATAAAACGTCGTCCATTCGTACCCTGTAAGTGTTTCCAACGCGGATAGCACAAATTTTCTATCATAGCACATCTTTCTGGATATGACTGGTTTTCTTCCAAAAATTGCTCCATCATTTTTTTATGAACGAAAGAACTAAACCTAAAATTGAGAGAGCAAATGAAATATTTACATATATGGTGTATGTTGCGGATGGCATGGGAGGTCTGGATATACTCCATCACTTGAAAAGACCAGTAAAAACTTCTATAGAAGTGATACAGTAAAAGTAAAGATGGGAACGATATTTTCCGAAAGATTTAAGATAACACATATGTAGGTTGCCGCAGGGCTGCTACACATCGTCAACGCTTTTTAAAATATTTTTAGAAGTAACCCTTAAACCTTCGAAGAGGAAATATAAAGGAACTGGGGCCGCAGTAAGAGACACACATTTATACACAATAAACTTGATCAGGTGATAGTGACGGGATAGATGATCAGGTGGTCATGACACATGATGAGGGAGATTAAGTTTTATGGTAAGAAAATAGGGCCAATAGTACTCCAAGAATGGTTTAGAAAAAAAATTTCAGGAAACAGAACACCTAACAACAACAAAAGAAGTAGTAAAAAAATAACTAAGAACGTGCTGGAATATATCGAAGAAAAAAAAATACTAAATTGGTATGGGTACGTCAAAACAACAGACAGAAATAAAGAGGCAGACTCAGGTAATCGTAGAGGGATTAAGCAGACGAGGCAATGGAAAAACGCTGAGGAGTAGACTTACGAAGAATGGCAGGACAGAGATAGATGGCGATAAAGGTTGAGAATAGGAGGAGAGCAACAGCTCTAGAATACTGGAAATATGGAGAACGAACAAAGAATATGATACAGTTCTTCGACGATTTCTGTGGGGGGGGGGGGGGAGGCGGTACTTAATACAAATGTAATCCCAGGTAAATGAAGACTGTGAGCAAGTGAAGATTTTAAGAGATGTGTATGATTGAGCAACAACTAGTGCTACTAGATATATGGGAGATACTGATAAATTTCAATTTAAGTTATATATTTATAAAAGGAGGATTGCATCCTACTTTTCAAATAGAGTCAATGTTTGTCTCGGGTTTATTCTTATTACTATTGGTGGTAGGGAAGCCCAAGCGGGGATTTTTGCAGTTACCCGAGAGCGTTAGAAAACCACATGAGGAGAAACCTTCTACCCTGTAAATGTACCCCTACCATTTTTGGACTCTAAATACAGGGGAGTTCAACGGCGTCACCAGGATGATTCTAAGGGGGGTTATAACTACTGGAGGGTCGCTGGGGGGTATGGAATAGTAATGGTGTTAAGCGTATAGAGCTCAAAGTACATCCCAATAGGGGGTTACAACCCCCCAAACTCCCCCCCTGGTTACGCCACTGTGGGAGTTCGTTAAGGGGGACCCGAAAAAAAAATATATCATTAGAAAAACTCGAAATCGTCAGATTAAGATAAGGTAAGTTATGTAGAACAGTGTACATAACATTTCAAAAATCTGACGATTTCAGCGGAACGTAAAGAAATTGGCAAGTCACAAAGTTTCACAAAAAAAAAGCGAATATTTCGCGAAAAGAACGTCAGATCGAAACACTGAAAAATACGTGTTCGATATTTTTTTAAAATCTATAGAATAACATCAAACACGACCACTCACGGAGGTGGGGTGGGGGTTACTTTAAAATCTTAAATAGGAACCCTCATTTTTATTGCAGATTGGAATTCCTTACGTAAAAATAAGTAACTTTTATTCGACACATTTTTCGAATTTGGGATATATGGCGCCATAATCGGAAAAAAGATTGTTGGAAATGGAAAATTAAATTAAAAATGGAAAGTTCCCACTAAAATGGAAAACTTAACTCTACTTTTTTTGGTTTTAGGACCTAATCTTCACAACCCATTAGACCATTCCAGAGTGACGTCATTTGACAGCGGTTGAGGGGCAAACATCTTGTAAACAAAGTACGTTTAGTGCAGAAAACCATTGTTTAATTTAAAAATATGATTAAAATACCAGCGTTTTGTTCAGTTGAAAAGTGCTCCAGTAAAGGTAAAAGAGATAAAGTGAGTTTTTTTAGTTATACGAGTATTTTTTTTATTGCGCATTTCAAGATCGAGTAATTTCAAATGCACTGTCAACAGAACATCGGGAATTGTGGGTCAAGAATACTGATTTTCTGATTATGCCGGGTTTGCATCCCCTGTGAAGGTGTTATAATATCCAATATTTGACATTTTTGTAGTTAAAATCACATCATTTTTATAATAAAACCAGAAAATAGCAAAAATTGCACTGAAAACACAATATTTGCCCCTCAGCGACGCTGTCAAAGTCCCGTGACCTGGAATGGTCAATAGGTCCCATAACGCTAGAGTAACTGCAAATTTAGCATAGGGTAACGGGTACAGTGATTGGCCACTTAAGGGATTTCAAATTGAATTAAAATTGTAAATTGGTATATTTTAATGTGAAATATTTTGTAAGGGTTTTTTAATAACAATGAATTATCAAATTTTATAAAAACTCAGGTTATTTTAGTAAAAATAATAATGTACATAAAAAATTAACACAAATTTAAAAACATACAAAATTACACAGTTATTGGCCATGCAAACATAGCTATTGGCATATAGAATTACAGTTATTGGCCACTCATAAAATTCCTAATTTTCTTTTTTTGTTTGTGCACTGAGGGCGCACAAAACTATTTAGATTGTCAATTTCTTGTTGTTTTTTAACACAACTACCAATATGGGAGCCTCTGACACAAAATAAACATTTTATTCCAACTTTTGATTTAGTTTAGGAACAAGAATAGCACAATTCTGTATACAAAAGATTATTATTTACAGGTATGTTGGTGTTGTCTGATTGTTTCACCAATATATCTGAGAGAATTTGTATTTTTTCATGTTCTGGATATCCCTCTGTTTCGAAAAACAACTTTCTTTTAGCCGACTCACCAGCACGTTTTTCTTGGCTGGTTTCCAAATTTGTACATTTGCTTTGGGAAGTATTACTTCAAATTTGATGAATTCTTATTGTTGGAGACATCAAAAGATACGTTATCAATTGAGGGCTGAATAGCGTTTTCCTCTACAGAATCAGGAAATTGGTTCCGTGGCAGTTCGTGGTTTTCTTTGGCGTTAATCACTTCTGGTATATGTACTCTAACTCCACTTCTCAAAGTAGTGCTTTTAATTGTATGATCAAGAAGTGTGTCTGATTTAAAAGTATTTGTATCTACAATATCACCTGTATTTAGTGTAACATTTTCTTTATTCTTCACAACATTTTGACATTTTTTGCTCTCGGAATTGGCTCTTGTGGCAATTTTTTTTATTACTTCCTTCTTGGTTTCTTTATTTTGTTTACCTTTATTGTTTGCTTTTGCGTCAATTCGCTTTTGTTTTCGTTTTAATTTTATTTTTTCTTGTTCGTCTTTCTCTTCAATTTTACGCCTCTCTGCATTTTGACGATCTGAAGAAGTAAGCACGAAGGGCAACCGTTCTGTTTGCTTTTTACCCTTTCTTTCTGGGGTTTTTGGCCAAAAAAGAATTTGTCAATTGAGATGTCAATTTCTTTATATAATGAGTTGTCTTGATTTATTAAAGGCAGATTATCGGATGTCGATTGAATATCTAAAGTCATTGTATCTTCTGTGACAATAGTATCTTTTTGTTTGGGTTTTCTCGTCTAAACTTTAATACTGCCCGGTTCCAATTTGCCTTTAATGGTTTAAATGCAGCAACATCTGCAGGCTGTATAATTCTGGTCGCATTGGGATATAATGCCACTAAAATAATTTGTAACTTTGAGCATAATTCACTGGTTTGAATGGTTAAGTGAGTTTTATGTCCATCAACGAACAAAATGACTGGAAATTTAGTGTTTTTTGCAACTAGGTACTTATATAAGACGTTTCCTATGTATTCATAGAAGTTTTTATTCTTCATCCATCCCGTATCGCTACAGCCTATGCCCCATTCTCGAGGAACTGAATTTATAACATTGCTAGGAAGTCGTTTGTATGGGTAAATAATCATCTGTGCTGTTATTTCTTCAGATGCTGCAAACCTAAACATAACTGTCAAATTAACTTTGGAGTGATGTTCTATTTGATATACATTTTTGCTTCCCTTTACAGCCAACACTCGTTTATTTTTGGGACACAAGAGGAAGCAGGTTTCATCCCCATTAAAAACACGTGAAGGGTCTTGAAGAATATCAATGTAACGTTTACGGTGTAAATATTTTTGAACACCGGTGAACCATTTTCTTATATCTTTTTCAGACACAACTGAACTTGCTGCTGTTATCGCTTCTGGAGTTTGCTCGCTTAAATCTGGATGTCTCTTTAAAAAGAATCTATACCAACCTCTTCCGGGCCGATTATCAATAAAAAGATTAGCACGTGGATTTGCATCAAGAAAACCTTTAACCGAGTCTTGTATATTTTCCACTCTTACTGGAAAACCTTTGTCTTGGCATGTTACTATCCAATTCTTTAAACGACTCTCTTCCTCCAAAGAAAGAATAGGATTGGGACCAAGGTTAGTTTTTTCATTAAATTTTTCGCTTGCTCTTAACTGCAGTGTTGCTCTTGCCATATTAAATTGTTCAGCGGCTTTCCTTTGGCTCATGTCATTTTCTATGGCCTGAAAAGCAGACTGAAGATCTTGTTCTGTATATTTTTTGTGATACGTTTTATCTTTCCGGATATTTGGCATTTTTTATTCTAAAAATAAAAATCATTTAATAGTATCTAATAATGTTATCTACAATACCGACGTTTCAAATTTGATTCAGATTGCCCGCATTGGCATTAATTTTATAACAACTAAAATAATTGTAATTTTATAAAAACGAATCCTGACAAAAAATATATTCTTATTACACATTACAGTTATTGGCCACCCTGTGGTTTAGTGATTGGCAGTCGGCCAACCACTAGTTATTGCCATAAAAAATAAGAAAAAATGCTTGAAATATGTTGTGTTGGGCCAAACTAAGCTAAAAGAGCCTAAATTATAATAAATATTTTAATTTAAAGTAGGTACAGTAATTGGTCGGTAGGCCAATCATTATAATGCGGACATATTTAAGATACAGTGCTTGGTCACTAAAATTTACCGCCAAAAAATTATAACCTTACTATTAAAACCACCGATAACGTAACATGTACCCCACTAAATCATCACAAAACATTAATATAAGCAGATACACAATATTATTAGCCAAGATAACTCACCTCATGAATGGCCTTCCTTAACAAATTCTTTAAAAACTCTTAAAACTGGATGCACCTGTTAAGCTTCGAACAACACACGCTGTCACAACTAGACAATATTAACTGACATAGATAATGGCTACACCAAGTATATAGCAATGTTGCCGAATTGCAATGCAAATACATTTATTTCCTTATACTTTCTAAAAATCTTAATATTTCGGATTTTTGTGAAAGTGGCCAATCACTGGTGACCGGCCGACAACTGTACCCGTTACCCTACTTGCCTCCCCTACTATGGAACAGATACAAGGGAAATACAAGATAACATTCTCGGCTGCCTATTGTAAGTAAACGATGTAATGTTAATAGGGAATAATAATAGTATATTATTCAACGAGCATGTAATGATGGCCATTACTCACGATGATGAAGTTTCATCAGAGTGAGTAATAGCCATTACATGCAAGTAGAATACTATACTTTTTCTACGGCTTTTTTTATTTGGATTTTTTTTTATTAAACACAAGCTGTGTTTAGACTACTGAAATCTGGTCATCAGTTGACCAATTACCAGTTCTTCTTTAACTTATATTACTAAATGATACATAATCTGAGATATTAACCCTATGGTGTCCTCTTATTTTTTTTTAACAAGTTTTATTTGGATGAGTAGAAAAATATAATTATCAACTACTAACATTATTTTAAAATCGAAAGATTTCATTTTTCATAAGAAAACATATTTTATATAACTATGGCAACACTGTTAGAATTACCCTTCTTGAGCTTATGAAACAATCAAACAGATGTCATTAATAGCAAATACTATTGACAGTCAATAGTATTTGTTAATAGTGTTATGGAATGGCGGATGGCGGTGGCTTTTAAAAATAAGACATATTTTAAGGCAATTACATGAAAAAGAACGTGTGCTCTCAATAAAAATCTATTGTACAATCAACAGTAAGTAAAACAGAATTCATTGATATAAATTTCATATCCGTAATTCCTTTTACGGAATTAATACCAATTGCTTATTTAAGTACCTTTTGATAACGTCAATCTTAAAATGTCAAATGTTGAAATTTAAACGTAAAAAATATGCTGATCCATTGTTACAGTTAAAAATACTTTAAACATTTTTCGAATTTAATTGTTGATATAAACTACAATGATTATTTTATTAAATAAACAAGTTTGAGTAATTTTATTTGCTAATAGGTATATTAAAAGTGCCATGCACCACTTGAATCTAACTTCAACCCGTGAGTAATGACCCGTGAATAACTTCAGCCCGTGAGTAATGAACTATTACTCACGGGTAAAGTAATGTGTGTTATTAACTACCTATTTAAAAATAGCGAATAATGAGCATATTATTAAACGGTCGTAGAAAAAAGATATTTATAGAAAACACTACAACAGTGGAGAAAACCTTCTAATAAAGTTAAAAGCAGAGTAGTAAACTTACTCTAAAAAAGGAAATCGTTGCTTTAAGGGAATTCCAGCGGCTGTTGAGTAATCCAAGTTGTTTTCCAAAAGCCATACCATTTCTTGCGTCAATGTTGTACCTGAAATAAGGGTCATATTACCCGTATGCACGCTAATGGTGAATATAACATTCTTAATACTTGTATATCAAAAAATGCGCAATAACTACCTCTTAAAACTTACCAAATTTCATTTTCCTATCTCAACCGGTTTTAGAGCAATAATTAATAAATCATCAGTTTGGAAGAAAAAATTCAAGATCCCGTATCTCGGAAACGAAGCATTTGCGGATATATGTTTCAGAATCAGAATCAGAATCAGAAATATGCTTTATTGTCATGAAAAATTGTACAATTTTATCGACAAAGCTTATAAAAAGTCAAGACAACAAAACAATAACAATCCAATTTACTAAAATTACATAAATCGTTAATATATTTACAATAATAACAATAATAATGAAGTTAAACAGAAGTAGTCAATTGCAAAATTTAAGTAAATTGCAAATGCATAGTCTACCTAGTAATTAATAAGTTTAAAAGTTAAGCTGCTGCATATGACACCCAAATATACACAAAAAAAAATGATAATAAAAATACTACTTGTGCAAAGGGTACTGTAATTTCTTAGTTATTGATTAAGAAAATCTTCTACTGAATAATATGGTCTTTCAGATAGGTAGGCTTTTGTCAGTTTACGGAATTTGGGGAAAGATGCTGCAGATTTAAGTTGTAGAGGGAGATGATTGTAAAGTTTTTTTGCGAAATATAATATAGATTTCTTTACTAACTCAGAGGACGGGGTCGGCATATAGACGTCAAACGTAGAATTTCTCGTGAAGTAGTCATGATTAGGTCTTGGTGGAAAGACATGTAGATGTTTACGAATTAAGCAAACAGTTTCTAAAATATACAAAGATGGAAGGGTTAAAATTCTGTGATCTTTGAAGTAACTTCTGCAATGTGTTGTTCTTCTGAGGCCAAACACATATCTAATTGCTCTTTTTTGTAATTTGAAAATAACATCGAATTGGGCAGCTGTACCAGAACCCCAAAAAGGAAGACCATAACGAAGATGTGACTCGAACAAAGAAAAATATGTTATTTTGGAAGATGCTAAATTGAGTTCATTCGAAACAGATCTTATAGCATAGCAAGCTGAGGATAGTTTCTTCCTTAACAAATCGATATGGTGGGACCATTTAAGGTTGCTGTCTAAAAAAATACCAAGAAATTTCACAGAATCAACGGTACTGATCTGGCTGTTATTAAGAGGTAAGGGTTGAAGGACTCCTTTATAAGACAATGCTACTGTTTTATCTACGTTAAACGAGAGTAAATTAGAGTCAGACCAGGTTTTTATTGTAAGTAGATCAGAAGTTATAGTAGCATGAAGAGTTGCAATATTTGAGTTGCTCCAAGTGATACTGGTATCATCAGCAAAAAGAAAGATTTTTCCATCGATTTTTAAACTAGTGATGTCATTAATAAAGATAAGGAAAAGTAGAGGACCCAATACTGAACCTTGAGGTACCCCACATACAATGTTTTTGAGACTAGAGTCTGTATCATTTGCTCTAACCAGTTGTTTCCTATCATCCAAGTAAGATTGGAACCAATCTAAAGAAATACCTCGAATTCCGTAGAAATTTAGTTTTCTTATCAAAATGTTATGATTTACACAATCAAAAGCTTTGGCGTAGTCACAAAAAACGGTGGCAGTGTGAAGATTATTGTTCAGTGCTTGATAAACCTCATGTAGTACAGAAAAGATGGCATCAGTGGTGCATTTATTATTTAAAAAGCCGAACTGATTTTGTGATAAAATGTTGTTTTCAACTAGAAAGGACATAAGTCGGGCTTTTATGAGTCTCTCAATAATTTTGGAGAGTACCGGTAGTAGTGCAATAGGTCTATAATTGCAGGTATTAGATATTTCACCACCCTTATGAAGAGGAATAATGATGGCTGTCTTCAGGCACTCTGGAAAGTTTATAAAGCAAACGGTCATTATCATTTCATGCAGAATTACCCCTTAAAATGTATCGCACTTATTTAGAAATACTCTGTATTGAGGTTAAAGTACCTAACCTTTTTATTATTCAACACAAGCGAATGAATAAAAAAACAGAATGTTAGGAAAACCTAAGGCTATAGTTAGGTTTTAATTTCAGTATTTTATAAATGCTAGAATATTCCACAGGGTGTGGTGAACTTTTAGAAAAAAAAAACACCGTTTGATTGGTACCCCCGGTATACAATGTCAATTTACCTGTCTAGCGACAATATGATTACAGCGATATTGTTAAAGAACAAGGCTATAACATATTAAAAAAATCACTTAAATCGGACAACAAGTTTAGGAAATACGAGACATCAAAAATGACCCGTTTTCTCTGACGCGCAGTGTATTTATTATAATTTTATATTATAATTAAATTATAAATTAATTTAGGTTGATATCAAAGTTGTAATATTATAAGTACCCTATCATTTCCCATCTAAGTTAATAATGGTATAAGAAGGAGGTGTTACTGATTTGTGTATAAAAATTATAAAATCTAATGTGTTTATACATTATACCTAATTAAAAAAGTAATTAGTTTCATTTTAAAGATAAAAACTTAAGATTTTATCAAAAAGTGGGAGAATAAATTAATTAGAATAGAATAAAAAATTAAGCTTTCTAATGCAAGCAAAAATCGAAAAATTGAATTTTTTACAGTAAATTGTTAATAATATTAGTCTCCCGTTTTATACCGCTAACGCGGCTTTGGGATTATAGCAGGGTAGTCTGCTATTGTAGGGGAGCAAAGTATGCTAAATTTGCAGTCACTCGAGCGTTATAGGGACCTATTGGGTTGTGATTATTAGGTCCTAAAATCAAAAAAGTTAATCGGTTTTTTCCGATTATAGCGCCATCTATCATCCATAATTCGAAAAAATGTCTCGAATGAAAGTTGCTTATTTTTACGTAAAGAATCCAAATCTGCAATAAAAATTTGGGGGTCCGATTTAAGATTTTTAAGTAACCCCCACCCCGCCTCCGTTGTGGGGGGGGTCGTGATTGGTACCATTCGATAGATTTTTCAAAAACATTTTGAAAGTATATTTTGCAGTTTTTCGATCTGATGTTCATTTTGCGAAATATCGCGGGGTTTGTATTTAAAATTTTAAATTTACCCCCCACCCCTCTCCGTGGGCGCCTTGTTTAGTACCATTCGATAGATTTTTGAAAAATATTGAAGACGTATTTTTTAGTTTTTTCTATCTGACGTTCATTTCGCGAAATATTTGCTTTTTTTGTGACACTTTTTGGCTCACCCATTTCCTTATGCCCCGCTCAAATCGTCAGATGTTTTAAATATACACTCTTTTGCATCTACTTTACTTACCTTATCTTAATCAGGCAATTTCGAATATTTTTAAGGATATATTTTTCAAAAAGTCGCCGAAATATCTACAGGAAACATAGCTATAAGTTTTCTAGGTCTATAATAACTGATAAAACTTTCAGTTACATTGATTTACACATTCCCGAAGAGGGACTTTTTGATTATTCCCCTACAGTCTATTAGTCTGGGCTGATTATCGGAGAATAGGCCATTTTTGGGAAAAGTTATTTACCAGCAATTTTATTGCTGGAATCGAATCTTATGATGGTATATATTAATAATATAGGTATGCAAAGTCCGCAGATAGTGTGCTACTTTTTTTTATAAACAAAATGGCGCCCGAAAATCGTGATTTTTTCAATTTTTGCTCTATAACTCCAAAGATTTTAACTTTACACCAAAAACACTCAAATAAAAATTCACCGCAATTAAATTCTGCATAGAGACGTGTTTTTCCCGATTCATTTCGACGAAAACTTTCTCCGGAAAAAGCGGGTTTTTTCAACAAAATCTTTAATTTTTAACTAAAATTTTAGATAAGTAATTGTTAATCAATAATTAAATAACTTGGTAATGTAAAAGCCCTTTTTGTATAGATTATAATTCCAGAAGCCGATGGAAATTGAATGAACAGTTTAGCAACAATTGAATTGTTAATTAAAAATTTACGGTCGCTATAATAACGACAACAATTATGGTACATAAGAATAACTATGATTTTTTCATAAAAATACACTGTGCCTATCTAATGTACTTTACAGAATTAAAATTGGAATATTTAAGCGGCCTCAGGAATATTTTAAAATTATAAACAATTTTTTGGCTTATAAACAAATAGATTATCTCGGGAAATATTAAACTAAATTAAATTGTAAAAACGTTATTCGAAAAAAAGCGGCAGCACGCTTCTTCTAAAAGAAAAAACGTTTAATTATGATGAGCAGTTCCTGAGATACAACCGGTCAAAGTTGACCGGAATTTACGACAAAGATATAAACAATAGGATCATAATTTTTAAACCATCACCTTTTTATTTGTATCCTCTTTCTCCATACCAATTTTCATATTCTTAAAATACTCATAACATATATTATTATAATAAAAACTATCGATAATACGTGTGAAAATTGCCAAAAATAGCAAAATTCCAATCAAAAATTAGGTTGGAGAAAATGTAACACTTAAAGTTCAAAATCGGTATACGTTAAAAAAATGCATTTTCTCATCTTCCCATGGAGCAATTTCCTTCATTCTTTTTTTGTTCCCAAGTAACTCGAGTAGAGCCATCGAACTAACGTATTATTAAATGTCAAGCTTGCTTTTGTTTTGCTATAATAAATTAATTTATTTATTATAACACAAAATTTTAATTTGTTTACATAAAAATTGTTTAAATAATTATACAGCTTTCAAATGAGAATATTTATATTTTTAACTTTAAAAGGTACACTTGTAGTAAGTTTATCTAAAAAAAAGCCTACAACTGGAAAAAATATGTAGTTTTCTGTTCTTATAAATAAATTAATCTATTATAACAAAACAAAAGCAAGTTTGACATTTAATAATGCGTTAGTTCGATGGCTCTACTCGAGTTATTGGGGAACAAAAAAAGAATGAAGGAAATTGCTCCATGGGAAGCCGAGAAAATGCATTTTTTAACGGATACCGATTTTGAACGTTGAGGGTTACATTTTCTCCAACCTAATTTTTGATTGGAATTTTGCTATTTTTGGCAATTTTCACACGTATTCTCGATAGTTTTTATAATAATATATGTTATAAGTATTTTAAAGATATGAAAATTGGTGTGGAGAAAGAGTATAAAAATAAAAAGGTGATAGTTTGAAAATTATGATCATATTGTTTATATCTTTGCCGTAAATTCCGGTCAACTTTGACCGGTTGTATCTCAGGAACCACTCGTAATAATTAAACGTTTTTCTTTTAGAAGAAGCGTCCTGTCGGTGGTTTTCAAATGCCGTTTTCATAATTTAATTTAGTTTAACATTTCCCGAGATATTCTTTTTGTTTATAAACCAAAAAATTGTTTATAAATTTAAAATATTCCTGAGGCCGCTTAAATATTCCAATTTTAATTCTGTAAAATACATTAGATATGTATAGTGTATTTTTATGAAAAAATCATAGTTATTCTGATGCACCATAATTATTGTCGTTATTATAGCGACCGTAAATTTTTAATTAACAATTCAATTGTTGCTAAACTATTCATTCAATTTCCATCGGCTTCTGGAATTGTAATCTATACAAAAAGGGCTTTTACATTACCAAGTTATTTAATTATTAATTAACAATTACTTATCTAAAATTTTAGTTGAAAATTAAAGACTTTTTCCGGGGAAAGTTTTCGTCGAAAGGAATCGGGAAAACACCTCTCTATGCAGAATTTAATTGCGGTGAATTTTTATTTGAGTGTTTTTGGTGTAAAGTTAAAATCTTTGGAGTTATAGAGCAAAAATTGAAAAAAACACGCTCTTCGGGCGCCATTTTGTTTATAAAAAAAGTAGCACACTATCTGCGGACTTTGCATACCTATATTATTAATACATACAATAATAAGATTCGATTCCAGCAATAAAATTGCTGGTAAATAACTTTTCCTTGTTTTGTGCTAATTAGCCCAGAGTATATAGACTTTTTGGCCTACGACGCTTCCGAAGCCCTTACCAGCTGGACTTCTTTTTGCGGAGCTACTTGAAACAAAAGGTGTACCTTGAGAACCCATATAAAAATGATAATTATCTTGAAAGGGTAATAAAAGAAGAATGTGACGCTATTATATTCGATGTAATTAGAAATGCCATTAATGAGTTTAATCAAAGAACAATCACCTGCTTAGAAAGTGACGGTGGATACATCTAAGTTGAAGTTACGTTGTAAATTATATCAATTACGTAGGTAGGCATTATAGATGTAATTTTTACTACGTTGATAAGGAGGAGGCAGAGCCGTGCAGTACATCTTTTCAATATGATGCAAGTCTTCGAAATGCCGCCCCTTAAATATTGTTGAAATTGGATTTTTGTTGTTATTAAATGCAACTGCACAAAATGAACTAAAACTTTTATTTTAAAAACAACACATACTTTAAATTAAATGAAATATGTATTAACATTAAAAAATAATAGTTGCAAAAATTTCAATTTTATCCTTCTGACTATAATTTTGGTAAATTCGTCAGATTGGTGTAGTCTAAAGTAGCAGCTAGTGAGGACTCTTGAAATGAGTGCTAAATTTTTTAGTTTTGTTTGTCTTATGGAGCTTCGTAAATAATTTTTAATCAATTTTAATTTTGAAAGACTTCTTTCACCACGTTTGTTTTTAAACCAAGAGGAGTGATTCAAATTTACCGCGCTGTAATGTTTGTAATTGGTCCAACCGCAGGCAAGTTCACTCCACCCCATATAGCACAAGTACGTTTTATGGACATCCAATAGAGTAGAACGGGAAACAACCGAGGAACTCGAGATCAAAAAAGGCGTAAGGCAGGGATGCATACTTTCACCAACCTTGTTTAACTTATATTCAGAAGATATTATAAACAGAGCCCTTGCTGACCAAGATATAGGAGTTAAAATAAATGGCACTTTAATAAACAATTTGAGATACGCTGATGACACAGTATTAATAGCAGAAACCCCGGAAGATCTCCAAACACTGATAAACAGAATAGTAGAGTGCAGCGAAAAGTTCGGTTTATCACTTAACATCAAAAAAACAAAAATAATGATGGTGTAGAAATCTCCACAAAATTTTTCTGACATAACCGTACATGATCAAAGAATTGAGCGTGTTAGAAAATATAATTACCTGGAAACTGTGATTAATGAAAACAACGACAACTCTGAAGAAATCAAGATCAGAATAGAAAAAGCTAGAGCTACTTTTACCAAAATGAAAACAGTTTTATGCGGAAGAGAGCTAAGTTTAAATCTTAAAATTCGCCTGATGAGATGTTACGTGATGTCAGTTCTTTTCTATGGAATGGAAGCTTGGACACTGAAAAAGATCGATGCAAGGAAAATAGAAGCATTCGAGATGTGGATGTACCACAGGATACTGAGAATATCGTGGACAGAGAGAGTGACAAACATGGAAGTGTTGCGAAGGATGCAGAAAGAAAAAGAACTTGCGCTTACTATTAAAAAGCGCAAACTGCAATACTTGGGACATATAATGAGAGGACAAAAGTACCAGCTACTACAATTAATTATTCAGGGAAAAATAATAGGTAAAAGATCCATTGGCAGAAGAAAACATTCATGGTTGAAGAATTTAAGAGATTGGTACAAGTGCAGCAGCTGCCAATTATTTAGATCTACGGTATCAAAAATACGCATAGCCTTGATGATAGGCAAACTTCGGAACGAGGACGGCACCTGAAGAAGAAGAAGAATGGACGTACATCTGTGTACATTGGAACGTCCAATAGACGTCCCGCTAAGGTACAATGGACATCCGATGGACGTCCAACGAATGTCCAGAGTTCACAAAATTGGACGTCCATAGAACGTCCGCTACCAACGTACATTGTACGTTGTATTGGAGCTTTCAGTGTACACCTTATGTACATTCAATGTACGTCTTATGGACATTTGTAGGGCACTTTTCAGAAAGCAATCCAGTGTCCATAATTTTATGAATACATAGCAAAAAGCTTTTATAGGAAATAGTTCCTTATAATACTAAACTTATAGATACTTAAAAATATTACACAAAAGACCTTTTTTATTTCTCTTTACTATAACTTCATTATAATATACTTTATTATAGGAACTAGGAACTTCATTAATGCACGACTGCACTTGCACGATAAACAGAAAACACAAATATATCACAGGATGTATTTTCATAAAGACGAGATTCAGATAATGACGCCCTAGGAAGCATGCACATTAAAAGAGGTTTAATCTCTGTTCTGTTTCTGTTCCAAACTATTTTTAGAGTCAGTACCGTTGTTGTATATTACAAGCGCGTTTGCCATTCTGTGAATTATCATAAATAAACCATCCTTCAGTATTCCACAACAATTAACAGCGATAATCCCAATGACATATATTATATGTCAATGGATAATCCCCTAAAAGTACCTGCCTAATACTACACCTTTCACGACCGACAGCGCGAAGAGCGACAACGTTGTCAAGAAGATTCTCATTTAGTTTGTATTGGGACTTAATATAATAGTCGCGTTTTGTGTAAAATATCCATGGACCAGAAATAGATGTCCAATGTACGTTGAAATCAAACGTCCAATGGACGTCCCGTAATGTACGTACATAGTACGTCCAGTTTTGGTCCATGGACGTTTGAACTTTAAATGTACGTTATATGGACGTACATCGGACGTTGTGTGCTATATGGGACTGTTATAAAATTTTGACACTAGTGACATTCCTTTAATTTTTAGATTTTTAGTATGCTTTTATATAAAAAGCAGTTATTTTTAGAACTCTGTAGCGACGTATTAATATAATTTAATATTTATGGATTGTCGCCGAAGGCCGACAGGATCAACCGAAAAAGAAGATTTATTTGGTTATTTTTCTAGTGACTTTCTTGGGTGTTAATCTATCTTTTTAGTTTACTCCTCCTGGTTAAAAAATAAACATAGCTATCGAGACAGGGAGTATTAAGAGGAAATAGTAGCGATCAACAGGTAGCAAAAATGCGTTCCAAGATTGCGGCTGTAATTTTGAATATTTTCTCGAGATATTTGGCACACGTATTCGTAATATAATAAAGAATGGCGGTACAGAGCCCAATTTGAAAAACATATTAATATGTGGAAATTACTCTGTAATTAAATAAAATATTAAAAAAACGAGCCTGTACCGCCATTAAGAAGAACAAAAAAGTACACTTTATTCAAATAAATTTGTTGTAATTCATTAACTTGTTTTTAATATTGACCATTTATCTAATTTCAGAAAATTGTATGTGTTATTGTTATTTTTTTTGACTCTATGTAAGCTTTGTCTGTAAAATTGTAAAATAGTTTGTAATTTATGGAAGACTATGTACTGGGCCTGATGATGAGGCAACGAAGATGTAAGCCTTGAAACCGGTTGCTCCACATTTTTTAACATCAATTAAATATAAACTCAAAGATTGCGAGTATTGACTTAATTTATATACAATAGTATAATGGACTCGCATTGGCGACCCTTTCATGATTTATCTTCCTCTGTTAAGAGCTCATCCACAGATTTTTCGTAATCAAATTGACGCTTTTTTCTCCTAGTTCGAATTTTATTTTCAGCTGGAAATTCGAATTTATATCAAGATTTTCTTCAATTTCATTAGCATTAATTTTCGTTAAGTCATAGCCAGATTGTCTGCGACTTTTCATTTTTTTTTTCTATAGTTTCTGACAACATTTTTACACAATCTGACAAATTTATAGTTACCTGTTGCAACATCTTCGAGACTGAATTTATATAAAATAAAATAGCATGCCAAAGAACTACACCGCATATATAAATTTATAATTTTTAATATTTTTTGCTAATCCTAGTGCTTTAACTTTAGTTTCTGATTTCTTAATCTTTGTTGACTTCTTCTATTATTTCGAATGTTTTTTCGGAACTTCCCAACGATTTGTATAATTAGAAAAAAAGTGTACAGTTCTTGTGTAATACAAAAAGGGTTTTTGTTTCTGTAGAAGAAGACGCTTTCTTCACTTTTAAAACTAAGTTTAAAGAGTGGCATGCGCAGGGCACGTCAAACGCCCTCTGATATTTTTCAAGTGTTCTATTTTGCACACCCTATCTTACTGCTATGACTATTTTTATGTATTTTGATTTTACTGATTATGCCGCCCCCCTTATGATGCCGCCTGATGCGACTCACCGCATCATAGCACCGCACGGCCCTGAGAGGAGGTATTAAGTTATTTTGTTATTATTTTATTCTATAAATAATGTAACAATAATTGATGATGTAATTGAACGTAGGTATACGTAACAAGTTCAACGGACATTTTTTCTCCATTTCAATTTCAACATATTTTATTCTACACCACAAATTTAGACGTCGGCCCTGATCATGTTTACAATTTTCCGAAACCTTTCTCCAGGGCCGTGCGGTGCTATGATGCGGCGAGGCAGTCGCATCAGGCGGCATCACAAGAGGGGCGGCATCACAAGTGGGGCGGCATCGGCATAATCAATAAATTAAAAAAAATTGTCAGATTGTTTAAAAATGTTGTCGGAAACTATAGAAAAAAATAAAAAGTTAATAAATAAAAATAAAAGTTATGACTAATGAATGACCAAATAAAAATTTAATGAAATTGCGGAAAATCTTGATATAAGTTCCGAATTTCCAGCTGTAAATGAAATTCGAGCCAGGAGAAGCGTTAATTTGATTACGAAAAATCTGTGGACGAGCTACACTCGGGTGCAAAATTAACCGGACACCTTAAAAATGGGTAATTTTTGATGTCTCGCAATTCCTAAACCTGTTGTCCGATTTAAGTGATTTTTTAATATGTTATAGCCTTATTCTTTAACAATACCGTTTTAATAATATTGTTGCTAAACAGGTAAATTTTCATTGTATACGAGGTGTACCAATGAAACTGTGTTTTTTTCTTAAACTTCGCATCACCCTGTGGAATATTCTAACATTTACAAAATACTGAAATTGAAATCTAACTATAGCCTCATGTTTTCTAAACATTTCGTTTTTTGATTCATTCGCGTACATTGGACCATAAAAAGTTAGGTAATTTAACAACTAGCCATGTTTTTCATCAATACGGGGTCTTTTCAAATAAGTATGGCAACGTTTAAAGGGTAATTCTGCATGAAAAAATAATGGCAGTTTGGTTTATAAACGGTATGTCCGCAATTGCTTCGTTTCTGAGATAGGGGGTGTTGAAATTTTTCTTACAAACTGATGATTTATTTATTGCTTTAAAACCGGTTGAGATATGCAAATGAAATTTGGTGGGTTTTAAGACGTAGTTATTGCACATTTTTTGACATACAACTAAGAATTTAATATTCACCATTGGCGCGCATACGGGTAATATGACAGCTCATATTACCCGTATGCGCGCCAATGGTGAATATTAAATTCTAACTTGTATGTCAAAAGTTGTATAATAACTACGTCTTAAAACCCACCAAATTTCATTTGCATATCTCAACCGGTTTTAAAGCAATAAATAAATCGTCAGTTTATAAGAAAAATTTCAACACCTTCTATCTTAGAAATTAAGCATTTGCGGACATAGGTTTATAAAGCAAACCGTCATTATTTTTTCATGTAGAATAACTGCATAAAGTTTGCCATGTTTATTTAAAAACATACTGTTTTGATAAAAAACATGGCTAACTCTTAAAGTACCTAACTTTTTAACGGTCCAACATAAGTGAATGACTCAAAAAACAGAATGTTGAGAAAACAAGAGGCTATAGTTGAGTTTAAATTTGAGTATTTTGTAAATGTTAGAATACTCCACAGGGCGATGCGAAGTTTGAGAAAAAAACACAGTTTCATTGGTACACCCGGTATACAATGAAAATTTACCTGTTTAGCAACAATATTATTAAAACGGTATTGTTAAAGAATAAGGCTATAACATATTAAAAAAATACTTAAATCGGACAACAGGTTTAGGCATTGCGAGACATCAAAAATTACCCATTTTTAAGGTGTCCGGTTAATTTTGCACCCGAGTGTAGATGACGCTAAATTTAAAATAATTTTGTTCATCTATATTTTAGACATTGCTGTTAATTCTTTGATTGGTCAATTTTTGCTTCTATAAACTTCTTCTTGTACTTGATGTAGATCTGTCGATTTGTTAATTTTAACGTTGAAGTATTTCTTAAGAGGTAGACTACCGGCTATCTTTCCATCTTTTTAGTGATCTCCCCGGTGGGCGGTTGCCAGCAGGTTTTCCTTCAAGCGCAATTCTTGGTAGTCTGTGCCCCTCCATTCTTTTTACATGACTGAACCATTCTCTTCGTCTTTGCCTAACCCATGTTACTACATCTTGCACGCCACATTGTTCCCTGATGATGTTGTTTCTTATTCTATCCCTTCTTGTCTTCCCTACTATTGCTCTTAGTATCTTCTTTTCGGCTGTTCGTAGCATGCTTTTGGTTTTATTGGTGCCTTATCTTGATTCAATACATAGGTCATAACAGTTCTGATGCAAGTTTTACAAATTCTAACTTTGTTATTCATTCTCATATATGGGTTATTCCAGACCACGCCTCTCAGATGCTTCTAGAAGCTCGTAATAAAAATTTTAAAATTTTATATATTTTTAAATTGAGGGAAATAGATGATAATAGGTCTGGATCCCGCGTATGAAAAAAAAAAGTTGATTAATAGGAAGCTGAAAATTTGTTTATAGCTTAAAGGTGTCTAGTCGGACAAACTTTGATATATAGGAACACTGGAACAGAAGAAGTTTTAATTGTGGAACAGGTTAAAAATTTGGAACCATCAGACCACGAAAACATCACATGTACTTTGTCCGACAGAACTGCCAATTAATTTGTTACCCTTTCATTAAACTCTCCTGCAAAAATCAGGCTGCTATTTATCACCAAATGGGAATTATAATGAGTGGAACACGTAGAATATGTCAAATGACAGGAATTATGACAGGTGATAAATAGCAGTCTGATTTTTGCATGAGAGTTTAATGAAAGGGTAACAAATCAATTGGAAGTTCTGTCGGACAAAATTAATGTGACGTTTTCGTGGTCTGACCGTTCCAAATTTTTAACCTGTTCCACAATTAAAACTGCCCCTGTTCCAGTGTTCCCATTATCAAAGTTCGTCCGACTGGACACCCTTAAGCTATTAACAAATTTTCCGCTTGCTATTAATCAACTTTTTTTTCATACGCGGGATCCAGACCTATAAAGCACTAAAAAATATTGTATGTAACAATAAAAAACTGAAAACGTTTGTTTTCTATACTTCCACAAAATTTATTATATCTAAGTGACTACAGCTGTTTCGGCGGAGTGCCTTTCTCAAGTAATATAGTTTACAATGTGTTTGCCTTTTTAATCTTCAACTGAAGAGGTTGAGGAGTGGGGAGCTGTTTGTCTCGAGTTGGTCATTCAGAATTATATCTGTATTTTTCAGTTTATTAATTTCCATAGATTCTAAAAAAGATAGCTTAAGGCCTTTATTTTGAATATGTAGAATTTTAAACTCTTCATTGAAAGAATGATTATGATCTAGAAGGTGAAGTGCGTATGTAGAAGTGTCTGTTTTTCTATTGTTGAATGCTCTTTTGTGTTCTGCTATCCGTTTGTCAAAAGTTCTGCCAGTTTGACCGATGTACGTTTTCGGACAGTCACCACAAGTTAGTTTGTACACACCACTCTGTAGTTGCTTTCTCTTTCGGCTTTTATTGTTCTTAATATATTTGCTTAAGTTGTTGTTAGTTCTGAAAGCTGGTGTTATTCCTTTCTTTTTTATGTATCTGGCTATTGTTGTTGTTATCTTGCCAGTATATGTGAGAGAGCAGAAGGTACTGGGTTCTTTCTGTGGTGGTGGATACACTAATTTCAGGGCTTTCTTATGGAGTTTTTGGTTTAAAATTTTGTTAACTGTTTGTTCGTTATAGCCGTTGTTTACTGCTATTTGTTTAATGATGTTTAGTTCTATTTCGAAGTTATTTTTTGTCATGGGAATTTCTGTCAGTCTATGTATCATGCTATGGTAGGCTGCTAATTTGTGTTGTGTAGGATGGGATGATGAATTGTGTATAGTTGTGTCAGTATGGGTAGGTTTATGATATATGGAGAACTCATGTTGGTTGTGTAGTCTGGAAATCGTTACATCTAGAAAGTTTATAGAGTTATTCTGTTCTGTTTCTACTGTAAACTCAATATTATTATGAAGTGAATTAATATATGATAGAAATTGGTCAAGTTGTCTGTTAGTTCCTGTAAAGCATACTAGTATATCATCCACGTATCTCCACCAATATAAGAACTGTTTAAATACGGGATGTTTAGAAATTGTTGTTTCAAGTTGGTTCATAAATATATCTGATAGCAATGGGCTTAGAGGATTACCCATAATAAGTCCTGCACTGTTGTTTGTGTATATTTGATTATTGAATTCAAAATAGTCTTGATTTATGCAAATTTCAAGAAGGTGTAAAATTTCAGATGCAATGATCGGATTTGTACTATTATGGTCTAAAAGATTCTTAACTAAAACAAAAGTTTCTGTAGGAGGAACACTAGGAAAAAGATTTTTTACGTCAAATGAAATTAGTCTGGAGTTTTTGGGCAATTGAAAATTGAACCAACTTGAGTTTATGAACCAACTTGAAACAACAATTTCTAAACATCCCTTATTTAAACAGTTCTTATATTGGTGGAGATACGTGGATGATATACTAGTATGCTTTACAGGAACTAACAGACAACTTGACCAATTTCTATCATATATTAATTCACTTCATAATAATATTGAGTTTACAGTAGAAACAGAACAGAATAACTCTATAAACTTTCTAGATGTAACGATTTCCAGACTACACAACAAACATGAGTTCTCCATATATCATAAACCTACCCATACTGACACAACTATACACAATTCATCATCCCATCCTACACAACACAAATTAGCAGCCTACCATAGCATGATACATAGACTGACAGAAATTCCCATGACAAAAAATAACTTCGAAATAGAACTAAACATCATTAAACAAATAGCAGTAAACAACGGCTATAACGAACAAACAGTTAACAAAATTTTAAACCAAAAACTCCATAAGAAAGCCCTGAAATTAGTGTATCCACCACCACAGAAAGAACCCAGTACCTTCTGCTCTCTCACATATACTGGCAAGATAACAACAACAATAGCCAGATACATAAAAAAGAAAGGAATAACACCAGCTTTCAGAACTAACAACAACTTAAGCAAATATATTAAGAACAATAAAAGCCGAAAGAGAAAGCAACTACAGAGTGGTGTGTACAAACTAACTTGTGGTGACTGTCCGAAAACGTACATCGGTCAAACTGGCAGAACTTTTGACAAACGGATAGCAGAACACAAAAGGGCATTCAACAATAGAAAAACAGACACTTCTACATACGCACTTCACCTTCTAGATCATAATCATTCTTTCAATGAAGAGTTTAAAATTCTACATATTCAAAATAAAGGCCTTAAGCTATCTTTTTTAGAATCTATGGAAATTAATAAACTGAAAAATACAGATATAATTCTGAATGACCAACTCGAGACAAACAGCTCCCCACTCCTCAACCTCTTCAGTTGAAGATTAAAAAGGCAAACACATTGTAAACTATATTACTTGAGAAAGGCACTCCGCCGAAACAGCTGTAGTCACTTAGATATAATAAATTTTGTGGAAGTATAGAAAACAAACGTTTTCAGTTTTTTATTGTTAGATAAAATGAACTTCCATCAAGTAACGGTCGAATCCATCAAATATTGTATGAATCTTCATTCAATACTTTTAATAGAAAAACAATTTCATATAGATCTTCTATGATCTTCTAGAAGAATTGCGTGATACACAGGTATATCCCAAATGATACCTTTAGAGGTTTTGAACTACATATTTGTGCCAAAATGAGCTAATTTCATTATACCTATTAATGTAGTTGTATCACTAAGAATTCTATTAACACTCCCTGTCTCAGTAGCTAGTAGAGAAAGAAGTTATTAAAAATTAGTTCAATAAAAGTTGTTTAAAAAGCTCCATGAGACAAACAAAACTAAAAAAATTAGCACTTATTTCAATAGAGTTCTCACTAGCTGCTACACCTATTTATCCCCAGTAGACTACACCAATCTGATTGACGAGTTTGTCAAAATTAAAGTCAGAAGGGTACATACTTCATTTAACTTAAAGTATGTTTTGTTTAAAAAAAATAAATTTTTTTTCGTTCATTTTGTGTAGTTTCATTTAATAAAAATAAAATTTATGTTTCAATAACATTTAAGGGGCGGCACTTCGAAGACTTGCATCATATTGAAAAGATGTACCGCACGGCTCTGCTTCTCTATAGGCAGCTGAGCAAAATAATTCTTCTACTGTGGAACCACACCATTGTCTAATATTACGCAGCCATGGAAGTTTCTTTCCCTACACTTTTCCTTGGGATTTAGGCCCCCTAATTATATGGTTAAAGTATTCAGTTTTTCTACCCTTTATGATTAGACTTTCATTATTCATCATTTGAAGAACATCTTCCTTGGAAATGTGCGAAACCCACGATATCTTTAGAATCTCTCGATTGCACCAAAATTCAAATGTTTCTAATTTGTTTCAACCTAATTATTTGCAATAATGTACTGAAACTAATGATTCGTGATTTTTCTACTTATTATCGATTTATAGATAATGCAGAGCATTTGAAAATTTTTTTTGTGAATTATAAGATAAGCGTTTCCTCTAAATACATACATTTTTTTGGGACACACTGTATATACATATTTTGAAAATGAATTAAAAATGATTACCTGAACGGGGAAAGGTAACTATAAACACATCATCTGGTCTAATTGAAAAGTTGTAATAATTCGCTGCTTCAGCTTCGTATCCACTTGGAAAAAGCCATTTCTTTGGACCTATTTGTAGAAATCTGTCTTTTTCTCCTGAAAAATATTAAATCCTATTATTAAATTTTAATTTAAATTCTAACGCCCGAATAGGCAACCAAGTAATACCCGGAATTAAGTAAAACATACCGAAAATGGAGAGCTGATGATAAACTTCTTTAGGAATATGTAATTTAGAAAACAACACATTTTGTGACTACAAATATCAACACGAATATAATATATTCAATAGCACCTGTGACCAAACATCTATGATATATTATGTTATCAAAAAGAACCGACGTAAGTAGTCACCATAGCTAAGTATTAGGAAAAATAAGAGACATCATAAAATAAAACACACATAGGAGAACGGCACCAACACAAACAAAAATCAGGGCGGAAGAAGTAAATTCGGAATCCACGGAATACTGATGCCATCAGAAAACAAAAAAACCATCGGAGAAAATTACTGAGAATAAAGTAGTAAAAACGATAACATCGAGGAACACGGTGACAAAACTAAGTAACACAACAACAGAAGCACTTGGAGAGAGCGAAAAATTAACGAACACTAACAAAAACGAAAAACCCATTGATTAGGGAATAAGAGAAGACAAAATATGAATAAAATAAGAAAGTCTTTTTACAATATAGAACATAAAAAACATAACAGGTATAATCTACTATAAACGGAACACTTGGAGAGCTTTTTAAAACAGACCTCTACGGAATACAAAGAGAAATACGAAGAAGGATCAAAGGACAAATAAAAGAGATGATAGGCAGACTACTTTCAATCCCTATTTTTTAAAGGTGACGATAGTGAACCACCAACACCAGAAGTAACGAAAACGAAGAAATAAAAATTGGGGAGGGAGGGATAAATAATACATTAAGAAAATTTAATAGTAGATTATACCACGAGTCAATAATGATGGCTATTATTCCCGAGGAATATTTACGAACCGAGCCGCGTTAGCGGCGAGGGAGTAACATTCCGAGGGAATGAGAGCCATTATTGCGAGTAGTATACTCTACATTATCTACGACAAATTAATTAATTTAAGATTTTTAATGAACAACTTTATTTGTTAAAAACATTAAAATTAGTAATAATACAATTAATAAACTGAATTGGTTGAGAATCATCATTAACTTTAGTAGAGTTTTTAATACAAATATTTGGGAACTCGATTGCTGTAGAACAAGAAGATGGTACATTACTGTTTATCTCTTTAGCGATAGTATGTTTTTGTACAATTTCTGGTGGTGTACAATTAAAAGATTCTTCATTTTCGTCCATCTCAACACAAACTGTCAAATATACTATTCGTTTGACAGTGACACTTTTTGAGGTTGATTATTTTGTTTCCGTGGTGAATTTTGTGATTGTTGTGCCAGAGGGATTAATAGCTATTAATCCCGCATTATTAATCCCTACGGGATTATTATATGGCATTATATTGCAAACACCACAAGTATAATACATATATTATGTATCAGTCGTAGATAAAAATATAAAATCATCAGGAGAGGGCAGGATACTGAACTAACATTTAAAGTATAAAGGACTAGATCTGAATAAACAACTATTAAAACTAATCCAAAAAATATTAGAATATGTAAAACATAATACCAAAAGAATGGAGATCAAGCTTACTAATAACTATCTTTAAAAAGGGGAACAAATCTTATCCAGAAACTACAGTTCAATCAACCCATTAAACAGAACACAAAAATGAACAGCCAAAAAACTATTAACAACTAATAGAAAAACAACAAAGTTGTAAATTGTAAAGGTCATGCACCGATGTTATTATTGAGGCAAGTGCAAGAAAAAACACTATAGTACAACAAACCGGCATATTTACAAAATGACTATCTACAGAACATTGATTAGACCCGTAGTAACATATGGTTGTGAAACCTGGGTAATGACGAAAAGGGATGAAGCCCAACTCAGGACATTCGAGAGAAAAATACTGAGAAAAGTATATGGCCCGGTGCAAGAGGAAGACGGCACATGGAGAATCAGGGGAAACAAGGGAATAATGAATTGAAAGAAGGTTACGATATTGTACGATTTGTGAAATGTCAAAGACTGTCATAGCTGGAACATCTGCAGAGACAAGACGATGAAAAAACAACAAAGAAAATATTACAATGCAAGCCGATAGGAAGACGAAAAAAAGGAAGGCACAGAACGAGATGGTTGGATGACGTGGAAGACGACCTGAAAACCATGATCATAAGATAATGGAGAAGAAGGGCACAAGAAAGATCCGAATGGAAGGACATAGCCAGACAGGCAAAGACCCATCTAGAGTTATGATGCCAAAAGAAGAAGAAGAATGAGGACCCGAAGAAGGCATTTAACAGAGTCAAATGCTTTTCACTTATTCTACCCAATAAAAGTAAAAGTAGGAGGGACTAAAACTAATCGGCATAATTGAAGATGGCAATGGGATTATACAGAGGGATTCTCTTAGCCCTCTATTATTCAACCTGGTAATCGATGAAATAACGAAAAAATGGGAGAAAAAGAACTTAAAATAATATAAAATCAATGGGAAAATCCCAGTAGTTGGCTGTATACCATAGTTTAAAAAACTCATACAGAAGTAAAAACTTCAAGTTGTATATTGGTATATAATCGTTTCTTAAAAAACTTCATAAAATGTCATCCAAATGGATTGCAAAACGTTTTCGTTCTAATTCAGAACATCTTCAGTGCATTCTGCTGAGTAATTGGAACTAGCACACTATTTAAAGTGGTAACCTCATAATATATGGTTTACATAGTATAGTTTACAAAAATATGGTGACTACAAGTCGATGTTAGTAGATTAAATTAAATACATGCTCAAAGGGCAACACGTTTTCCTGCTCGAAAATACTAGGTTCTTGCCAGTTCAATGGGCACAGACCAACCAACCCACCCAACACAAGACAATTGGTCTGTGTCCATTGAACTGGCAAGAACCTAGTATTTTCGAGCAGGGAAACATGTTGCCTTTTGAGCATGTATTTAATTTAATCTACTAACATCGACTTGTAGTCACCACATTTTCATAAACTATACTATGTAAACCATATATTATGAGGTTACCACTTTAAATAGTGTGCTAGTTCCAATTACTCAGCAGAATGCACTGAAGATGTTCTGAATTAGAACGAAAACGTTTTGCAATCCATTTGGATGCCATTTTATGAAGTTTTTTAATAAACGATTTTATATCAATATACAACTTGAAGTTTTTAATTCTGTATGAGTGTCTTAAAATAGTATGTTATGGAGACAACACAATACTGCTCTCTCAAAATCAAGATAATTTACAAACGATTTCACCAATGTAATATTACCGATAGAAAATTTACCAATAATAATTTCACAAAAAAAAAAACACAAAGTGTATGGTCTTCCCAGAAAATCTACCAAGATGGAGATAAAACAACTAACGGAGTTTAAGTATCTAGGCATCGAGAAGTGGGTGCTTCATTTTTTATTAAACAAATGAATTGCGAAATCAGATGTTTTTTTAAATAACTCCGAAAATATAAATTTTAGAAAAAAACTGACTTAACCATTGAAAAATTCAGAAAATTTTACAAAAAAAACCTTATATAAAGAATTTTCTAAAATTAAATCGGTATCTTCTAACATTTTTTATTTATAACGCTAAAGTCGCCCTTCTCACAATAATTGGCGCACTGTAAACTAACGTACGACGAAGTGCACGGTTGAGTTATTTTAATGTAATTCTTTAACTAATGGATCAAATGAAATTTTACAAATTGAACATGAAAGAAGAATAATTAAGTTATCTTATGTGAAAGTAAGCCTTACATGAATTCTGTTCAAAAATGATTTAAAAATATGTAACTAATACCTACAATGTTTCTTATAAAACTCTCAATTTTGCACAACTTACCTTTTAAGCATCTTACTAAATAATGTTTCATTCAAAAAAAATCTCAAAAATTTAATTCAAATGATACGACGTCTCAAAAAATGTAATTTTTGAAAACTTCATAGTTTTACAGAATTAAAACCACTTGACGGTATTACTCAAATTTGAACAGATCTATTACAGTTTTATAAGTGCTTTTTTAAAGCTTATGATGTAATACTTAAAATGAACTGAATTATTTTACTTTAAAAATGAAATAAACTATTTCTTTTTAAGAAAATTAAGAAAGATAACAAAAATGTAATACAAAAACCGAAAATTACCAGCTAAAAAATGTTTATACAAAGTGATCAAAACTTTTTTCTGTAAAACTTACCTAAAATACATTTAATAATAAACTTCAAAAATAATAAATGATCAGCAAAAAAAAATTTGTTTTAGCTCTTATACAGTATGTCAGCGTAAGTTACAGCGTAACTTGGAACCTATTGATAACTTTTTTATGATCAGTTTTACGAAAAAAATTATTCTTTATAAAATACTCTGAATCGTATATAATCTAAGATGCAATCATCATATATCAAATTTAATTAATGTTATATGAGGTTTGTCAAAAAATATGAATTTCACTCAAGAGTAAAGTACCTTTACATTTCACAATATCGAAAATTGTTATTAGGAAAAGTTGTTTGGAATTAAAAAATTTGTTTTAGTATTCAATTACATTCATGCATTACATTTAGTGTTCAATTAAAGTATTGTGAATAATAAAGGCACTTAACTCTTAAGAAAAATTCATATTTTTTACATACCTCATATAAAATTAGAAAAGTTTGATATCTGATGGTTGTATCTTAGATTTTAGACTAGGGGGAGCATTTTATGATAAATAACTTTTTTTCGTAAAAGGGATAATAAAATAGTTAATTGTAATAAAATGATGATGAGTATCCGTAATTTTAGAAAAAATTGAATTTTTTTTATTAGAATGATGTAGTTGTATATTTTGACATAGTTTCTAATTTCAAACAACTTTTCATAATAGCATTTTTTGATATTCTGGAATATAAAGATACTTTACTCTTTAACGAAATTCATTTTTTTGACATAACTCGTATAAAATTGATAAAATTTTATATCTGATGGTTGAGTTTTAGATTTTTGACTATCCAGAGCATTTTAGTAAGAATAACTTTTTTTCTTAAAATTGATAATAACAAAGTTTTCCATGTGGTTCCTAGCTACGCAGAAACACTGTATAAGAACTTCTGTATAAGAATTTTCAAATTGTAATGCCATATTCGGATTCAGCATAATCAAAAACAAAATAGAAACATATTTGTAGTAAGTAAAATGACAAATTTAACGATATTTTAACATTATTTATACAAAACAATTGTTATTGTTTAAACAATTAATAAACAATTAGCGGCCAAATCTGCGAGTAGAACTTTTTACTTTAACATGTATATAAACTAACAAAAAAAGTTTTAGAAAAATATAAGCTTGTTTGAATTTTTCCGAAACAATGCATGTTTTCGTTCTAATTGCACTCCCCTGTTAAAAAACAATTATCAGACCAATAATGACATACGCTGCAGAAATACGGCTCGACGTAGAGATAACTAAAAGAATGATTTTACCAAAAGAAAGCAACTTGGACTCAAACTTCAACAAATGTACTGGATTCTGGGCAGATATTCAAGACTGTCAATTGAAAATAAATTAGTGGTATACAAAACCATACTTAAACCCATAAATGACATACAGCTATGGGGCTTAGTCCTGTCGCCAGGGGGGGTACAACGGCCTCGTTAATTCAGATGGACTTACCCAAGTTTTTTTTATGTATTTTGACCCGTAGAACACGAATTTTTTGGGTAACAGTTGATCCGGATGTCGATAAGATTGTTATAGACCAAGAACTTGAGGAATCAAATAACAGCGATTTTTGGCAAAACAAAACAATATTTTGTATTTTTTGGGTCATTTTAAGCAAAAAATATTTCTACAAGTTTTTTAGTAGGATGCACAGTTTTCGAGATAAACGCGGTTGAACTTTCAAAAAATCGAAAAACTGCAATTTTTAAACCCGAATAACTTTTGATTAAAAAATAAAATAGCAATTCTGCTTAGCGCCTTTGAAAGTTCAAGTCAAATTATGTCGGTTTTGATTATTTGCATTGCTAAAAATTTATTGTGTTATTGTTAAACAAAGCTACAAACAACTAGTGCGTGAGTGATGTTTCTATGATTTCTCATTTAAAATCGAACGAGTAGGTAGAATAGGTACTAGTGCAATCAAGTCTATTTCTACGTTACATGCGTTAAAACGCATGTAAAAGCACGGGAAACCCTACGTGTTTATAGCTTTGTTAAACAATAAAAAAACAAATTTTTACCAATGCAAATAATCAAAACCGATATAATTTGACTTAAACTTTCAAATGCGGTAAGCAGACTTGCTATTTTATTTTTTAATCAAAAGTTATTCGGGTTCAAAAATTGCAATTTTTCGATTTTTTTAAAGTTCAACCGCGTTTATCTCAAAAACTGTGCATCCTACGAAAAAACTTGTAGAAATATTTTTTACTTAAAATGGCCCAAAAAATACAAAATATTGTTTTGTTTTGCCAAAAATCGCTGTTATTTGATTCCTCAAGTTCTTGGTCTATAACAATCTTATCGATATCCGGATCAACTGTTACCCAAAAAATTCGTGTTCTACGGGTCAAAATACATAAAAAAAACTTGAGTAAGTCCATCTGAATTAACGAGGCCGTTGTACCCCCCCTGGCGACAGGACTAGCTCAGCCAGCAACTCTAACTTGGAAATCATACAACGTTTTCAAAATAAGGCATTAAGAACCATAGTGAACGCTCCATGGTACGTCCCCAACGCAATAATAAAGAGAGACCTGAAAGTTCCCAGCATCAAAGAAGAAATCAGCAAATACAGTGAAAAGTGTGAAGAAAAACTTGGTGCGCTTCCGAATGATTTCGCGAGTGAATTATTAAACACGGAGGGTGAAGTTCGCAGACTGAAGCGTTATAAACCAACTGACTCACCATTCTCACCAAATAGACTTTAGAAAAATTAGAACTTTTTTAAGTGTTACTTTATTTTACTAGTAGTACTATCTATACATTTGTTGATAATTTAGAAAGGAAAGTTTTCATTGAAATTCTTACCTACATGTCATAGCCTAAGAAAGTCATAACTTTAACTGATTGTTCCGGGATTAGATTGTTAAATAAACGGAACAGATTGTTAAATAAATTGGAGTAATAAATAAAAAGAATGCTAGAAACAGTAGAGATCAAAACCCTTGAACAATTGATGGTAAGATGGTAAGAAGAGGAGAACATAAAGGGGTGGGTAAGAAAGAGAAGGGCAGAATGGAACGATCAGATAAGCAGAATGATAACAAATAGAGCCGTAAAGACGACGAGAGATAGTTCCCCCTTGGGAGAAGATCATTGGTAAGACGAAATCGATGGAACGACAATTTACTGAAGGCACATTAAAAAACAAGGTCATGTTTACATAACAAGAAGAATAAAAACATTAATCTTATTACATTTTAATTCGTTCTGTCTGTTCTTTTAATTTAAGAGGACCAATGGCGTACTGATAGATCAGCGGGCCCTGGTTCCAGTTGGGATGCGCCCCCCTCCCAAGACATTAAATATAAATCTTCATATTATATCATAAAATGTATCATAAAAACTCAAGCTAATTTATAGTCCATTTACTCACGGTTTTTGCTGTAAATTTTAAAGAACTGCTCGGATTGAGATGAAATTTGGCATACACATAGCTAACATGTCAAACAAAAAAAAGTGATACCTATTGTGCCGATGTGGGCTTCTGCCCTAGGGGCGTTTCACCCCTTCTCGAGTGTGAAAAACATACGTTCAAGATAAGTCCGGAATTGGATAAACTGACTAATTCTAAGCAACCTTTAAGTTCTATAGTTTTTCGCTAAGCCAATACTTTTCGAGTGAGTGAATATGTTCATTTTTCAAAAAAAAACACGTTTTGAGACGGTTTCTCGCAAATACCTCAAAAATTAAGTAGTATGTTAACGAAAAAAATATTCTTAGTAAAAATATAGCTTATAAAAAAGTGAAAAATATGGTGTATGTATATACGAAGTCTTTAAACCCAGTAGGTCATGAAATGTGGGTTCTTATTCGTCAAATTCCAAATCGAATATTTCAACGTGAAATTACTAAAAATTAAGCAATTTTCGAGAAAAAGTCATCCCAACTTTTTTTAAGTTTTTATAAAAGCCATATTTTTGTTATTTTTTAGTTTCTAGCACTAATATTCAATATTAACTATGTAACGCTCAAAATAAAGTTGGACACTTTTTTGGTAAAAAAATCGTAAAAATCACCCCCTAATTAGCATCCCAAATGAAATTAATCGTTACCTCTTCACAAGTTACTTGACTTATGTATTCCTTATATGATCTGTAAATTCTACCGCTTCAAAGTAATCATTTAAAAAAAAATGGTTTTAAATTAAAAAAAAATTTATAATTGTAAATTTTTTTTTCAAAATAACTTACTAATTATTGGTGATACCAAAAATCTCAACTAGAATACAAATGTAGGTTTTGCTATTGTGAATATTTTGGACTTTTTGTCTTCCTGAAGACAAAAATTGGTTATAAGATATTTCTGTTCAAAATTTGCATACACTCGTGATTAGTGACTAGTTTAAGCCCTTTTGACTACAGCCCTTTCAAAAATAAGCTCTTTGAACCAACGAATCTTAGATATCTTATAAACAATAAGTAAATTGATTTGTGAAGCGGTAACGATTAATATATTTTTGAATGGTAATTAGAAGGCGATTTTCACGATTTTTTTTACCAACCAAAACAAGATACCAACAAAATAAACTGATCGACATTTACTTACTTTTGATGTTAGGAACTTTTTTAAAAAAATAATAGACTATTAAAACAGTAAATTAATATTATCTTATCGTCTTTCATACTGACATGACTGATCACTTCACACCAGCCGTTTTTATAAATAATAAAACTCAAAAATGTTATACATCCAAATCTCCAGTCATAATTAAAAACCTTAATATCGGAAAACTAACACAGCTTTTAAAAAATGACGTTGGAATGAAATTTATATCAACAAAATAGATTCTCAAATTGCATATGATACATTTATAAATAAGTTAAATAATTACATACAAACCTCTAAGGAGATAAAACGCTTAAATAAAAAAAAAATATAAAAAAAACTTTGGATAACGGTTGGGTTGATATCTTTTATCAAACGACGATATTTTCTTAAAAAGAAATTAGTGTCTATATATACAGGGTTTTGTTATCCTTGCCACTATTGTCTATATTTAGAATATAATTTCAATTTTTAAGAATTACACTTAATTTTATATAAACACGAGTATCGAGCCTATTGTATTGGGAATATTTTTATGACCCAGTACAAAACTTACAATGCATATCTGCAACTTTGTAGTTTACCTACATGCATCTTATTCATGAATCTTGCTAATATAAAAAATACAAGTCTTTGAGTTATCACGTGTAGGCAGGCTCTGGCGGTTAGTCTTTACAAGTGTTGAAATGAGGGCTTTGGAAAGCAGGTAAAACGACTAAGGAACCTTACAAGCGTTTCCTGTATTTCAATAAATTTTGTTTTCAAATTTTTTGAGGAATAGGTAGGTATTTTTCGTTTTTATTGATAAGTACAAAACAAAAATTAAAATCTATTAACCAGTTACATTTCCTATGTGTGTACTTCTATAGTTCAAAATGTCCCCATCAAATTAGAAACAAAAGAAGCAAAAAGGGAGTTAAAGCAGGCCCCTGCGGGGCCCGGGCCCTCGTTCCGCGGAACCCGCGGAACCATGCTCAGTACGCCACTGAAGAGAACTTAAATTATATCCCGGTATACTTAGCAGTATACCGGGGTAGTTTGCATCCGGTCGACAATATAACATATACAGCGTGTCTACTTGAGTTGGAAACATATGGGAAACTATTTTATTATTAATTTTACGAAAAAAAGTTATTCTTTATAAAAAGTTCTGCATGCCCAAAAACCTAAGATTCAATTATCAGATATCAAATTTTCTCAATATTATACGAGGTATGTCAAAAAATATGAATTTCGGCTAAGGGTAAAGTACCTTTATTTCTCTCAATATCGAAAATTCTTATGATAAAAAGTTGTTTGGAATTAAAAACTAAGATGAAATATGCAATTACATGCTTCTTATTGAAAAAAAATATTTTTCTCAAATTTATGGATACCCAACATCGTTTTTAATTATTACAAATATCATAACTCGTTTATTATTCATTTTACGAAAAAAAGTTATTCTTCATAAAAAACTTTGCATGGTCTAAAATCTAAGACACAACCATGATATATCAACTTTTATTAATTTTATACGAGGTGTGTCAAAAAATATGAAATTCGCTCAATATTATAGCACCTTTATATTTCACAGTATTTCAATTAGAAGGATGTAATTGCATATTGACACATAGTTTTTAATTCTAAATAACTTTTTTAATAACCGTTTTCAATATTGTGAAAAATAAAGGTACTTTACTCTTGAGTGAAATTCATATTTTTTGACATAACTCGTATAAAATTAATAAAATGTCATATCTGTTGGTTGAATCTTCGGTCTTAGGACATACAGAGATTTTTATAAAGAATACCTTTTTTTCGTAAAAGTAATAATAAAAGAGTTATCGTATGTGTAATGAATAAAAACGAAGTTAGTATCAATAAATTTGAGAAAAATTTGGAAAATATTTTTTTCCAATTAGAAGCATGTAATTACATATTTGAGCTTGGTTTTTATTTCCAAACAACTTTTCATAATAAGAATTTTCGATATTGAGAGAAATAAAGGTACTTTACCCTTAGCCGAAATTCATATTTTTTGACATACCTCGTACAATATTGAGAAAATTTGATATCTGATAATTGAATCTTAGGTTTTGGGGCATGCAGAACTTTTTATAAAGAATAACTTTTTTTCGTAAAATTAATAATAAAAAAGTTTCCCATATGTTTCCAACTCAAGTAGACACGCTGTATATATGGAAATTAAAAATATTATTAAATAGCGCCTACCTTTGGATCGAAAGGTCCGAATGGTTGTGAGTTCGAATCTCACCAGGGTCAGAAATTTTTCGTTTATTATAAATTAATAAATGAAAATACATAGTTTCTGTCCTTCTGAGATCGGTACTCACCGGAGGGACCGCAGACGTTCGGACACAATTAGCGTCTCTTGGCAAAGACAATGACGTCGACTTTGCAAAGTAACAAGACACTTACTCAACACACACACTACACATGACACTAGATACCTAACTGCAAAAATTTAGCGTACCCACTATGCCAATGGCCATTAGTTGTCGAGACAATAGCTAAATAAAAAAAATATTATTAATATTACTTACCCTTAAAAAAATTTAGTAACTCTTGATTGGTTTTATCACAGACTTGAACAATCTCATACGGAAACGTTTTCTTCTTGCCATCACTCTTATCACTAACATTTTCGATGTAAGTTGGCGTCGGTGGCATCTTTAACTTGAAAAAGAATGCAGATAAACAACAATCTATCACAAGACCACAAATAAACTAGTAGCACCTTTTACTGACTTGTTCATAGCTTTCAATGGCTATAATAGTAAATTTTGTTACGAACGGAGACTAACCATGTATTGCTCAATTAGGAACATAAAAAGTTTAACAACTGGTGAAAGTCTTTCGGACAAAGTATTGATGTTAATCTGAAGTGTTTTAAATTATTATTTAACAAAAAAATTAATTATCAAACCGTAGCATTAATGTTGTTGGCTTTCAAAACAGTAATCTAGAAACCATTAGTATCTAGTCATTGTCACCGAAGAAGAAGGTTTTATTTAAATATTTACACAAAGTTATTTAATATCATAAAAAACTATAATAGCCTAGTCAAAATATAAAAAACATCTATTGGATTCAAGTTGGGGCCTTGTTCAAATCAAAGTTTAGGTGAAAAGGAATGATTTTTTCATACATTAGGTATCGATTTCATTTTATTGGATCATCATCTCGCGCAAAAATGCTAGGACCAACAGAAAGATATATTTATATGCTTTATAGACTTCGAAAAAGCATTTGATAGAGTAAGACACGACCTACTATTAAAACGTTTGCAAGAAGTCGGTTTAGATGAATTTACTAAAGAACTTGTACTGCAACCAAAACGCCAGAGTTAGGATCGAGGGTTCCACATCCGCAGAGGTAGAAATTAGGAGGGGCGTTAGACAGGGATGTGTTCTGTCGCCTCTGCTGTTTAATCTTTACTCCGAGTTTCTATTTAAAGAGGCACTGGAGGACTCCAAGGATGGAGTCAAGGTGAATGGCGTAAATATCAACAGTATCAGATACGCCGATGATACGGTGTTAATCGCGGATTCCGACTTGGTTCTACAACGACTCATCGACAAGACCAACTCGACCTGTGAGCAGTTTGGTATGAAAATAAACATTAAAAAAACCAAAGTGATGTCAATCCGAAAAAACCAAAACGTACCTAAACCTTGCACAATAAATGGGCACATTTTAGAACAAGCCAATAGATTTAACTACTTGGGATGTTGGATCGATAGCAGCTAAAATTCTCATCTAGAAATAAGATCGAGAATAGAACAGGCCAGAAAATCTTTCGAAAAAATAAAAAAACTGCTTTGTGATTCTCGAATAAATCTCGAAATTCGACTACGTTTATCCAAATGCTAGGTCTGGTCGACTCTTCTCTATGCAGTTGAGACATGGACGCTTAAAACATCAACCATAAATAAGTTGGAGGCCTTTGAAATGTGGATCTACCGGAGAATTCTCAAAATTTCGTGGACATCGCATACCTCAAACGAAGAAGTGCTGCATATAAAGGCGGAAATACATATCCGCGCCGCGAACTCCGCGCCGTGTGAGCGCCGCGCGTTCGTGGCGCGGTTAATGTTGGTTAAAATTTTTCATTTTGACGAACCTTCCGCGATCCAGAGGAAACTTACGAACATTTAGTAATTGTAGATAATTAGTATTAATTATTGTGGGTGCCTACATAGGGCTTTTCATTCACAGTCATTTGTTTCGAGCTTCTGTCATGTGTCACATAATATTAATATATCTACGTCATACGTTATTGGTAATAACAATGACAGAAACCAAAGACGGATGGCGTAGATATATTAATATTATGTGACACATGACAGAAGCTCGAAACAAATGACAATCGATGAAAAGCCCTATTGGATCCGTTTTTCTCCGATCAGAGCAGATCCGATATCGGCCGACGTCGGGAGTAGCTTCTCCGATTCTCATCGAGAAGTGTTTGGTTTCTGGTTGCAAGTTGAGTTGCAAGTTGGTTGCAAGTTGGTGGCAAATTGGTTGCAAGTTGGTTGCAAATTGGTTGCAAGTTGGTTGCAAGTTGGTTGCAAATTGGTTGCAAGTTGGTTGAAAATTGGTTGCAAGTTGGTTGGAAATTGGTTGCAAATTGGTTGCAAGATGGTTGCAAGTTGGTTGCAAGATGGTTGCAAGTTGGTTACAAGTTGGGGGTTGCAAGCTAACATGTTTAAATATATTCAATGTCATCATCTCATTTTCACTTTCCACGGTAAACATCAATAAGTTTGATATTTCCTTCCTAACACTCCATTACTAACAAATATTCAACTCAGGCGCCCCAAAACCAACAAACCACTCGCAAACCTGTCCAAATACGTATTGCGAACCATCAAAGCATTTGTTGAAAAGCCGACAGAAGCTAGATCGTGGTGCGCCGTGTGCGAGCCGTTTGTGTGCCACTTGAAAACACGTACTAATCTAACAAATATGCTGCGCGCGAGCGGCTCGCACACCGAGCAGAGCGCATATGTATACCCGCCTTAATAGGCAAGGCAAGAGAACTTTTCAACGCAGTGAAAGTTAGAAAAACATCATACCTGGGCCACATACTGAGAAATAATAAGTACCAATATGCTCAACTTATAGTGAAAGGATAGATCGAGAGAAGGAGAGGACTAGGAAGGAAAAGACTGTCGTGGCTCAGAAATATCCGACAATGGACAGGGCTAAATTTTGAGCAGCTAATAAGAACAGCTGAAGACAGAGAAGAGTTTGCAATTGTAGTAGCCAACCTCCATTGAGGAGACGGCACTTTAAGAAGAAGAAGGATCATTACAAAACGTGGATTACAACGTCAAAATTACCAAAAAATTACTAAAATTGGAATTGTCATTTGAATAGTTGACAGAAGTTGACATTTGACACCCTTAACACGTCATTACACGCACGTGCGCCAATTCTATTGGGACCGTGCAAGTTCGGTAAAGCGACACCTGGTTTCTACGCTCTGCACTTTTATTCGCACTTTTAATTATATTGGCCAATTATATTAGTTCTGGTTACTGGATAATTGTCAAGGCCATAGTCCAAAAAAATAATAAGGAGAAAAAATAAGATTTAGGTTATGTTATTAAAACGTAAACAATTGTATGTAGTAAATAAAATTAGTTATTAAAATGCAGTACTGCAAGCAAAATACAATTTATTAAATTTACCTTTATATAATAATTGCATATCATATCAATATTGTGGAGCAATATATAATTTTCCTTCTTCAGTGACAATAGGTATGAAATGTAAGTTAATTTGACAATTTCAATTGACAATATGAATTATTTAAGAAAGTTGCAAGATTTCTCCGCTATTTACGCACGATCGTTTCTCGTATCCCTTCCAAGTACTTGCACGCCGCGAAAGGCCGATTTATGTTAGGAAGGGGACGTGGACGACACGGCTGTATTACGGGGCACGTTGAAGAATAATCTGATATGAAAAGCATTGGCTAGTTTATTATATAACGGAACGGGGCGACTCCGGAGACGTGCTGCGACGTCCGCTTTCTATTGTTCTACGGCACGTATCGTATAGAATAGAATAGAAATATGCTTTATTGTCACTGAAAATACAAATGTTATGGACAAAGCTTAATTAAAGTCAGAAAAAATAAATAAATACTATCTAACAATAACAATAACAAATACAATTTTCTGAAATTTGATAAATCGTCAATATAAAAAAAATATACATAAATACAAAATATAAGTTAATAAAGTAAAGAAAAAAAAACAAAATCGATATATTGCAACAATTTATAGAAATTGCAAAGTGAATATACAACAAAGTAAACTATCTATAGACATAGGAACTAATAAGTTTAAGCTGCTGCATGTGACACCCAAATATAGATAAGTTTGGTTACTTGTATATTACTGTAATTTCTTAGTTAGTCATTAAGAAACTCTTCTATTGAATAATATGGTCTTTTAGATAGATGAGCTTTTGTCATTTTACGGAACTTGGGGAAAGATGTTGCAGATTTGAGTTGTAAAGGAAGATGGTTATATAGTTTTTTTGCGGAATATAATATAGATTTCTTTACTAACTCAGAGGACGGGATCGGTAAATAGACATCAAAATTTGAATTTCTGGTGGAGTAGTCATGACGAGGCCTTGCTGGAAAGACATGCATGTGTTTACGAATTAAGCAAACAGTTTCTAAAATATATAAAGATGTAAGGGTTAAAATGCCGTGATCTTTGAAGTAACTTCTGCAATGTGTTGTTCTTCTGAGGCCAGACAGATACCTTATTGCTCTTTTTTGTAATTTAAAAATAACATCTAATTGGGCAGCTGTACTAGAACCCCAAAAAGGAAGACCATATCGAAGATGAGACTCGAACAAAGAAAAATATGTTAGTTTAGAAGATGCTAAATTGAGTTCTTTCGAAACAGATCTTATAGCATAGCAGGCTGAGGCGAGTTTCTTACTTAACACATCGATATGAAGGGACCATTTGAGGTTGCTGTCTAAAAAAATACCAAGAAATTTTACAGAATCAACGGTAGAGATCTGGCTGTTATTAACAAGCAGGGGTTGAAAAGCACTTTTATAGGATAATGCTACTGTCTTATCCACGTTAAAAGAGAGTAAATTAGAGTCAGACCAGGTTTTTATCGTAAGCAAATCAGAAGTTATAGTTGCATGAAGAGATGCAATAGTTGAGTTGCTCCAAGTGATACTGGTATCATCAGCAAAAAGAAAAATTTTTCCATCGATTTTTAAGTTAGTGATGTCATTTATAAAGATAAGGAACAGTAGAGGACCCAATACTGAACCTTGTGGTACTCCACATACAATGTTTTTGAGACTAGAGTCAGTATCATTTGCTCTAACTAGTTGTTTCCTATTATTCAAGTAAGATTGGAACCAATTCAAAGAAATACCGCGAATCCCATGGAAATTTAGTTTTTTAATCAAAATGTCGTGATTTACACAATCAAAAGCTTTGGCATAGTCACAGAAAACAGTGGCAGTATAAAGATTATTGTTTAGTGCTTGGTAAACCTCATGAAACACAGAAAACAAGGCATCAGTGGTACATTTATTAGTTAAAAAGCCGAACAGATTTTGGGATAAGATGTTGTTATCAATGAGAAAGGACATAAGACGGTTTTTTATGAGTCTCTCAATAATTTTTGAAAGTACCGGTAGTAAGGCAATAGGTCTGTAATTGCAAGCATTAGATTTTTCACCACCCTTATGAAGGGGAATAATAATGGCTATCTTTAGGCACTCTGGGAATTTGCCTCTTTCAATGGAATCATTAATTAGTGAGACGAGGTTTTCCAACACATTTTCTGTGAGATTTGAGAAGATTTTTATGGATAGTCCATCAGTACTACAGGATGATTTGATTTTGATACTATTGATAGTTTGGATCAGTGCAGATATATCGATTGGTCTTAAAAAGAATGAATTCGAGAACACTCCTGAATTGGGGAGATAGGAAATGGGATCTTTTTGTGGCAAAATAGTAGAAGTTATATTTTTACTCACATTAACGAAATATTCGTTTAGATTTTCCGGGTCTGGAAGGGCAAATGTTTGAACTGCGTGAGTTCTATTTCGAAGATCGTTTATTATGGACCAAGTTTCTTTTGCAACACTTTTAGAGCTTTCCATACGATTTTGATAGTAGGCTTTTTTAGCTGATTTGATGAGTTTTAGATAGGTTACCCTGTACTTGGTGATATATTGAGTGACAGAGACGTTGGTAGCAAATTTCTTGATATACAATAGTGAGCGCATATTTTTGGCTGATATGCGAATACCTTTTGTAGCCCAGGGTTTGTGATGTTTTGGCTTAATTGAAATTAAAGGAAATGCCTTATTGAAGATAGGGACAAGCTTTTCTATAAAATCATTGAAATTATAGTCCACGTCCGCAGAAGGAAAATGCCACTCAGAAGTTAAGCATAAATTTTGAAAGTTATGAAAATTCCGAGCGGAAAAAATCCTACCTAAACGTCGGGTTTTCGAGGAGGGTTTGCTAAAGATGTTAAACTTCGTAAATACTGCTTCATGATCTGATAATCCCGCATTAATAATTGTAGAGCAGACATCACGGGGTGAGAAATCTGAGACAATATAGTCAATTATGGTAGATGAAGTTTTTGTAATCCTTGTAGGAGAATTAACGTGCATTGAGAGACCATATGATTCAAATATGTTGACCAAGGACATTTGGGTAGCACAAGCAGCATCATAATTAATGTTGAAGTCCCCGCATAGAATTTTTCTGCTTCTATGAGGCAAGTCATCTAACAAATTTAGCAGGTTCTGAAAAAATAGTTCCACAGGAGAGTCAGGTGATCTATAGATGCAAATAATGTAAAGATTAAGATTTTTATTATAAACTAGGGAAAACTCAAAGAAGGCTTCATTTAACAGAAAGTCATATTTTGTAATCAGAGAAAAATCATTATTTCTAGAAAGAATTAGGGTGCCTCCATGAGCTGAACTTGGACGATCATACCTAGCAATTGTGGTATATTTTTCTACAAAAAAAGGCTCGTTGACACGCTCCGTCCTAACATAAATCGGCATTTATTCGTATAAAAGAAAAGGAGCGGTTCCTCCCGCAATCCTATTCAGTACACTCTTAGGTAAAAGTCATGGACGTATAAATAAAGGAGAGAGTATCTGGTGTAGAGATAGCAGCCTATGAATTCTCTGAAGAGCCTCTAACAAGAGGTGAAATCGTCGATAAGAGTGCTGGCCGCGTTCTCTAACCTAAGTAAAAGTTAAGACAGTTTTGGTTTCGGATTGCAACTGAATAAAAATGGTATACATTTTTATTTTATATTAGTATTACTCCTATAGAGTAACTAGGTCTATTTTCCGTTGGAACTATACCAAGCTGCAGACGGGGGTTGTGAATTGCATAGTGTAGAATTCCTTGTTTTCACTGCACCATCCATTTGGCTTGCATATAGTAGAAGCCTTGGAGGTGTCACCAGGAAAATTGTCCAATAAGTTTTTCAATTAAAAATCTTTTAAAAATATTTTATTTTAAAAATATTTTTATTAAGTTGAAAAACTTAGACTTTTAATTTCTTTTTATCTAAATTCCCAATTTAGTCCTGTCGCCAGGGGGGGTACAACGGCCTCCTTAATTCAGATGGACTTACCCAAGTTTTTTTTTATATATTTTGACCCGTAGAATACGAATTTTTTGGGTAACAGTTGATCCGGATGTCGATAAGATTGTTATAGACAAAGAACTTGAGGAATTACATAACAGCGATTTCTCGCAAAACAAAACATCTCTTTGTATTTCTTGGGCCATTTTAAGCAAAAAATATTTCTACAAGTTTTTTCGTAGAATGCATAGTTTTCGAGATAACCGCGGTTGAACTTTCAAAAAATCGAAAAATTGCAATTTACGAACCCGAATAACTTTTGATTAAAAAATAAAGTAGCAATTCTGCTTACCGCATTTGAAAGTTTAAGTCAAATTATATCGGTTTTCATTATTTGCATTGCTAAAAATTAATTTTTTTATTGTTAAACTAATCTATAAACACATAGTGTTTCCCGTGCCTAATACATACGTTTTAACGCATGCTACGTAGAAATTGCCTCGCTTGCACTTGTATCTACTCTACCTACTCGTTCGATTTTAAATGAGAAATCATAGAAAACATCACTCACATACTAGGTGTTTATAGCTTTGTTTAACAATAAAATAATAAATTTTTAGCAATGCAAATAATCAAAACCGATATAATTTGACTTAGACTTTCAAATGCGGTAAGCAGAATAGCTACTTTATTTTTTAATCAAAAGTTATTAGGGTTCAAAAATTACAATTTTTTGATTTTTTGGAAGTTCAACCGCGGTTATCTCGAAAACTATGCATTCTACGAAAAAACTTGTAGGAATATTTTTTGCTTAAAATGACCCAAAAAATACAAAAAGATGTTTTGTTTTGCGAGAAATCGCTGTTATGTAATTCCTCAAGTTCTTTGTCTATAACAATCTTATCGACATCCGGATCAACTGTTACCCAAAAAATTCGTATTCTGCGGGTCAAAATATATAAAAAAAACTTGGGTAAGTCCATCTGAATTAAGGAGGCCGTTGTACCCCCCCCCTGGCGACAGGACTAATTTTGAAATTTCTAAAAGGTCCAAATTTGAAAATTAATAGATATCAAATAATTCACGTTTATTAAAATTTTATTTGACTGGTCTATAAGGAGATATTATACTATAAGTAAAGTTTACTTATATTATAAAAACTTTATTGTTATTAGAAATAACCTCGAGAACAAAATTAATGATACCGTTTACTTTTGAGTTTTTGCATTTCTTTAGTGTGTACATAGATACTTCAAAAAAAAATTTTGTGGGTCAGTAGGTCAAAAATTGAGTCAGACTTTAACCCTAACTTTATCTCTTATCTCAAAGTAAATTTTGTGAAACATTAAATAAAGTAGGTAGAGGGGACAGCCCAAGTCCAAGCTGTAAATGTTACTTTAAAATGATGAAATTTTAAAAGACAACAAATTTATGTTACATCAAGCGAGCCCCCTTTTGATTGAAGTAGAGGTTCAGTTGAGCCTCTACTCAAGAGGCTCAACCTCTTGAGTAGAGGTTGAGCCTCTTGGCTCAACCAAAGACTTTTGGTCTTTGGTTGGTTTGGGTAGGACAAAATTTTATGAATTTTGTTTTGAAAAAATTGCTGGGTTTTGTACTATTTTAACCTTCCGATTAGGGACGGGAAAAACCTACCGGTTATAACCTAAAAACCGGTTTTTGTACTCCGCAATAATCGGTTTTTCCGGTTGTTTTTTTGTCCCGGTTAAAACCGGTTTTTTCTTTTTCAAGTAATAACCGGTGAAAAACCGAATAAGTGGAAAAAATAATGCAAGCGGAGAAAAAATGGGAAAATTTTTCGCCCCTGGCACGCGAACGAGAAATTTTAAGCTGACCGAAACCGATTTGACAACACTGATGACTGATATCGATTCGTATGGGGTATTGCAAACTAAAGAGCAATATAATTGTAACCTACTGGGTATTGGCTATTGACTAAAATAACCGAACACCGGTTTTGGAATAACCGGTTTTTTTGACCGGTTATAACCGCCAGGTTAAACCGTAGGTAAAAAAACCGGTATAACCGAAAACCGGTGTTTTCCAACCGTTTTTTGTTATACGGATGACCAACGGGGGTAAAAAATGACCCCAAGTCAAAAATGACAATTGACAAAAAAATGAAGTTGTTTTAAGAAATGTAATAATGTATTCGTAAGTTTTAATGTTAATATTGTATCAATAAATTATAAATAAACGTTAGTAACACATATTTTTAATTACAACTGAACAAAAACAGGAATCATCATTCTAAACTTAGAACTAAAGAAATTTTAAAATATACACTAATTATGTCGCCACAGGTTTAACAAAAATTTTTTTTTCAATATTGAAATGTTTCTTATATACAATTCCACATAATAGGCGGTATTTACTTAAGAGGATCGGTACGTATTTTCGGCTGCAATGCTATTCAAATGGGGATTCATTTTTTTCGAATCCTGAGAAAACTAATAAGTATTTTTGAAAAATTTAAACGCAGAATAAAAGATTACGTTATTAGCGAGGGCCGAAAGTCCCTGAGAACTTTTATAATGTTTATTTTAATAAGTTACAGGGGTGAAAAACTAAGCGAAAATTTAGTGTGATTTTTAATTTCAAATATCTCATTCAAAATAAACTTTTTATTTATTCTAAGTGACTTTCGGCCCTCGGTAATAATTTAATCTTTCATTTTGCATTTAAATTTTTCAAAAATATTTATTGGTTTTTTCAGGATTCCAAAAAAATGAACTCAGTGCCGTGGTAATATTTTCCAAATCTATCTTTGTCTTACAACGCACTCAGCCGAATATAATATTGTCAGCATATATTGTCAATCAGACACTGACAATCAGTGACAATTTTAAATATTTGACATTGCATCGGGAATATTTTAAGTTGATTTAAGACGTGAACTTAATAAAAAGTTATTTATTGTGTATTATTTGTGGAAGATCCAAGCAGAGAATACATCAGGATAATATATTCTGTGATCCAAGTATTTTGTTGTTAAAGATGTTCAAAATTGTAAGCGTTCCATAACAATATATTATTGAAAAATCACTTTAACACTTTTCCTCTTTTCTCGATTGAGTATTAGTTTTTGTTGTACAAATAAATTATTAGAATCACTGAATACATAGTTAGTGAAAAAATTATCACATTTATTATTAACTGAATATAATAATTTTAATAATTTGCAATTATAAAAATAACAGTTATCCAAGAACATTCAAAAGCCATCTCTTTAAATTAATGATGACATTTTCATGTAGAATGACATTCTAGTAATGTTTACATATCCATACCAGTGTGAATTTTACTACACGTAATTTGCCGTGTAAAGACAGAAAAAGTAGGGATACATGTAAAATATTTGCGAATTATGTACCCATAGCCTTAATATAAAATTGGAATAGGGAAGGCCAACGGAGTTCGTCTTTGACCCCAAATTTAGAAAATATTTTTTTTGTAAAATATAGGGAATTTTTTTATTACAAAATATGAGGATATCTAGAATGATATAAAAGTCAAATAAAAAAATAATGAGTTTAAAATTGAAAATATTTCTGAATTTATTAAATAAAAACATGTATTGGGGTCCAAATTTCCCCCTTGGTCATCCGAAGGTTAAGCTATGCGTTTTGTACTACTGCTGGGATAGGCGATTTTAGCATTTAAGTCATCTCCTATAATCTAATATAGGTAGATCTATTATTTATTCCTTTTTACCTTCCTATGGGGCATAAACTCCAATAATTTTGATTATTTCATTCATAGGAGATTCTGACCAATAGAAAGCTACAGAAATTTAAATTAAACTGATAACTTTTTTGATAATTGCCCGTTGTTAAGCATATTACGTCAGATGCCCTTCGTTGCTACGAAAAAATACATTCAATGACACTAATGACAAACGTTTTAAAAATTATAAAAGTGATGACTTTCAACCGTCAAATATATATTTATAACAACTGTGTGTTTAGTTGTACTAATTTGTACTTACATAAATAAATAGGGAACTTGCATAAATTTTTAAATTCGAAAAAATTGTTATAAATCACAACAGAACATAATTTAAAACATGTATCAAAGATAAAAAAGTTTTGTTTGTCTTTTGTTTGGCCCCTAAAGACGATTAAAAATCCAAATTAAAACAGGTGGTCCAAAACGCGTCGTGACGTCACTTGGTTTTACATTTACATTTTTCCAATAAAGTAAACAGAATTTTAAATTAGACGTTATAAACGTCAGTAGAAAATACATTTATGTGACGTTACAAGTGTTTTTGATCGTTAGACCTATTCATAGAAAATTTGTACTTTTACAAAATGGTTTTATTTTCAATAGTAAACCTTCGTCCCTTTCCTTCAAAAACAGTATAAAACTACAATTTTAACAAACTGGTATATATTATTACAATGATATACGATAAATATCATTAGAATATAAATATTTTTGACTTATTCCACGACGATGAGCTTGCCAAATACCCAAGTAGGTGGAGGCCAATAAACTAAAGAAGGAGAAGAAGAATATACCTAAATATAAGGTTGTGTCTAGGTATACGCTAACGTGTACGCAAATAAAAAAGTTAGTGTCAGGGATTTCTTATTTTTTATTTGTTTAGTGTTTGTTTTTAAATTAACTACGGAGTGTGGACAATTATTTAGTTCTTTTAATGAGTTTAAGAACATTTTAAAACAGTACGAAAAAGATAAGAGACTATAAATTAATATATATTTTTTTTTAGTTATAAATGAAGTAGTATTACCGTAAAAGATTAAAATAAAAGGAAGACCTAAAGCTTTCACAATAATAATTAACTTGTTCTGAAGCTATTATCCTTGTGGCATTTTTGTAATCAACTATTCTAAATGAGAACTAAGCCACAATTTAACTAAAAAATTGATTTTATTAACGTTTCGACTTCTAAACCTGATTCGTTGTCAAAATACAAAATATTATTAAATTAAACAAAAATGTTGTTGCTTAGTAAAAAATGTTTTCTTATAATTTATTTAATCTGACTAATTTTTGTATTTTGACAATGACATCCTATTTGGACGTCTAAACGTTAATAAAATATTTTTTTAGTTAAATTGTGGCTTATTTTGCATTTAGAATAGTTGATTGTAATAATTCACTTACGTATAAAAATTATTTTAACAATATTTTGTACCTACATGTCATTTAAACTAAATACATATAATTATTTTGCTAACCTAAATATATATTTTATATATACATGGATTTATTACAATTAAGTTTGAAACATCTGAATAGTTCTGCTTTCCTTCCCTTAACAAATATGTTTCTATCAAACAAACACTAAACATATCAAAATAGCATGTTCCAAAATATATAGTTACTGCGCAAGCTAAATAATGACGTCCCTGGCTTGATGAAGTTTAATTCGCGTCTACCTAACTTTTTTATTTGCGTACACGTTATCGTGTACACAGCGAAATATATCCATAATAAAACCTAATGCAAAACTATGTGACGTCACGAGCCGTTTGAACTACTTTATACCGCAGAAGACTTTAAATATGTATTTCTAAGTTATTACGAGTTTTTGAAGCGTGACATTTTGGAAATCTCATTTTTAAACAAAACTGAATATTATTATCTAATAAAAAAAATGTGCAAGTTCCCTATTACAATCAAATTTTGGTTTTGAACAGTTTTATTCATGAAATAATCGCAACAAATTGCACTCGATCTCTAAAATTAATATAGAATTTTAGAGCTCTTGTGCAATTACTACTGATAATATGGCGTCTATTAAATTTTAAACTATTCGTGTATTTATAAGTACGAGTAGAATCTACTCCACTGTATGTACATCATTGTGTAACCGTCCAAATTTCTGGTTCCTCGAACTTTCTTTTTTTTTTCAATTATCTATGATGGATATGTTAATTTTATGATTCTTTAGTAATCGTTTTTAATTCATAAATAATATTATATAATGCTTTTATATTATCCGATTACTAATAGTAGGGGAGCCCGAGCGGGGATTTTTTCAGTTACTCGAGCGCGTCAGATTATCATATGGGGAGAAACCTGGTGCCCTGCAGATGTACCTCTACCGTATATTATTAGCTCTTAACACAGGAGAGTTCGTTAAGGGGGGCCCGAAAAAAAATCTATCCTCAAAAATACTCGAAATTGTCAGATTAAGATAGGTTAAGTTAAGGACATGCAAAACAGTGTATATTTAAAAAATCTGACGATTTGATCGGGTAAGGAAATGGGCGAGTTAAAAAGTTTCACAAAAAAAGCGAATAATTCGCGAAATGAACGTTAGATCGAAAAACTAAAAAATACGTGTTCAATATTTTTCAAAAATCTATCAAATGATACTAAACATGACCCCCCACGGAGAGGGGTGGCGGGTAAATTTAAAATTTTAAATACAAATCCCGCGATATTTCGCAAAATAAACATTAGATCGAAAAACTGCAAAATACACTTAATCAATATTTTTGAAAAATCTATCGAATGGTACCAAACACGACCCCCACTGAGGTAGGGTTTAGAGTAGGTTACTTTAAAATCTTAAATAGGAGCCCCAAATTTTTATTACAGATTTGGATTCTTTACGTAAAAATAAGCAACTTTTATTCGAAACATTTTTTCAAATTATGGATAGATGGCGCTATAATCGAAAAAAACGATTGTTGCAAATAGAAAATTAAATAAAAAATGGAAAGTCTCCACTAAAATGGAAAACTTTACTTAACTTTTTTTGGTTTTAGGACCTACCCTTCACAACCCAATAGGTCACCAAAGCGCTCGAGTGACTGCACATTTAGCATACTTCGCTCCCCTACTATAAATTATGTATTTTGAACATTTTAAATTAAGAATATTATGTTATAGTGTAGTTGTTAATGGTTGACAACACAGTTCCCTTATTATACAGGGTGTTAGTAAATAAGTATGAAAAATTTTAAGGGCTAATTCTACATAAAAAATTAATACCAGTTTGCTCTATAAACATATGTCCGCAAAGTCTTAGTTTCGGAGATACGGGGTGTTGAAATTTTTATTTCAAACTGCCAATTTATTTATTGCTCTAAGACTAGTTGAGCTATGAAAATGAAATTTAGTGAGTTTTAGGAGGTAGTTATTACGAATTTGTTGACATACAATTTAGAATTTTGTATTCATCATTGGCGCGCCTACGGGCAATGGTCTGAATTATTTTAAAGAAAAAAATAGTACGCCACTGAGATATTTCGAATTAGAAATTATTTTTAAATTCCACGTCTAATTTATGATAAAAAACCTTTCTTGCCTTGTTTTCATATGATGCACCGTTTTTATGCAGAAAAATATAACATCTTGGCGCATATTTTTTAATTTCTTAATACATCATCAAGAACTATCCAATATAATAATACTAAACTAGAACAATAACAGAAAATATTACTAATAAGATTTCAACTAGGTGCAAAGCTGCAAGAAATGTTTAAAATGATCTCCTTTACAGAAAACAGAAGAATTTTATATTCATCATTGGCGCGCGTACGGGTAATGGTCTGAATTTTTTAAAGAAAAAAATAGTACGCCACTGAGATATGTCAAACTAAAAATCATTTTTGAATTCCTCGTTCAATTTACAACAAAAAATCTTTCTTTCCTTTTTTTCATACGAGGCGCCGTTTTTATACAAAAAATAAAACATCTTAACGCTTACCAAGTATTTGAGGTAGTTTCCATATGCATAGAAACTTAGTTCAAATACTTTGTAAACGTTAAGATGTTTAATTTTTTTGCATAAAAACGGCGCCGCATATGAAAAAAAGGCAAGAGATATTTTTTGTCGTCAATTAAACGAGGAATTCAAAAATGATTTTTAGTTTGACATATCTCAGTGGCGTACTATTTTTTCTTCAAAAAATTCAGACCATTACCCGTACGCGCGCCAATGATGAATATACAATTCTTCTGGTACCTGTAAAGGAGATCATTTTAAACATTTCTTGCAGCTTTGCACCTAGTTGAAATGGTATTAGTAATATTTTCTGTTATTGTTCTAGTTTAGTATTATTATATTGGATAGTTCTTGATGATTTATTAAGAAATTAAAAAATATGCGCCAAGATGTTATATTCTTCTGCATAAAAACGGTGCATCATATGAAAACAAGGCAAGAAAGGTTTTTTATCATAAATTAGACGTGGAATTTAAAAATAATTTCTAATTCGAAATATCTCAGTGGCGTACTATTTTTTTCTTTAAAATAATTCAGACCATTGCCCGTAGGCGCGCCAATGATGAATACAAAACTCTTAATTGTATGTCATAAAATTCGTAATAACTACCTCCTAAAACTCACCAAATTTCATTTTCATAGCTCAACTGGTCTTAGAGCAATAAATAAATTGGCAGTTTGAAATAAAAATTTCAACACCCCGTATCTCCGAAACTAAGCATTTGCGGACATATGTTTATAGAGCAAACTGGCATTAATTTTTCATGTAGAATTAGCCCTTAAAATTTTTCATACTTATTTACTAACACCCTGTATATTTAACCCGAGAATTATCAGTCTAGGAGTAGGAAGTGTTAAGTGTTGAGCGGAATGGGACGTTTCATCGCCGCCGGTTCATCGCTGCCTTTTCGATGCCGCCGATTCATCGCTGCCTTGTGGATGCCGCCGATTCATCGCCAGTCCATTTCATCACCGTCCGTTTCATCGCCGTCCGTTTCATCGCCAGTTAGTTACATAGTTGATTTTGTATTATGGGAGATGACAAGACACGACGTTAAATTCAGTTCAAAACTTATTAGACAAGGCGAAAACGGCGGGTTCTTTGGAGAAAATATTCCCATGAGATTTTTTTGCATAATCACATTCGTGAGACATTCCAGAATAAGATTCAAGATGTCGCCCACGCGAAAAGTGGTCCAATTGTTTTTAATCAAATTGCAAAAATCAATATTTTTGGCCAGAGCAATTTTTTTAGGCTTTTTGGACCATTCTGGATAAAAAATGTCTCTTATAATTTTTCTCTAAAGTTAATCGTTTTCAAGGTAAAAGCATTTTAAAATTGAAAAAAAAAAACGAAAAATGGCGATTTTTAAGGCTTAATAACTCGGTTAAAAGTTATTACTATGAAAGTCAGAAAGTAACTAAATCAAAGTATAAAGCCCCCCTACAAGATCCTGAGATTTTTGTCATTATTTGATTACTAAGCTGTTATTTTTAAGTAATAATAATGAGCGCCATTCACGTATTACGCGGTCGCCCATGATGAGTGCGAAAGAGATGCCATTTAGGCAGTCCAAATGAGCATCTCACTCGCACTCACATTTACAGCCGCATCAATACGATCTTACCACTCATTATTAATAATTAAAAATATCAGCTTAGTAATAAATTAATGACACAAATTTCTTCAGGATCATGAAGGGTGGGTTTTAAATTTGATTTAGTCACTTTCTGACTTGTATAATAATCATTTTTAACCGAGATATTAAATCTTAAAAATGGCCATTTTCGCGTTTTTCAAATTTTAAATTTGCTTATAACTCGAACACTATCAACTTTGGAGAAAAATTATAAGAGACATTTTCTGTCCGGAATGGTCCAAAAAATCTAAAAAAAAAAATTCTACGGGCCAAAAATATTGTTTTTTGCAATTTGATTAAAAAAAATTGTTAAAAAAAATTGGACCACTTTTCGCGTGGGCGACTTCTTGAACCTTAATTCTGGGGTGTCTCACGAATGTGATTATGCAAAAAAATCTCATGGGACTATTTTTTCCAACGAACCCGCCGTTTTCGCCTTGTCTATGTGACAATTAAAAAGATAAAAAATATTATTATATTTACTGTTCTATTTCTACTTCCTCTAAATTTTATACTAAATTTGTAGTTGTAGTGTTAGGTAAATGGTCTTTGTAGAAATATATAATAGTATATGTTCAAATTTATGTGGTGTTAGGTTAGGCTAGGTCATTTCCCAGAATTCCTAATTAATATTAAACATAAGTAATATAAAATGTAACTGTCCAAAATTGGTCGGAAATTGTTGTGTTAGCGATTAACTGACTGGCGATGAATCGGCTGGCGGCATCGAAAGGGCGGCGATGAAACCTTCTATGGGCCATTCCACGAACATACGCCTGTTTTGGATTACTTTGACAACGAATATTTTACTGTACAACATAAGAAGTACGAAAGTAAATGGCGCTAATAATTATTCCAATAAACAAAAATGTAATTTGCAATTTACTTTCGTTCTTCTTATTTTGCACAGTAAAATATTCGTTGTCGAAGTAATCCAAAACAGGCGTATGTTCGTGGAATAGGGTATAGACCCGTGTTGAGTATGAACTTTTAGGTCTGCAGTTTTAGGTATGCACTTGACGTTTTTTTATGTTTTATTTGTGCGTAGATTCGATTTTTCCAGGTTACCAGACTGGAAACCCGCTGAATAATTTGTTATTAACAATTTATTTGTTTAAATGATTGTGTCTCCTAATAAGAGATATTTAATTTTACCAAAATGAAAATTGTTCCCTTTGAAAAAATGAACAAAACGGCATTTGGTAAGCTTTTATCTGATTGATAGAACCTAAGTTATAACAAATTTCCTGAAATTCCATTAAAAAATAAGATTTTGATGGGGCTTTTTCAACTATAACAGTTTTATATAGATTTCATGCTCGGTTTATGTTAATATAAACGTCTACTGGAAATATAAGACTTGAGCAGACTGACAAAACACAAGCTGCCTATCAACATCTTTATAGTCATTTAATTATTACAAAAATATATACTTCAGATAATAATTACTCAAATAACTTAATTTTTAAACTTGTCGAGATATTCGCGGTGTGCAATTACTTGGAGGGGATACGAGAAACAATCGTGCGGGAATAGCGGAGAAATCTTGCAACTTTCTTAAATAAATCATAATGTCAATTGAAATTGTCAAATTGACGTATATTTCATACCGACTGTCATTGAAGAAGAAAAATTATATGTTGCTCCACAATATTCATATGATAAGCAATTATTATATAAAAGTAAATTTAAATAATTGTATTTTGCTTGCAGTACTGCACTTTAATAATTAATTTTATTTTTTACTACATACAATTGTTTACCTTTTAATAATACAGGGTGTTTCATTAATAATTGTCCATATAGTAACTGCAGAAACTTTAGCACAAAATACGAAGATTTAACCTAAAACACTTATATAAAATGTGGTTCCTTACTGAGTTACAGGGTGTTTTATCTAAAAATTTAAAAACTATTTTTGCTCAGCATTTTAAAACTATTCGACGTATCCTTTTCATACTTGGCAGAAAGTGCGACTACTAGACAGCCTACTAAATTATGATAAACAAACGTTTCTAGCTACTACCAGAGACGTGCGACAGGGGATGGTGGATGGTTGACTCTTCTCAAATTTTACGCCACTGGAGAAATTACTATTTTAGTGCCATTTTTAGATTCTCCAATACTTTCTACCTAAATATTATTCTCTTCATTGGTAACGATAAAAGCATTAGTTTTCGAGATATTTGAAGTTAAATATGAAACGGCACAGTTATTTTGATTAATTTATGATAATATGATTCATATGATTAAAATTTAAAAATTATTTTTATTCAGTACTTGAAAACTATTTCGCATATCCTTATCATACTTGGCAGAAACTGTAGGTACTGTACACCCTACAAAATTTGAATAAATAAACGTTTCTAGCTACTATCAGAGGCGTACGACAGGGGGTAGTGGCTGGTTGACCCTTCCCAAATTCTACGCCACTGATGAAATTGCTATCTTAGTGTAATTTTTTGATTTTGCAATATTTTTTATGTAAATAATATACTGTTCATTCGTAACGATAAAATTATTAGTTTTCGAGATATTTGAAATTAAAAATGAAGCGACACAATACATTAATCAAAATAACCGTGTCGTTTCATTTTTAACTTCAAAGATCTCGAAAACTAATGACTTTATCGTTACCAATGAAGAGTATATAATTTTCATAGAAAGTATTGGAGAATCCAAAAATTGAACTAAAGTAGCAATTTCACCAGTGGCGTAGAATTTTGAAAAGGTCAACCATTCACTTTCCCCCGTCGTACGCCTCTGGTAATAGCCAGAAACGTTTGTAGTTTGTACAGTACCTATGCTTTCTGCCAAGTATGAAAAGGATACGTCGAACAGTTTTAAAAGTTTTAGGTTAAATCTTCGTAGTTTGTGCTAAGGTTTCTCCAGTTACTATATGGACAATTATTAATGAAACACCCTGTATAACCTAAATCTTAATTTTTCTTCTTATAACTTTTTTGGGCTATGGCCTTGACAATTATCCAGCAACCAGGACTAACATAATTGGCCAATATAATTAAAAGTGCGAAAAATGTTGCTGAACTATGAAACCACGTGTCGCTTTTCCGAACTTGCACGGTCCCAATTACTTACGTACGATTCAGATCCAGATCCAGAGTGGGTGTTTATACAGGGTGTCCAGAAACTCTACCGACAAACGAAGACAGGAGATTCCTCAGATAATTTTAGGACAATTTAACTTAATTCACCTAGTCCGAAAATGCTTCCTAAGGAAGCTAGAGCTCTTTGAAGATGGCGTCATATAATTAGTTTTTCTTAAATACCTCCAGAACGCTTCTATTTAGAAAAATGAAAATTGGTGTACATATTTACTTTCCAGAAATGAATCGATTCCATCCATTACGAATTTCAAGTACCGGTCATAGGCGTCCTTTTTGGGTAGGGCAACGGTTATTTTATCGCCTAACTTTTTTGTCTTTAATTTTTAAGCATTTTTGACTCTGAATTATTAAATTCTGAGGTATTCTAGTACTAAAAGGTACTCTTACTTTAAGTCGATAGGATACACCGTTTTCTAGAAAAATCGATTTGAAAATTTTTCAAAAAATTATTTAGAAAGATGAAAACTGGTACATTTATTTATATTCCAGAGATTAATCGATTTCATTAATGGCGAATTTCTAGTTCCGGTCATAGGCGTCCGTCTTGGGTAGGTCAACAGTCATTTTATAGCATAACTTTATTATCTTTAATTTTTAAGTATTTTTGACACTAGATTATTCAATTATGTGATATTCGAGTACTAAAAGTTACTCTTGCTTTAAGTTGGTAAAATACATCGTTTTTTTTTAATTTTTTTCAATTTTTTTTTTCAAATTCCCAAAACCAAAAACTTTCAAATCGATTTTTCTAGAAAACGGTGTGTCCTACCGACTTAAAGTAAGAGTACCTTTTAGTACTAGAATACCTCACAATTTAATAATCCAGTATCAAAAATGCTTAAAAGTTAAAGACAAAAAAGTTATGCGATAAAATAACCGTTGCCCTACCCAAAACGGGCGCCTATGACCGGTACTAGAAATTCACAATGGATGGAATCGACTTATTTCTGGAAAGTAAATATGTATACAAATTTTCGTTTTTCTAAATGGAAGCGTTCTGGAGGTATTTAAGAAAAACTAATTACATGGCGCCATCTTCAAAGAGCTCTAGCTCCCTTAGGAAGCATTTTCGGACTAGGTGAATTGGGTTAAATTGTCTTAAAATTATCTGAGGAATCTCCTGTCTTCGTTTGTCGGTAGAGTTTCTGGACACCCTGTATTATAGTAAATAAATTTTTTCTGTGAATTGTACACTACACGTTTGTGGTCTACAACTGGTTTACAACCACTGACCATTTATGACCCTGTAGTGTGCTGTCAACAATTAAGAAATAAGTTATAAGAAATTTTCTAAAATATACATACCATACTTAATTCTTGTGTTATTGTACCACCAACACGTTGTTGCAATAAAAAACGATTTAGTGCTATAAAAGTAAAATAAAACTACTCCTTTTAAAATTGCATAAATTAATGGGAAATACAAAATTTCGGAATTCGTTTTTTATATAACCACAAGTTTGCGGTTATTTTACAATAAGTGATAAATTTCCGTTAAAATTTCCCTACGGTTAAATCCAAGTCAAGTGTTTCTATGAATTGAATTTCATTCATTTATGAAGATGATTGATTCGCCATCGGTTGGAAACCTATGGATTTGTAACCTTGAAAATAGTCGGTATAGTTCTTCCACTGTATCTTTGCACATGCATCGTCATCATTGGTATTATAGAAAATAAACCAAAATATGTGAGCCAAACGTAGTGCGTCCATTATAAAAATTAGAAAATGATTAGTCTTACAATGGAGGTTTGGCATTTATTGGCATACACAGTCCCTGGCCATATTATTATGACCACCTATAAATTTAAAAAAAAATCAACTGTTCCACTAGGTAGGTTTTGTTTCTAATATGATTTTTAAATTTAATTTTGTTATATAATGTTAATGTTATACATTAACTTTAATATATTTATTAATAAAAAACAATAAAACATTTGAAAATATTACATGTTTATATACTTTTTAATACTTTGTTAAACTTCTGACCCTAATCAGATGGAAAATATTTGGGGGCTTTTAAAACGAGAAATTTCCGATGAAAAGGTCTCTAACGAAATTGTTTTGATTAAAGAACTAATATATTATTGAAATCACAATGACAAATTGAAGCAAAAAATTTTTAACTGCATGCAAAGTATGTCAAGACGGATATGAGCGCTAATCAAAATTAAAGGTGGCTCAACAAAATATTGAAAAAATAAAAATCTGTGATATTTTTAAATGTTTTATTGGTGTTTATTATTAAATATAATACATTTAATAATAAACAGCAATAAACCATTTAAAAATATCACATATTTGTATTGTTTCAATATTTTGCTGAGCCCCGTCTAACTTTGATTGCCGCTAGTACCCGTCTTAGCATACTTTGAATGCAGTTAATTTTTTTGCTTCAATTTATCATTGTGGTTTCAACGATGTATTAGTTCCTTAATCAAAATAATTTCGTTAGTGACCTTTTCATCGGAAATTTCTCGTTTTAAAAGCTCCCAACTATTTTCCATCTGATTAAGGTCAGAAGTTCAACAAAATATTACAAAAATATAAATATGTAATATTTTCAAATATTTTATTGCTGTTTATTTTTAAATATATTATAGTTAATGCTTAACATTAACATTGCATAACAAAATTAAATTTAAAAATCATATTTTAAACAAAACGTACCTAGTAGAATATTTGAATTTTTAAAAATTCATAGGTGGTCATAATCATATTAGTCCAACCTGTGGGTGAAAAATAGGTCGATTTCAGGATATAATTCAGGAATTTTTGAAACCTATCAGGTGTTGTAAAGGACGATGCCAGGAATAACTTATACTAAAATGTAACCAAAAATTTTCTGCGGTTTTTTATTTATGACGATTTTCATTTGTTAAATTTGCAATTTTTAAAGATTTTTAATTTTGCAGCTTAGGATATTCATTTTAGAGAAAAACTTTGTAATAGAAACTTGTAGTAAATTAAAAAAAGAATGTGTGTGTACTGTGTACGCACGTAAGAAGTTATACTTCTATTATATGATTTCAACGAAATTAATATACTTTAAACAGTTTATTTATATATTTTTTTAAATATTTAACTAATTTTAATACTTACTACTTCTCAAAAAATTTTATTAAAACTGCCAAAATTTAAAATAATAAAAGAATAAAACACACACAAACAAACACATTGAAAATGCAGGAAACAAACAAAAAAAAAATGCAAACAATGCAGGAAAAAATTTTAACTAAATACGTATTTTCTGAAAAATATATAAATAAACTTACAATCATAAAATGTATAAAAAAAATAAAAAAATAAAAGTTTCCATTGGGGTTCGAACCCGCTTATCAGCGCAGCTAGTATAGAAATTCATTCACCTTAAACTTTTACCCACGGAGACCATGTGTGATCATTTGCGAAGATCAACTAACTAAACGGATTAAACTTTTGACGGTTCTGAATTTAACAGAAGATTTAATTGAAGAAGAAAACAATATATTAGGTTAATATTGATAGAAATTTTGATGGTAATCAAATTATGTTAATCAAAGCATTACATACTATTTTGGTAGGTTCTTTTTAAATTTTCCAAATAGGTAGGTAGGTAAATTTTTTATAAGGATACTGAAACATTTACAATTACATATTACGTACCTGTCGCTATTAAAAACTATTTAAAACGTCACTACAATATTATAAACTTGCTTTTTTCTCTGCCATCACCACAATAAAAACTAATATACACAACATTAATTTGTTTATCCAAAATTTCCATATTGAACAATTATTGACAGATGATTTTAATTAAGTATTTTCTATGGGAAATAAGCCACAATTTTACTAAAAAATGAATTTATTAACGTTTCGAAGCCCAAATCGAGTTTCGTTGTCAAAATACAAAATACTACTTTGTATTTTGACACTATATTCAATAGTATTTTGTATTTTGACAACGAAACCCGATTTGGGCTTCGAAACGTTAATAAATTCATTTTTTAGTAAAATTGTGGCTTATTTCCCATAGAAAATACTTAATTATAAAAATGCCACAAGGAAATAGCTTCAGAACAACATTAAGATGATTTTAACACCCAATCAGATCCCGTATAACGTTTATACCATATTGTCTGTGTGCGCATGCGCGCAGTATTATGAAATTTTACTCTCAATCGCGCCTAAAGAAGTATAACTTCAAAAACCTACAATTTGAGCTATGACATGTTTAATTTCGTTAATAGGTTATTGCAAAGCAGCCTGCGAAAGGTCCAAAATGGCCGTTTTTTGCAATGGCCTTATTTATTGAAAAAATAACTTTTATGTATTTTTTAAGGCTTTAAAATGAAGATCTTTCAATACTAAACATAAAAAAATTTGTAGTGCCCGATTGGTGAACTTTTTGCTTAGATATTATAATTTGTTTATCCCAAGAGGTCAAATGTCCAAGGCTATAATTTTTGAAAAAAAAAATCGTATAAAGTTAATCCAAAATCCACTCTCCTTCTAAAGACTTATATTTTCATATTCTGATGTAAATAAATGCGTATAACATTTTTCAACCTCTTATTTCGGGTTTGAAAATAAGGGGGCAAATTTCGTTACAAACATTTAGAACTGAAGCCGCCCCTGTACATCTTATGAGTCTAACTTGCAGAGATTCAAAACTAAATAAAAATTTTCTACGACCAACTGAAGCCGAGATAATTGTTTTTGTTTTCTTAAATCGTAGTGACTTTATTTATATCAATTAAGAAATTATTTCACAGTCAATGACTAAAGAAAGACTTATATTATCTTAAAATAAAAATTATTTTAACCGAAAATTACTTTTAATTCTTAAAAATGATTTTTAAAGTGTAGTGGAGATTTATTTTTCGTTATGACTGTGATTTATTGTGTCGGTTGCCCTTAGCAACGGCTAGCAACTTATAATACATTGAATCACGGTTTTTGCTTTAAATTTTAAAGCACCGCTTGGATTGACATGAAATTTGTCAAACACATATATAACATGTTAAAGAATAAAAATGATATTGGGCCTCCGTGTGCTTTCCCGACTTTCCCGAGTTTTTTGACCAAAAGAAAAAGATATCAACTTTATTTTCAGCGTAACTTGCTTACTTTTGATGGTATGAACTTTTTTTAAAAACAGATATACATGTTTTTTAAACACTTTAAAAGAGTTGTAATGATTTTTCTGCAAAAAGTGCATGCTTTTTTGGTAATTTCACGTTTCACTTTGAAATTTGACGGATATGAACCTATTTTTCATTAGCTAGAACTTTGTTTCTACTGGGTCTAGAGATTTCATGCATACATCATTTTTTTTTAATTTTTAATTTGCTATATTTTTGTTAAAACTCTTTTTTTCAATAAAATACTTACTTTTTGAGTTATTTGTCAAAAACCGCCTAAAAAAAGTGTTTTTTTTTTGTTGAAAAATGAAAGTATTTACTCGAAAATAACTCGAAAAGTATTAACTTGGTAAAAATATGCTATAGAACAAAAGGTGCTTAGAATTAGACGTTTTATCCATTTCCGAACTTATTTTGAACATATATTTTTTCACCCTTTATAAGGGGTGAAACTCACCCCCAGGAGAAAAGCACACAGAGGCCCAATATCATTTTTATTCTTTAACATGTTATCTATGTGTTTGCCAAATTTCATGTCAATCCAAGTGGTGCTTTAAAATTTAAAGCAAAAACCGTGTTTCAATGTATTATAAGTTGCTAGTCGTTGCTAAGGGCAAACGACAAATAAATCACATTCGTAACGAAAAATAAATCTCCACTACAATTTAAAAATCATTTTTAATGATTAAATGTAATTTTCGGTTAAAATAATTTTTATTTTAAGATAATATAGGTCTTTCTTTAGTCAATGACTGTGAAATAATTGCCTAATTGTTATAAATAAAGTCCCTACGATTTAAGAAAACAAAAACAATTATCTCGGCTTCAGTTGGTCGTAAAAAATTTTTATTTGGTTTTAAATCTTTATTTTGTCTTCAGCAACAATAACCTGTAAGTTAGAAACTCATAGGATGTACAGGGGCGGCTTCAGTTCTAAATGTTTATAACGAAATTTGCTCCCTTATTTTCAAACCCGAAATAAGAGGTTGAAAACTGTTATACGCATTTATTTACATCGGAATATGAAAATATAAGTCTTTTGAAGGAGAGTGGATCTTGGATTAACTCTACGATTTTTTTTTCAAAAAGTTATAGCTTTGGACATTTGACCTCTTGGGATCAACAAATTATAATATCTAAGCAACAAGTTCACCAATCGGACACTACAAATTTTTTTTATATTTAGTATTGAAAGATCTTCATTTTAAAGCCTTAAAAAAATACATAACAGATATTTTTACAATAAAAAAGGCAATTGCAATAAACGGCCATTTTGGACCTTGCGCAGGCTGTTTTGCAATAACGTATTAACGAAATTAAACATGCCATAGCTCAGATTGTAGGTTTTTTAATTTACTACAATTTTCTATTTAAAAGTGTTCCTCTAAAATAAATATCCTAAGCTGCAAAATTAAAAATCTTTAAAAATTGCAAATTTAACAAATGAAAATCGTCATATAAAAAACCGCACAAAATTTTTGGTTACTACATTTTAGTATAAATTATTCTTGGCATCGTCCTTTACAACATCTGATAGGTTTAAAAAATTCCTGAATGATATCACGTTTTTTCACCCACAGCCTGGGACTGGCCAAGGACTGTAGATTGTCCTATAACATTTATCTACATTAAATAAATATTTAAACCGTAGTAATCAGAAATTAAATTATTTTTAATTGGGAGGATATAGGACTACTGATAAGGGGGAAATCACCCCCAAAACCGGTATAGACTCTTCCTGCACTCTCAAATTTGACCATAGTATTATGCAGCTGCTGCATTTTCGTGTTGCAAAGAAATTGAGAATGTTTATACAATTTTAATTAATTTACTCTTTTGTTTGAGTACTAAGGAATCTTTCTTGTTGGAACTTACCACGCTGAGCAGATGAGTTGTGAATTATTTCAAATTCTCTCATCTTAATGTTCTCGGCATGCTGTATGATTCATAAATTTTGAAAATCTCAGGAGGTGTAACCAAAGAAAGTATTCCACCTGTTGTCAATCTGGTGGTATGGAGACGATATTTATTGTCGTTTTCTGTGCTACTTCGCTTGACAACTTACTTTGTTTTTCGGTAGATGGCCCTAGTTCATCCGTGACATTACTTTCTTTGCAATTCGGAAAGGCCTAAAGTGTGGTACGTGGAAGAATCTGAGAGAGGAGGATATGGGACTACTGATGAGGGGGAAACAACCCGCGAAACCGGTATAGACTCTTCCTGCACTCTCAGATTTGACCACAGTATTATGGAGCTGCTGCATTTTCGTGTTGCAAAGAAATTGAGAATGTTTATACATTTTTAAATTATTTTTATTGAAATATATTATAGCAAATATATTATATTGTGCAAATATATCGTGAGATCATGTTCCTGTTGGTAAATTTAGATTTAGGTTTAAGAACGTTATAAAAAGGAATATGTAATAACAAAAATCACAATATGAGAAGACTAAAATGTAAGAAAACAAAAGAGACAGTCGCACGGATTTCACATTTCAGAGAAGTTAAGTAACATGGAGCAATTAGGTATAAAGGAAACAACAACCCTTATAGTTATTAAAGTACCAATAGCCCAGTCGGGATAGCATTTGACTTTGCATTAGGAGCTGCCCCAAATTTTATTTTTCTAATCTTTAGAGAGGGTCAATATTAGTACAAATTTAAAATCTCGACTGAATTCCCCCGTTGCGTTAGCCACCATCTTGATTTTAAACGAGAACCGTTTTTGCTCAATATCTCCGCCATTTTCATTATTTTTTTTACAAAAAGTGTAGAAATTGAAGTTGTTGAAAATGCGATTTTATATAATTTCATATATTATAATTTTTTTCGTGCTGTCGATATTTTCCGAGTTATGAGGGGAAAATAGTGACAGTTGTAGCATAATTATTGAATTATTGAATTATCTCGTTTATTATTAGTTTTACAACAAATATATACCTATACAAAAATGAAGAGAATTAAATTCTGTACAATTTTGATGCCGTATATTTTTTTGATAAAATCAATATTTAAGGTAATACGTATGTGGTAAAGGTGCGAGCGTAAGACCTGATTGATTTTGTAGCAATTGTTTTTGTTCAATATCTCCGCCATTTTCAACTTTTCGACAAAAAGTGTAAGAACTGAAATTGTTGCAATTACGATTTACTACAATTTTTCGAGAGAACCAGTGGCGGGTCTAGAAGGGGGGAATGGGAAAATTCCCCCCAACAGGGTCCAAAATTTAAAAAAAATTGTTGAAACATCACGATATACTAGCTGACATAAAACTTAAAATATCGACAGACAAATTCAACCAATAAAACCCGCTAGTTAATAAAATTAAGTGAACTTAATGCATATAATGTATTTTTATGTCTTTTATATATTTAGTTTGGTTGATGTTTCATTGGAAGTTTCAAAAATTGTACAAAATATAATTTTCTTTATTTTTGTTTATGTACAATTATGTCGTAAAGTTAATAATAAATGAGACAATTCAATAATTATGCTTCCCCTCCGCTTCCATTATTTTCCCCCTTAACTCGGAGAATATTGATCGTATAAAAAAATTGTGCCAAAGGAATTGTAGGAAATTGCATTTCCAACAATTTTCTTTCCCACCATTTATGTCGAAAAGTTGAAAATGGCGGAGATATTAAACAACAACAGTTCTGATTTAAAATCAATATGGCGGCTAATGCAACTGCGGAATTCAGTCAAGATTTTAAATTTACACTACTATTGATTTCTCCTAAAGGATAGAAATATAAAATTTGGGGCAGATCGGAAACAAAATTAAATTCAATAATTATGCTTCACCCACCACTTTTTACTATTTTCCCATGTAACTCGGAAAATATCAACCGCATGAAAAAAATTGTTAAAAAGAAATTGTATGAAATTATATTTTGAACAATTTTAGTTGAAAATGGCGTAGATATTGAACAAAAACAATTGCTATAAAATCAATCCAGTCTTACGCTCGCGCCATTACCGCATACGTACTACCTTAAATATTAATTTTAGCAAAAAAATGAAAGAGACCAAAATTGTGTAGTATTTAATTCTCTTCATTTTTGTATAGGTACATATTTGTTGTAAAACTAATAATAAACGAGATAATTCAATAATTCAATAATTATGCTCCAACTCTCACGATTTTCCCCTCATAACTCGGAAAATATCGACCGCACGAAAAAATTGTAATAAATGAAATTATAGAAAATCGCATTTTCAACAATTTCAGTTTATACACTTTTTGTCAAAAAATTGAAAATGGCGGAGATATTGAGCAAAAACGGTTCTCAATTAAAATCAAGATGGCGGCTAACGCAACGGTGGAATTCAGTCGAGATTTTAAATTTATACTAATATTGACCCTCCCTAAAGATTAGAAAAATAAAATTCGGGGCAGCTCCTAATGCAAGGTTAGGCCTGTTATTCGTCTCACCCGACTGGACTACAAGGGTATTATAACGCTTGAGGTCAACGGTGTATAGACCGAAGGCCTTCGACCCGAGGTATATATGTTGACCGAAAGCGTTATTATTATAATACCCGTGGTGCCTTCAACGTTTAATGTCCGACTAAATTATTCTTTATATGCAAAAAATTTGAATGAATTTTGAATTAATTAGTTTTCAAATAAGTACATTTACCAGAAATAGTCGTAACGTAATTGTGGTAACCATAGTTTTACTTAGAGTTTTATTTGTCAACTTGACAGTATTTAACTCGTTATTTAAATTTAATAGACCCTAGGGCGTTATTTTTCAATAACACGCCCTTGGGCGTTATATCTTACTTAATAGATTTCGAAATAATGTCATTATTTGTCAAATAATAGACCAGTCAGACATTAAAAAAATTTAATATTACCCCGTTGACATATGGTTTTAACACTTTTTAAACAACTAACTGTCAATTTAAAGGTTAAAAACAGGTATTATTTCATTAGCTAATAATAAATAAATTCTTAGCATAATAAATCGAACACTGTCAAAAAAAAATTACAATAGGGCTTTTCATTCACAGTCATTTGCTTCGAGCTTCTGTCATATGTCGTATAATCTGTGTATATCATTATTATACACAGATTATACAACATATGACAGAAGCTCGAAACAAATGACAATCGATGCAAAGCGTCAGTTGAGAGAAATCCTGCGAACACCAGAGGAACAAGCGATAAATTCTATGCAAGAAAAGTGCTACAGTTTAACCCTTAAGGCCATACAGGAAGAAATATGATTATTTTAAATTTTCAGGATTTTATGCATTTATTGTCAGTAGATAAATCAATCACCGACCATTTAGGGGAGTGTAATTAGAATGGAAATATGCATTGTTTCGGAAAATTTCAAACAAGCTTATATTTTTCTAAAACTTTTTTTGTTAGTTTATATACATGTTAAAGTACTACGGATCTACGGCACTGTATGATATTATACCTGTTTCAGTTGTGTCCGAATTAAATACTAGTTTTAGTATAAAGTGCTCAAGTTTAATGTGTTTCGAGTATATCAAGGTATTTATAAACAGTTTATTTATCACTGCAGCATTTTGAACGCATAGTTAATATTTCTGTTATCGAGTATTTTGTGCGAATTTCAAATATAACCTCAACAATTCAACTTCGATTTCCACGATTTCTTATCAATTAGCAATTTAATTGCTTTGATAATTTACCAGTGGCGTATCTCTTGCTATCTACCTAACGGATTTGTATATCCAAGATGCCTTCAAAAATTGCTTGTAAATGTTGTGAATTATCATTTGATGGCCATCTTATGGTTACATGCTGTGTTTGTAAGGATACCTATAAACATTCCTGTGTTGATATTACTTCAAATGAAGTACGTATTCTAAATGGTAATAAAGGATGTGATTGGACATGTGTGGGTTGTAGAGGTATTGGTAAAGATCTCAATGAATTAAAGGCCCTTATTATTCAACTCCAGAAAGACATAAAAGACTTAAATGCAGAAAAAGCTAAAACCGAAACTTCTGTAGATTTTGAAAATTTGGTATCGGAAGTAACCGATAGACTAAAGCGTAAGAAAAATGTCATGTTCTTTAATGTTGCTGAACCGGAACAAAATACACCATCCCAAGAACAAGCTAATTACGATAAAGAAGTTATTTCAAGTATACTAACTTCATTGTCTCCAGAGCTGTCAAACATTAATATGAGTATCGTTAGACTGGGTACTGCCGATAAGTCAAAAAATAGGCCAATTAAGATTACAGTTGAAAATGAAGATATTGCGAGGAAAATATTAATAAACTCTAATAAACTTAAAGCAAAGAAAAATTACACAAATATAGGGATTTCTGCGGATCGTACTAGACGGCAATTAGAATATTATAAAAAAGTTAAACAAGAGCTATACGATAGGAAAAACTCTGGTGATACTAACTGTCGGATAAAATATATCAACGATGTTCCAAAAATAGTATCTTTAAACTAAGTCAACCCAACAGTATCTGTAACGAAGAAATCAAAGTTTACTATCAAAACGTCAGAGGACTTAACAGTAAAATAGACATGTTCTCTTCAAGTGTGAGTGATTGCGAATATAGTGTTGTAGCATTAAGTGAAACCTGGTTGAAACCGGAAGTAAATTCTAGTGAATTATTTCCGGGTAACTATGAAGTTTATCGAAGTGATCGTAAATTTGATCAAGTGGGGTTAACTTGTGGTGGTGGTGTACTTTTTGCTGTAGATACTAGTATTAAGTCTGAGTTAGTTGATACGTCACTGTTTGCTGAAAATTTTCCCGAAATCGACTTCTTGGTGTGCAAATTGTATATATCTTTCAAATCTTTTTATTTGGCAGTTATTTACATTCCACCATCTATATCGCTTGATGAGTTTGACAGTTTTTTAGAAGTTCTTGAGGATTGGAATATTTTGAATTCGGTTAGGGTTATGATAATTGGTGATTTTAACTGCCCAAATTATGTGCAAAATAATCTTAATGACCGTAAAACAAATTCCATTAACAACTTATTAGCGTTTTATAACATGAAACAATACAACAATATTCCAAATAATCACAATAAATTACTGGATTTAATAGTGTCAAATATTGATTGTTCTGTATCTCGTGATGCTCTTCCACTGGTACACGAAGATGCGTACCACCCCTCTTTATCAATTGAACTTAAAGCTATCTTTACTAAACAAAACAATTTTGATGCAAGCATGAGTGCTAAAACTTATAACTTTAAAAAAGCCGACTATATGTCAATGTATATTGAATTCTTTTACACCGACTGGGCTTTTCTGGAAAATTTCAGCAACGTCAACCAAGCATTGCAAAATTTCTATGATAGGTTTTATGAAATCATTGATAGCCATGTGCCAGTTTATAAAAATTTTAAGCATAAATATCCTAGTTGGTATTCAAGTGAGGTCATAAAACTTATTAAGGAAAAAGCTAAATTACATAAAAAGTTTAAAAAAACCAAAAATAATGATTATTACGTACAGTTCAGTAGAGTTAGGCTACTAGTAAAACAAAAAATTAAGGAAGCATATTCACTTTATTTACAAACGGTGCAAATGAAACTAAAAGATGAACCAAATTTTTTTTGGAAATTTGTAAATAATAAAAAGTCTTCTGGAATTCCTGGACAAATGGTTTATAATGATGAAATATTTAATACTCCTCAGACAATAGTAAATGCATTCAGAACATTTTTTGAAAGTGTGTATTCTCTACCTGAGATACATGAGGGAAATTTAGATTTCAATTTTGATCCCAATACTTTTTTAGATATCAGTTGTGAACCTATTAGTGAACTTGAAATTTTAGCAGCTGGAAAAAAATTGAAGAATAAATTTACTTCAGGACCTGACAAAATACCTTCATTTCTATTGAAAGATTGCCTGCATGTACTAACTAGGCCACTTTGTACACTTTTCAACTTGATTCTAAAATCATCAGTTTTTCCAGATGTATGGAAAACAGCTAAAGTTTGTCCTATATACAAGTCCGAAAATCGTACTAACATCGCTAATTATAGACCAATATCCATTTTAAATAATTTTGCTAAAATCTTTGAGTCTGTTGTGTACTCCCGCATATATCTGTCAGCTAAAAATATAATATCTGTTCATCAACATGGATTTATGAACGCACGATCAACTGTCACCAACCTAACCGTGTTCAGTCAGTATCTATGTGAAAATTTAGACAATAGAGGACAAGTTGACGTGGTATACACGGATTTCTCGAAGGCTTTCGATAAAATTAACCATTCAATACTACTTCAGAAACTTAAAATTCTGGGTATCAATAATACATATTATAATTTATTACAATCCTACTTAACACAACGTAAACAGTGTGTTTGTTATAATGGTTTTTGTTCGGACACTTATCTTGCTACAAGTGGGGTTCCCCAAGGGTCTAATCTAGGACCACTGTTATTTATAATCTTTATAAATGATCTATGTAACGTACTTGAGGATAAAAAATTAATGTTTGCAGACGATCTGAAGTTATATATGTCCATTTCCTGTTTAAATGACTGTATTAGGTTGCAGGGGCAAGTTAACTTGTTGCAGGAGTGGTGTCTGAATAATCACCTTTATTTAAATATTTCTAAATGTAAAATTTTAACATGTAGTCGTAAAAATAATCCAGTCGTGTATCGTTATACGATTGACGATACAGTACTGGAGAGAAGTAACACTGTTAAAGATTTAGGAATTTATTTTGATTCACAGCTTACTTTTAACGAACACATCAATGTAATTGTCAATGCTGCATATCGTACGTATGGATTTGTTACTCGTAATTGTAAAAATTTTCATAACCTGTTTGTACTAACCTCACTATATTATAGTTTAATAAGACCGAAATTAGAATATGGATCAATTATTTGGAACCCAATATACATTCAATATGCATCCACTATTGAGAAAGTTCAAAAGAAATTTTTAAAACATTTATGCTTTAAACTGACAGGAGTTTATCCTCCTAGAGGTTGTAATTACTTGAACTTACTCAATCAGTTTGACTTTGTCTCGTTAGAAAAGCGTAGAAATCAAGCTTCTGTCATATTTCTTCATAAATTGTTAAACAATAAGGTAGATTGTGCTAAGTTACTTTCACAAATTAATATATGGGTTCCTAGATTAACATCCAGACAACAAAATAATATATTTTTATGTAACAGAGCACAAACTAATATTTTGTACAAATCACCATTAAATCTAATGTGCCGTAATGCTAATAAATTAGTGGGTGTTTGTGATATATTCACGTGCAGCGAATGTGAACTTAAAAATAAATCACGGGCACATATTTTGAATGTGTGAAAGTAAGTTATAAATTTATGTATTTTATTGTTTCTGTTTCTTTCTTTATTTTAGTATTCTTTTATTTTTCTTTACTTTAGTATCTTTATTCGTATGTGCTGTTATAAAAATCATTGTAAAATTTGCTCTGTAAATGGGAAACTGTTGGGCAATAAAGGCTATTATTATTATTATTATTATTATTATAAAGTAAAAGTTCTACTCGCAGATTTGGCCGCTAATTGTTTATTAATTGTTTAAACAATATCAATTGTTTTGTATAAATAATTTTAAAAATATTGATAAATTCATTATTTTACTTTGATCAAATATGTTTCTATTTTCTTTTTGATTATGCTGAATCCGAATATGGCATTGCAATTTGAAAATTCTTATACAGAAGCTCTTATACAGTGTGTCCGCGTAGCTAGGAACCACATGGAAAACTTTTTTATTATCAATTTTACGAAGAAAAGTTGTTCTTAATAAAATGCTCTGGATAGTCAAAAATCTAAAACTCAACCATCTGATATCAAATTATATCAATTTTATACGAGTTATGTCAAAAATATGAATTTCGTTAAAGAGTAAAGTACCTTTATACTCCAGAATATCAAAAAATGCTATTATGAAAAGTTGTTTGAAATTAGAAGCTATGTCTAAATATACAATTACATCATTCTAATCGAAAAAAAATTTCAATTTTTTCTCAAATTAAGGATATTCATCATCATTTTATTGCAATTATGATAACTATTTTATTATCACTTATACAAAAAAAAGTTATTCTTCATAAAATGCTCTCCCTGGTCTAAAATCTAAGATACAATCATCAAATATCAAACTTTTTTAATTTTATACGAGGTATGTAAAAAATATGAATTTTTCTTAAGAGTTAAGTGCCTTTATTATTCACAATATTTTAATTAGTAGGATCTAATTGAACACTAAAATAATTTTTTTAATTCCAAACAACTTTTCTTAATAACAATTTTTGATATTGTGAAAATTCATATTTTTTGACGTACCTCGTATAACATTAATTAAATTTAATATTTTATGATTGCATCTTAGATTATATACGATGCAGAGTATTTTATCAAGAATAACTTTTTTTCGTAAAACTGATAATAAAAAAGTTATCAATAGGTTTCAAGTTACGCAGACATAGTGTATAAGAGCTAAAAAAAATTTTTTTTGCTGAACATAATTTTATTATTGAAGCTTATTATTAAATGTATTTTAGGTAAGTTTTACAGAAAAAAGTTTTGATCACTTTGTATAAACATTTTTTAGCTGGTAATTTTCGGTTTTTGTATTTCATTTTTGTTATCTTTCTTAATTTTCTTAAAAGGAAATAGTTTATTTCATTTCTAAAGTAAAATAGTTTAGTGAACTTTAGAGATTACATCCTAAGCTTCAAAAAAGCACTTATAAAACTGTAATAGATCTGTTCAAACTTGAGTAATACCGTCTTAAAATGGTGGTAATTCTATAAAACTTCAGGTTTCAAAAATTATAATTTTTGAGACGTCATATCATTTGAATTAAATTTTTGAGATTTTTTTTGAACAAAAAATCATTTAGTAAGATGCTTGAAAGGTAAGTTGTGCAAAATTGAGAGTTTTATAAGAAAAATTGTATTAGTTACATATTTTTAAATCATTTTTAACAAAATTCATCTAAGACTCACTTTCCGCCCACACCGTACTTATGCCCATACATTTTATGTCTTTCTATTATAACCATAAGATAGCTTAATTATTCTTCTTTCATGTTCAATTTGTAAAATTTTATTTGATCAATTAGTTAAATAATTACATTAAAAAAACTCAACCGTGCACTTTGCCGTACGTTAGTTTACAGTGCGCCAATGTTTGTGAGAAGGGTGACTTTAGCGTTATAAATAAAAAATTATAGAAGATACAGATTTAATTTTAGAAAAGTCTTTATATATGGTTTTTTTGAAAAATTTTCTGAATTTTTCAATGATCGTCAGTTTTTTTCTAAAATTTATATCTTCGAAGTTATTTAAAAAAACATCTAATTTCGTAGCTCATTTGTTTAATAAAAAATGAAGCACCCACTTCTCGAGTAGAACTTTTTGATATGTTGTTTATTAAACATTTCTTAATGAAATTACAAAAAGTTCTATCTTGTTTGATTTTTTCCGAAGTGAAAATCTATATGCACTCCCCTAATTGTTCTATGACTGTTTTTGTTCAATGCATGGTATTGTGTATGGACAAGTGACTTAAATTAATCGCTTCAGTTTCTGTTAGTAGGAAAGAGGCGTAATATAAAAAATAATTAGTGAATAATGGGATACTTGTGCAAATATACAGTGAAAGAACTATATTTAGATTAATGTCACTGTTGTGCGATGTTAACCTTCCCGACAAATCCCTGGATGTTTCTTCAATATAGACTTTATTGCAATTATTACAGGGTAGATATTACCATTGTTTATATTACTCCATTGTTTTTATTACCCCATTGGAACTTTAATATTTAATGGTTTTTTAATTTGGTGTGTATTAAAATATAATAATATATATATTATAATATCTATATATATATATATATATATATATATATATATATATATATATATATATATATATATATATATATATATATTATATAATAATAGAAGAACTTCCAGATCCTGATCAAAGTCAAATACCAAAAGTTCAAAATGTAGGCTCAGAAGACATCCCAGATATCAAAACAGAGGAAATAAAATCAGCTCTCTCGGAGATGAAAAACAATAAATCACCTGGAGAAGATGGGATAGTCATTGAACACATCAAAGAAGGAGGAGAAACGTTAATAAATGTGTTGAAAAAGATGTTCAATGTTTGTTTGACAAGAGGCGTAACCCCCTCTCAGTGGCATAATGCAATAATAACCATAATGCATAAAAAAGGTGACATTTCAGATCTGAAGAACTACAGACCTATTAGTTTGCTCTCCCATACATACAAACTATTCATGAAAATAATAACAAAACGGCTTGTGAACAAACTGGATAGTTACCAACCTTGTGAACAGGCTGGGTTCCGCTCCAGATACGGAACAAACGATCATCTACAAGTTATAAAAACGCTAATAGAAAAGTGCACAGAGCATGACTAGCCTATCTTTCTTATATTCGTGGATTATGAAAAGGCGTTCGATACTATAGATCATCATAAAATGCTTCGAGCATTGGCGGACTGCCGCATTGACTACCGATATATCGCCTTGATTAAAAGTATCTACGAAACTGGTACAGCTTGTGTTCGACTTCATGAAGATACCAAGAAATTTAGAATAGAACGTGGAATTAGACAGGGTGATACTATCTCCCCGAAATTGTTTACAGCTGTTCTTGAATATATGTTCAAGCAAATGGAAGGAGAGGATAATATGGGAATCAATATAAACGGGGAGGATCTGAACCACCTAAGATTTGCCGATGACATCGTTTTAATATCTGATAGAGTTGATAAAGCTACAAAAATGCTGCATACGCTCTATAAAGTGTCAAAAACAATTGGTTTTAAAATTAACACCTAAAAGACAAAATTTATGACCAACCTTGTAGTCAGCGATAAAATTCAGATTGAGAGTCATAGCATCGACCAAGTAATAGCTTACAAATATCTAGGGCATGAGATTCGCTTAGGCCGAGATAACCAGACAACTGAAATACAAAGAAGGATAGGTCTCACATGGGCTGCCTTCGGTAGATTAAATAACATTTTCAAGTCTAATATTCCAGTTTGTTTAAAAAGAAAGGTTTTTGACCAGTGTGTTTTGCCGGTTCTTACATATGGTGCAGAAACACTAACTCTGACAAAAAGAACAATAAATAAAATAAGAGTTACACAACGCGCTATGGAAAGATCAATGTTAGGTATTACCATCAGAGATAAAGTACCGAACCTAGAAATAAGAAGAAGAACAGGAGTCACGGAGGCAGTTGAAAGAATAGCCATGGCTAAATGGGCTTGGGCAGGACATGTTGCCAGACTGACGGATGACAGATAACCCAAAAAGATTCTGGAATGGCGACCAAGGCAGGAGGCATATCGAAGCAGAGGACGACCACCGACTAGATGGACGGATGATATCAAGCGCATCACCACAAATTGGATGCAAGAAGCCCAAGATAGAAATAGGTGGAAATTTTTACGGGAGGCCTACGTTCAGCAGTGGACAAATATAGGCTAGTTGATGATGTATTATAATATGGTATAGAATTTTATACCGTTCGGTATATACCCTATTAGGTTCGCTGGAATTGAATTTTCCAACATGACCCTTTTTAGTTTTGTGAGACCGGTTGTTCTATAGTCAAAATGTGACAAGGTTATAACTCTCTTATGTATTTAATACTAAGTTGATGTTCATCGTAGATGCATGTACTGAAAAGTAAACAATAATAGTACATTCTTTCACGGTCTTTGCTTGGCATACGTATAGCTTACATGCCAAAGAAAAAAAGTGATATTGTGCCGATGTGTGCTTTTGCCCTGGGAATGACTTTCACCCCCTCTTGTGGGTGAAAAAATATATGTACAAAATAAGTCCGGAAATAAGTAAACTGACTAATTTTAAGTAACTTTTGTTCTATAGAGCTTTTTCGCCAAGTCAACACTTTTCGAGTTATTTTCATTTTTCAACAAAATAATCACATTTTTAGACGGTTTTTCGCAAATAACTCAAAAAGTAAGTATTTTGTCGAAAAAAACGTTCTTAGCAAAAATATAGCCAATAAAAAAGTAAAAAAAATAGTGTATGCGTTAGGTCTCGTAGAACCAGAGTTATAGCCAATGAAAAATAGATTCATATTCACCAAATTTCAGATAGAATATTTCGACGTGAAATATCCAAAAAATTAAGCAAATTTTAGGGAAAACCCATTATAACTTTTTTAAAGTTTTTTAAAAAGCTTCAATTCTGTTTTTACAAAAAGTTTCTAACATTAAATTTAAGCAAGTTACGCTCAAATAAAGTTGGTCCCTTTTGTTTTGGCAAAAAAAATCGGGAAGACCACCCCCTAATTAGTAACTTAAATGAAATTAATCTTTACCGCTCCACAAATTATTTTACTTATGTTGTGTTTATATGATCTGTAAGTTTCATCGATTCAAAGTGCTTATTTTTGAAAAAATTTGGTTTCAAAATAAAATTTTTAAAAGTTTTAATTTTGAAAAATATGCTTTTTTTCAAAATAACTTAAAAATTGTTATAGATACCAAAAATCTCGGAAAACAAAAAAAGTCAGCATTTCTTTTCTGAATATCATGTATTTTTTTGTTTTTCTGTTAGACAAAAATTTAAGATTTGGTGTTTTTAAATTTGCATACATTCGTGATCAGTGACTCGTTCAACCCTTTTTAACTACAGCCCTTTCAATAATAAGGACTTTGAGCAATGAAACTTACAGATCATATAAACAATACATACACGAGTCAAGAAACTTGTGAAGGTGTAACGATTAAATTCATTTAAGATACTAATTAGGGGGTGATTTTCTCGATTTTTACCAAAACAAAAACGGACTAACTTTATTTTGAACGTAACTTGTTTACTTTTAATGCTAGAAATTTTTTTTATAAAACAAAAATGGAGCTTTTTTTAAACACGTTAAATAAGTTGTAATGAGTTTTCCCCGAAATGTGCTTCATTTTTGGTTATTTCACGTTAAAGTATTCCATTTGGAATTTGACGAATATGAACCTATTTTTCATTAGCTATAACTCTGCTTCTATTAGGTATAGAGACGTGATATATACATTATTCTTTTGAATTTTTTATAGGCTATATTTTTGTTAAGAATGTTTTTTCGACACAATACTTACTATTTGACTTATTTGCGAAAAACCGTCTAAAAGCTTGGTTATTTTGTTGAAAAAATGAACATATTCACTGCCAAATAACTCGAAAAGTATTGACTTAGTGAAAAAACTCTGTAGAACAAAAGTTACTTAGAATTAGCCAGTTTATCCATTTCCTGACTTACTTTGGACGAATATTTTTCCACCCCTAAGAGGGGGTGAAAACCACCCCCAGGGCAAAAGCATATATCGGCACAATATCACTTTTTTCTTTGACTTGTTAGCTATGTGTATGCCAAATTTTATGTCAATCCAAGCGGTTCTTTAAAATTTAGAGGTTTTGAAATATTTTACCGTTAAAGAACGGACTATAAACCTGTTACAACACATAGGCTTTACGTACCATTCTGTTTTTAGAGGTTGTTTGTGTTCTCGTGCACCATCATATCCAGAAATGATATGCAGTTGTTTTCTACAGTAAATTGCAAATCTTGGCAATGACTGAATGTTAAAAATGTTTAGTGTGTCCATTTTATACAGGACTTTTTGATAAATACTTCCTAATTGTCAGACAAATTTTTAAGGGTACTTCAGTTGTCGGACACACCAAAGTTCTATATTTACGAAACACCCTCTCCCGAAAATTTTCCGAAATAGGAAAATTGTTCGACTCGACATGAATAACCAAATAAATAAAAAGAATGTGTGTGTACTTTGTACGCACGTAAGAAGTTATACTTCTATTATAATATAATTTCAACGAAATAAATATACCTTCAAAGTTACAATACAAAAAATTAACAATAATTACCAAAAATGAACCAAAACTTAACAATGCCAAATATTAAAAAAAAATATGAATCGTCCGGGATTTGAACCCGCAATCTCGCGATTTTTTGATCTCTGGTCCAATGCTCTACCAACAAGGCCATCAAGCCGCATGCTACTTACCTTTCAGATATACATAATTATACATCACGGTGACAAGTGAAATATAAAAATAGATGTTTTATTATTTTACGCCCAAGGAAGACAAATCCAAAGACACAAAATTATAATAAAAAAACCTTTTAAACCACCTTTTTCAAATTGCGCAAGTTGTATTATTAATATTAATGTTAATAAATGAAATATAAATATTTTGACGTTTCACAATTTGACAATTCACTTTTAACTGCAGTGCCTTAAAATTTTTAAAGCACTAGGGCCTTAAAGTAGCATTTTTAACGCTCCTATGGAGTCCTAAAAATTGCATTTTTAACACGTTTGTAGAAAAACATATTTAAAAACACTAATATATTCTTTCCACACCTTTTCTGGACTGATACATACATAAATTAAAACATTTTGAAGTATAACTTCAAAAATATAATATGAAAACTATTTAAAAAGGCAGTATAACTATTAACTAGCCTTTGTTGTTTCTCTTCCCACAAATTTTAAAACGCAACAACCATACATAACCAAACCGTCAATCGTCCAAGCCACAGCTGCGCTACAGCTGCCATATTAGATAATTTTTAACATGTCATTTGAACATCCAATCAGAACAAAGTTATAATGCGCATGCGCCGGGATCGTAGGTTTTAACATATAAAAATTCACCGTCATATCGCGCGTAAAGAAGTATAACTTCAAAAAAGTTTCATGAGGGAGGTAATAATTTTTTTTTAAGTGTGGGCGCAAGGTCTATTAGTTTTTTATATCTCCTATGTTTGTGATGACCATGGAGAGTTCTTTTTGCTATTGCTATGCGTATGGCAATTGAAGAAGAATTAAAGATGTTTCATAAATCGATAAAGACGTTAACAACTCTGCTTGTTTTACAAGTGACCATATTTTAGCATTTGTCTTGTAATGCCTTTCACCCTTTGAGAGAAATCTCATTTTGTTAACTTTGATTCTATAGGTATCCCTTTTGAATCATTACCCAGCTTTGTCTATAAAACAAAGATTTTATGGGCGTGTAATTGTCTTTGAATAAAAAATGTTTTGAGCAAAAATAAGCGTTTTATTCAATTTTTAGCAGTGCAATACATTCATCGTAGGTACTTATAATTACTTCAATTCATAGCCCTTCAGGAATTAAAGCAAGAAGTTAATTTATGATTAAATAGAATTACAATATACATCTACATTACATCGAGTGCTAAGAACCATAGGGTTCCAAGCGACAGTTTGTAAAAAACTTGTTTTTTTTTAACAAAAATCTTATGTTCTTTGAATTCTGCATAAAATGGTACTGAAAGTTCTAAAATTCGTTTACAGATCGCGCCAGAGTCAACAGTGAAATCTAGTTCCAAGTGTATGAAATGCTAAGGTTAGAACCATACGGTTCCATGTACTACATTGTGAGTTAAAGATGAAAGTTAAATGTCAGTTTTATCAGTTAAAATTATCATTTTCTTGTTTTCCAATATCCTCTGTGTCCGAAAATGAATCTTGGGTGTATAGTCCAGAGAAATAAGGTTTTTGTCGGGACACTTGAGCAGCCAGGTTGCAAATGGATTTTTTGGGTACTATATACCTAATACATTATAAATACAAAAATGCCCGTCACAGTTCGGACGAGAAACTTAGTTATTAACAAATAAGGGTCAAAAATGGCAGTTTTTTCGTTTAAATCGCTACAGGTAAAAATAGGGTAATTAAATTTCTTATTTATAATATTCTTCTTTTTGTAGATGAGCCAAGGTTTAAAACGGCACTTTTTGAATTTTGGTCCGATCCTTTTTTGTTTCGGAAAGTGCAAAATAAGATTAAAATTTCAAAAAAAAGTGCTATAACTTTTGCAAAAATGGCCTTAAGACTTTCATATTGCACGAAAAGTTGAGTCAAACATCCCATATAATGCACAAAAAATTTTAAGACGATTCGTCAATTAGTTTAAATTTTATTCAATTTATTTATCGCAAAGAGCTTTTTTTTTTGCAATGTTATTGTTCAGAAAATAATAATGACATAGCAATTCTGTGGAAACCACATGCAAGGATAATAGTTATATTTTTAAAGTATTGATAAAAATCATAAAAAAGTCGTTTTTATCACTCCGAAAAAAGTTTAGTAAAATAGAGTCATTTTTGGTTTCTAAACAATTTGAATAACTTTGTTAATATTGACTATAGAGTAAATCTACTGTAGGATTTCAAAAGCTGGTATTTTTATACGAGTTTTCAGAAAAAAAATTTTTTGCCTAGGTTAATTAGGTTAAAGTTAGCCACTTTTATTATTTAATTCGCAGTTACTTCTATATACATCATATTCTCCCGTAACAGTGTTAGTTACCATACTAATCCGAAACGACTTGGCCGATTTTTATAAAATTTTACACGTTTATCCTGTAGGACGTTAAAGAGGTTTTAATCTATTTTTATACCCATAAGTTATAAGGGGGGTTGCCCCCTGACATTTTTTTTATTTTTTTGGACAAAATTATCTACCTTAATTTTATTAATTTAAATACCCTTAATTTTCACTCTTCTATCACCAACTCCTATTTGTATAGCCATCTATATATTTACATCTATAAAATTCTCCTATCATAGTGTTAGTTTCCATACACCTCCGAGATCGCTTGACTGATTTTTATGAAAATATACAGCGTGTCTACTTGAGTTGGAAACATATGGGAAACTTTTTTATTATTAATTTTACGAAAAAAAGTTATTTTTTATAAAAAGTTCTGCATGCCCCAAAACCTAAGATTCAATTATCAGATATCAAATTTTCTCAATATTATACGAGGTATGTCAAAAAATATGAATTTCGGCTAAGGGTAAAGTACCTTTATTTCTCTCAATATCGAAAATTCTTATGATAAAAAGTTGTTTGGAATTAAAAACTAAAATGAAATATGCAATTACATGCTTCTTATTGAAAAAAAAAATATTTTTCTCAAATTTATGGATACCCAACATCGTTTTTAATTATTACAAATATCATAACTCGTTTATTATTCATTTTACGAAAAAAAGTTATTCTTCATAAAAAACTTTGCATAGTCTAAAATCTAAGACACAACCATGATATATCAACTTTTATTAATTTTATACGAGGTGTGTCAAAAAATATGAAATTCGCTCAATATTATAGCACCTTTATATTTCACAGTATTTCAATTAGAAGGATGTAATTGCATATTGACACATAGTTTTTAATTCTAAACAACTTTTTTAATAACCGTTTTCAATATTGTGAAAAATAAAGGTACTTTACTCTTGAGTGAAATTCATATTTTTTGACATAACTCGTATAAAATTAATAAAATGTCATATCTGTTGGTTGAATCTTCGGTCTTAGGACATACAGAGATTTTTATAAAGAATACCTTTTTTCGTAAAAGTAATAATAAAAGAGTTATCGTATGTGTAATGAATAAAAACGAAGTTAGTATCAATAAATTTGAGAAAAATTTGGAAAATATTTTTTTCCAATTAGAAGCATGTAATTACATATTTGATGGTTTTTATTTCCAAACAACTTTTCATAATAAGAATTTTCGATATTGAGAGAAATAAAGGTACTTTACCCTCAGCCGAAATTCATATTTTTTGACATACCTCGTATAATATTGAGAAAATTTGATATCTGATAATTGAGTCTTAGGTTTTGGGGCATGCAGAACTTTTTATAAAGAATAACTTTTTTTCGTAAAATTAATAATAAAAAAGTTTCCCATATGTTTCCAACTCAAGTAGACACGCTGTATATGTAGTTCTGAAGCTATTTCCTTGTGGCATTTTTATGATTAATTATTTATATGGGAAATAAGCCACAATTAAAATGAAAAAAAATAATTTTATTAACGTTTCGACGCCCAAATCGGGTGCCGTTGTCAAAATACAAAATATTGAATATTTTGTATTTTGACAACGGCACCCGATTTGGGCGTCGAAACGTTAATAAAATTATTTTTTTTCATTTTAATTGTGGCTTATTTCCCATATAAATAATTAATCGCTGTATATGTATATTCGGTAGGTCGTAGAATCGGTCGTAATCTATTTTTCATATCCCTGAGTGATAAGGGGAGTTTCTCCTAACATTTTGTAATGCTAGGTGGGGTTGTGTGTACATAACGTACTCTATAAGACTACGAGTACATACAAATTAAAAAAATTATGATCAAAATCGCATCAACAAGTTCCAGCGATATTAATCGCTGCATATGTTTGCAGAATCAGTTTCGTTTTTTGAGTGCACGTATTTTAGTAATTCCCCTCCACCGACCACGAATTAATTCCGTTCGGACGCCATTTTTAAAGCTTTATTAACTACTCTGTGGAGGTTCAAAGTTTACTCAAACTTTTACACATAACCTATATATCTTCAACTTCAAAATGGCTCTAGTTAGGTTGCTTAATTGTCATAAACAAAGTAGTCGTCAATTAAATAAAAAAAAGTGGCTAACTTTGACCGTAATTAACCTAGACGAAAAGTTTTTCTTTGAAAATTCGTATAAAAATACAAGTTTTTTAAATATCATTGTAGTTTTAGCCTACAGTCAATATTAACAAAGTTATTCAAATTGTTTATAAGCCAAAAATGACTCTATTTTAGTAAAATGTTTTCTGAGTGATAAAAATGACTGTTTAATGATTTTTTTTTTAAATGCGTTGAAAATATGACTATTCTTCTTTCATGATGTTTTCACAGAATTTCTGTATCATTATTATTTTCTGAACAATAACATTGCGAAAAAAAGCTCTTTGGGATAAACAAATTGAATAAAATTTAAACTAATTGACGCATCGTCTTAAATTTTTTTTTGTGCATTGTACAGACTGTTAGACTCAACTTTTCGTGCATAATTGAAGTCCTAAATTCATTTTCGCAAAAGTTATAGCAAATTTTTTATTTTCGAAATTTTAGTTTTATTTTGCAATATCCGAAGCAATAAATAATCGAACCAAAATTCAAAAAACGCTATTTTAAACCTTGGCTCATCTGCTAAAAGAAAAATATTATAAATAAGACATTTAATTACCCTATTATTACCTGTAGCGATTTAAACGAAAAAATTCTCATTTTGACCCTTACTTATTAATAACTAAATTTCTCGTCCAAACTGTGACGGGCATTTTTGTATTTATAATGTATTAGATATATCGTACCCAAAAAACCTATTTGCAACCTGGCTGCTCAAGTGTCCCGAACATGGTATATTTTTGCCTTATTTCCCTGGTGTAGTATTATTGTAGCTTTGGTTCTGAATATCTACCAGAAAATAGTAGAGGAAAACTATAAAAATAATTAATGTGGGTAAACTAATTAAATATAATAAATAAATTAAGTAATTAAGTAAATTAATAAATTAAAATCATTAATTTGAATAAATTTCTACTCTCCGTTGCTTTTCTTTTTCCTTTGTTTTTAAAAATTCTTTCAGCATCATGGTACAGGAGTATAGGCTATTATTGAAGTCAGTGCTACAAAGGCAATAAACTCGACAATGGTGACATAATATGTCATAATACGACATTTTTAAAACTTCAAATTTATTTAGGCAAACAAAGTTCCAAGTACATCAGTTACAGTGCCATAAGGTTCCAAGTAAAAGTGTAACATTTTGAAAAATCCATGAAATTTGCATTTTACACAACAACGACAGCATTGTTTTAAGAATTACTGTATTACCAAATCCTTAAACAATAGTATATAACATATTATTTGGCAAAGTATAATTTTGTCAGAACCATTTTATTTGACAGCAAACTCCTAAAATTGTTGTGAATGTCGCTTGGAACCCTATCGTTCTCACCCTTCGACATATTATTGGTCAATCTCCTTTTTCTTTACTAATTCTATTAAAAACGTAATAAAGGAAAGTATATTTCCAGCTAATAGAAATAAAAAACAACTTTGCAAATTTTTCATGGTCAGTTTTTTAAATTCCGTACTCGGTTTAAGTTCATATCGAGCTTCTAATTTTTTTAGATTCACGGAGTTACTGTATAACCATTTTGAAGGCAAACCTGCTTCTTGAACTGCTTGAATCCAATAATTAATTCTGTATATAAGGGGATGATTTCTTTTCAGTATTAACTTGACGTTTACTGATATTAACTGAAAATAAAAAATAATTATTATCATTTACAAATTGGTTAAAAACACAAGTCTAGGTTAGAGAACAGCAGGGTGACCACATGATATTGTTTTCACGCATTTTGAAAAAAGTGAAAACCTTGCATTACCCATGTCCGTCTGTCCCAGGGAATCTGTAAACACAACTACATAAAAAATGTGGTATCGAATGAAAGCTTATCAACAAAGGATGGTATTAAAAGTGAGAAATTTGACCTAGGACGTCCGGTTTCAACGATAGGTTAAAGCGCTACGTTTGGTCATTACTGCTGTATGCATGCAAAACGTGTACCATAAAGCAAGAAGATTTAAAAAGCTGCCAGCATTTGAAATATTACTCTACAGACCTATGCTAATGTTACAAAACTGTCTTTCCTATGATCTTTTAGGCACTAATGTTTAATTTTAGTTGACTTTATTTATTTTTAATAACTTAAGGGAAGTCAGGGCAAAGCGGTACACTTAACATTTGGAAATTTACAAAAACGTTAAATGACGTAATGTAGCCAAACTTAGACCACTCTTAAGTATGATGATGTTGTGGGCGTCTTGTCACTTAAAATGATCAAAATCAGATTTATGATAATTGAGTAAAAAATGTTTGTATCAAATTAAACAATTGTTTCACTTTGCCCCATAGGGCGGCGCAAAGTGAAAAATCATGAGGGGTAAAATGAAACGCTAAGAATGCTCATCTGAAATACATATAAAAAAACTAAAAATCATATTATTATATAGACTATTAAACAAAATTAAAAGTTCACATCCTATATTAATAATACCTAACTAATATTAGTAAAGAATATTATTTTTAATTTTTTACACAAAACGAATTTTTCCATGGCGCAAGTGAGTTGGGTGTGTTAACACTCCCAAAATCTCCTCTTTGTAAATAACACTGATATCATCTATCTGAGGAAATATAAAAATGTCTTTATGCTGTCTATAAGTTCTCATGAACTTTACTTCAAAAGCCATCTGCAATTTTATATGTGAGATATTTTGAACTTTAGCAGCAAATTCCTTTTTTTTTACTTTGTTATCTTGAGTGCTAAGTAGTACCCATATAAAGTCGCCTTCCTGTATTTCCTTTATTGGATCCAATGTAAAATTTTCCGGCTCGGAGTTCTCATCTGAAGAGTTGAAATCTGTTGAATCATGGACTGAATAATTGGACTCACTAGAAGATTACAGAATTTCCTCTTGTTCCTTATTTTTCTTCCTACTTATTTCTTTCTTTATATTGTCCAAGTTAACCTTTCTTTTAATAGCCGCAGTTTTCTTAGTAGGCATTTTTGAGGATAATTTCAGTTCATTTAAATATGGAGACAAAGTTATTACATATGTTTTACCGGTTCTTCTTCTGGTTTTAGTTTTTTGTTCTCCAAAATGTGCTTTTGGAATAGGCATAATATCGGCTGGGGACCAGCGAAATTCACATTTTGTCTTAGGAGGAGTTACTTGAGTAGATGTGGATGGAAGTATTTAATTACCAACGTCGTTTGAAGTTAGAGATGTTCCCAATTCCACAGCTTCTACTTGATTTGATGTTGACTCTATAGAAGCTAAAAGAACTGTTGTTTCTTCATTAGTTGATGTAGAAGGAAGCGTAATGACACCTGAAGACAGTTGATGTATATTTTGATTATTAGTTGTTACATGAACCGATGTAGATAGAAGACATTGGTTACTATCGTGTTTTGCAGTTCTAGATCCTGATGATTCTAAAGTTTTTGCTTGAGCTGATGTTGAAGCCCTTGAAGTTGCAAATTCTGCTTTTTATTTAGTTGTTGTTTCTGCGGGTTCGAACAACTCTTCTGGAAAAATGTGAGGATTCAATGGGCAAATTCCTGTTTTGGCAAAACCGCTGGTAGCAATTTGTGGTGTTGCTGCTCTTCCATAAGCTTGACCAAATAACGATCCAACATCCTGAACATTGACAATTTTACCTGGGTTATTTCTTAACCAACATTTTACAGCTTGTTCATAATATGCACTCAAGGGAAACATAAACGCTACATCTAACGGTTGCAACCGATGAGATATATGGGGTGGCAGAACTAAAATGTGTATATTGTTTTGACGACAAATTTCTATTAGCTCCACATTTTTTACATGAGTTGCGTGACCATCAAGTGTAAGTAACGACGGATTTTCTTTGGATGGTTTTGCATATTTTATGAAATGATTTATCCAAACCGGAGCAAATATTTCTGTTTGCATGCACCCAGAAGGGTGGTACACCGCCTTTGTTTCTGGAGGTAGGCCTACTTCAAATAACGGGTTCGTTCGAACTCTGGGAAAAATTATTAAAGGTGGAATAAACTGACCAATTGCATTAAAACATATCTCGACAGATATAATAGTGCCTCTTTCTCCTGACGACAATGTTCCCACTTGTTTTTTCCTTTCGTTGACAAAATTTTAGTTGGTTTATTGGGAACTGTAGTAATTCCTGTTTCGTCGCAGTTATAAATAGAGCTTGTGGCAAAGTTGTATTTATCCATTTATTCACTCAGCAAATTAAAAACTTAGTCACATTTACACGATTGAATGCTGATGCTCTTGCAGCGGAGGTATTTTCCGGTTGCCTAAGACATATCTTTATTGCGCTTTATAAATCCTGCTATCCAATCTCGTCCAGCCATCGCAGTTTTGTGTAAGAAGTTATGAGGAATGTTATTTCTTTGTGCAAACTGGTAAGCAAGTGAGCGAAAATCAGTTATACTCAACCCAAAAAGTCGTTTTTCCATTATTAAAACATATTTTTCCAGTTCCATTTCTTGTTCAGCAGTGAAAACTGGTTCAAATCTACCCAATTTTTTTCTGCTGAGTGCGTTAGGATCGCCACCTTTTTTTATCCTTCTGAATAATGCAGTTAAAGGAACGTCATATCTTATACTGATACTTCTAATAGAGCCTTCGCCAATTCGAAATTCTCTTAGGGCATTTTTCATAGATTCCTCTGACCATGACTGCTGCGTAGTTTTCCTTTTATACGTCCTGACCATGATGGAAAACTGAAAAAAAAGTTTGAACTGAAGTTTTACTCAAAAACTATACAAAGTGAAACATGTTTCATTTTGCCCCTAGATGTAATGTTGCACTTCACCCCCACATGTCCGTTAAAGTTCAAAAAACCATTGCACAAATTCTAACGTATTTTTGAGGTCAGTTTATAGCAAACTTGTTTGCCATAAACCATACTTTTTTAAGCGCTTTTAATGTAATTTGATAAAGTTCAATATATTTGCATACGAAGTTAAAACCACGGTACACAGAGAACCGGTATGCCGATTGTCGTCGCTAAATTTGGTTCGGCCGCGCAGCACGTCACGTGGGAACCTAACAGGTATTTGCTTATTGTTTGGATGCATTATTTCGTATGCGGTGGCGTTGAAAGTGAATAAATTGAGGCGGTTTTAAAATATTAAGCTGTTAACGATTGAAGTAATTCTATATTATTTTAGTTACAAATTGTTGTTTATTAGCATAACTGTGTATTTTTAAAACTATTATATAATAACTATTAATTTTGTAGTAATTTATTAAAACCGAGACTATAATGCCATTTGAGGTGATATTATGCATGTGCAGAATTCGAACATATATTAGAATGAGGGATATTAACACAAAAATAAGTTTTAAAAACTGCCAGAGAGCACTTGACAAAAAGATATCTAAATGTTCTAATTTTAAAAAATGATTTTAATTATAGATACTTACGCCCGGTTTCATAATCAACTTAAAGTGAACATTAACTAAAGTTCACTTTAAAGTTGACATTTACCCATATGAATTGCATTGATAAAGGTACCAACTTAAAATTTAAAGCCCATTTTAACTGGTTATGAAACCAAGCGTAATTCTAATATTATTAATAAAACTTTTCCCGCAAATTTGTTTTTTTTTATTAATATACATAATATGTATTATACAAATATGTATTAATATACATACATGAATGATTTAAAGTTAAACCAGGTTAGGAATTTAAAAATTTAAAGTGCGAACATTTTATACATACATATACAGAGTGGGCCAAAGAAAACAGTCCACCTCGATATTTATTAGCAGTATTCAGTATATCAGCAGTATTTATTAGATTTTAAGGAAATGAAGAAACAGGTCGATTTTTGATCTAAGGGGGACACATTTTTACGGTACATACACCTGTCATTTGTCAACCCCCTCCCTTCCATTTCCCCCACCCCTTATTTTTAAATAGGGAATACGGGTCGTGTGCTACCTCATTTGAAAGGTTACTCTATTCAGTAATATTAACATTGACATAATTATTTATGCAGAGTGTCCAAGAAAAATTATTTTGAATTAAATTAATTGACGCAAAAAGAAGAATGTATGCAATTTATTTAAATCAAAATACATTCTACTACTGACAGAAAACAGAGAAAAATGTTTATTTGACCAATAAATATTGTTTTTCGCTTAAATTCAATATTCAACCTACCAAGAGGCAGATGGGTGGCAGCTTGAATATTAAAATTAAGCTAAGGGCAATGTTTATTTATCAAAAAACATTTTTTTCTGTTTTGTGACAACAGTAGGATGTATTTTGAATTAAATAAATTACATACGTTCTTCTTTTTGTGTCAATTAATTTAATTAAAATATTTTTTTCTTGAACACCCTGTATAAATAATTATGTTAATGTTTATATTACTGAATAGAGAAACGAGTAACCTTTTAAATGAGATAGCACACAACCCCTACTCCCTATTTAAAAATAAGGGGTGTGGAAGCGGAAGGGAGGGGGTTGACAAATGTATGTACCATAAAAATGTGTCCCACTTAGATCAAAAATCGACTTGTTTCGTCATTTGCTTAAAATTTAATAAATACTACCAAATATCGAGGTGGACTCTTTTCTTTGGCACACTCTGTATATGTATATATATTACAGTCTAATAAAATGTTCGCACTTGAAATTTTTAGATTTCTAACCTGGTTTAATTTAAAATCAACCTTTTTCTATTTTGTAAATAAAATTTGAAAGTCATCAAGTAATTGGTTCTAAGTACTTCATCTAAAACTTAAAATTTCTTAATTGATTTGTAGTTAAGTTTTTATTTTTAGTCAAATATTTTTCAACAATTTAGAATAACAGTAAGTAGACACAATTGTATGTGAAGCATTTTTACAGACCCAGAAGTAAAGTAAATGTTTATATTATTTCTGTTTTATTTTTTTAATATACTATGGTAAATGTATATTGGACAACAGATACCTAAAATCTTTATTTTTCAATGGAATTTCATGTTTAAACTAAATGCATATTGAAAAATGACAGTAAAAAGAATATAAAATACAATTTCTTATTTAAAAAGCGATGATAGGTACATAATTTTAAAATTCGAACAATATTACCGCTTCATTTAGCATTGCCGGATGAAAATTAAGGTTCCCATATGACGTCACGCGTTCGCCTTCCATGCGTGCGAACATACCGGTTCTCTGTGTACCGTGGTTAAAACCTTACTTTGAAATATTACAATCCTGATAGTATAAATCACTTATTCACCAAATTATCAAGTAACCGAAGTAAACGACGTTGTTGCTGACAAAGCGAAGAGGAGACTGTTTACGCATAGGTAATACGTCAGCCACACAAATTTCAGACATGTATCACTACAGGGTTGGACTTTACTTCAGTGTTTTACTTTACCTCAACGTTTCGCTTTGCCCCGACTTGCCCCTACTTCTAAACAAATGAAGAACACTAAATTTATATCCTTTATTTTACAAACTACAGTAAAGAAATGAATATGAAAATATCAGCCCAAAAAACAAAAATCTTAGTAATTGCCAAAGAACCAATAAGATGCAAATTGGAGTTAGACAATCAAATTATACAACAAATAATGACTTTCAAATATCTGGGAATTAATCTATCAGCCGACAACAATATCGGATAAGAGGTAAAAGACCAAATAATTAAAGCCAGTAGAACGACCGGATGCCTAAACGACACAATTTGGAAAAACAAACGCCTAAGATTGGAAACAAAGGTCCGAATATATGTCAGTTATTAGGCCAGTTATGACTTACACGGCCGAAACAAGACCAGGTACAAGCAAAACATGAAGACATCTGGAAACCAACGAAATGAAGATCTTAAGAAGGATTGCTGGAAAAGGACTACAGGATAGGGTAAGAAGTGAGGAAATCAGACGCATATGTGGGGTAGACAATATAAATACCTGGGTAAAGAACAGAAAAGAAGAGTGGAGCACATAAGCAGGATGTCTGAATCAAGGATAGTAAGAATAGCCAGGGACAAGTCACCGTTAGGCAGGAGAAGTGTAGGATGGCCAAGGAAAAGATGGAATGACAACTTAGGGGCAGAATGAAAGGCACCGTTGAAGAAAAACAGACAGTACTGCCTATATAAAAGAAGAAGAAGAAGAAGAATATTTTACAAACTACGATATCTAATTTATTTATTACACTAAATCTAATAATTTATCTACATAATTACAAATTCAAAAAAATATACCACGCCCGATACATATCAAATTACACCGACATATTCAAATTCACAACTGGCCTGTCCCTAATTCAAATGCACCTTTTTATATCTTATTACAATGTTCCAGAATTAGAAAGTTTATTACGGAAGAATTCATCTTATTCTAGAATAACAATCGAAGGGTTATTTACATAAGTATCAAATAAGCATTTTCTAGAATGAAAAAGAAATACCGAGGTGTGTACCTGTTAAAAAGGTCCCCCTTTTAAAAGCATTCACAAACAAATAAATCAAATTCAGCAAAGAAAAAGGGTCTGTTAAATTATAATAAACAGGCCAGGAGCTGAAAACAGTCGGGTGACATGTAATGTCACACTAGGAACTAGCTAGACTAGCAGAACAACCAACCTAGAAATCTTAAGGAAAATAAATCTTCTTCTCCTTCTTTTGGCATCATAACCCTGGGTGGGTCTTTGCTGTCTGGCTATGTACTTACATTCACATCTTTCTTGTGCCTTTCTTCTCCATTGTCTTATAGTATTCATGGTTTTGAGGTCGTCTTCCACGTCATCTAACCATCACGTTCTGGGCCTTCCTTTTTTTGGTCTTCCTATCGGCTTCCAAAAAAAATATGTCAGTTTCAACCTTAACAATAAACTTAAATATACCTCCGGATGTAGAAAACAGAAAAATGCTCACGTACTTAAAAACGCAGAAGTAAACATTTTTGATCACCGACAACAGTGCAAAGAATGGGAGAAATACATCAGTGACCTTTTTGACGATGTTTCTCGAGAAAATGCTCCACATACTACCTAGTCTAGGCGACAAATAGAGGGCACCGTGTCCTTTTCAATTCTGATGGACAAACTCAACGGTTTCTTATGGATTTTTGGCTGCTGATTACGAATTTCGAGGGTTGATTTCGATCCGAGTGGTAAAAAAATTGTTATAAACAATTTAATTATTTATAAATTGTTTATAAGGCTCTGGCTCATAAACTAAAGGAGATAAAAAAGAACGTTTCAAATAAAATTTGTTCGTTAATAAAAAACGAAGAAAAAACGTTCACTAAACTTATATCCAACAATTAGAACTCAAGATATTGTAAAATTAGTGCGCAATGCAAATTGCAAAATAAGTATTTTTCGAAACGTTATCGATCGTAACTTGGCTTCTACGCACGCAAATGAGCCTTAGAAGGTCTCATTTTAAAGCTTCATTAATAGCTTAAATTATTTGATCTTCATTTGTTTTAAATTTATACCCATTTGAAGCAATAATTTTCTTAAAAAATTTGTACATTAATTTGTTTAAAAGGGTTTCAAGCCAATTTAAGCTATAAACATTTATACTTTAATTAACAATAATGATAGAAGAACTCAAAAGCAAAATTTTGAGCTTACGAAAATGTTTGTAAGTTTATTTTTCGCCAAGATATCGATATTTTAATAGTGCGCTCTGAGGCGCAAGATCGGCTCACCGCGTAAAGGTTCACGCGCTAAGTTCTCGATGCTAATAGAACTAAAAAGTAAGTTGATATTATTTATTAATACTATTTTGTTTCATGCACCTGAATCGAGATATAGGTACAGAAAATTTCAGTTTTTTTACATCTGCATAAGTTCTTAGAGCAATTTTTACAGTTAAATGGTGGTACTAAGTCTGTTCTTGTAGGCAGTAAAACTAAAACTTTCTGGGGCTTCAGAGTCTAATTAACTATATGATATAGATATAATCTCTATCATATAGATATCCATTTTTATATGGATATCACATATTGGCTCATTTGCATGAGTAGAAGTCGAGTTACGATTGATAAAGCGTCGAAAAATACTTGACTCTGAGCCGATGTTGCGCCTCATAGCGCGCCATTAAAATATCGATATCTTGACCAAAAATAAACTTACGAACATTTTCTTAAGCTCAAATTATTCCTTTTGAGTTCTTATATCATTAGAGTTAATTAAAGTATAAATGTTTATAGCTTAAATTTACTTGAAGCCCTGATAAACAAATTATTGTACAATTTTTTTAAGAAAATTATAACCTCAAACGGGTATAACTTTAAAACAAATGAAGATAAAGTAATTTAGTAAACTTTGTTTAAAAGCCTATTAATAAAGCTTTAAAATGAGACTTTCTAAGGCTCATTTTTATGCGTAGAAGCCGAGTTACGATCGATAAAGCTTCGAAAAATACTTATTTTGCAATTAGCAATTTGCACTGTGCACTAATTTTACAATATCTTGAGTTCTAATTGTTGGATTTAAGCTTAGTAAACGGTTTTTTCTTCGTTTTTTATTAGCAAACAAATTTTATTTGAAAAATTATTTTTTATCTCTTTTAGTTTATGAGCCAGAACCTTATAAAAAATTTATGAATTTATAAACAATTAAATTATTTATAACAATTTTTAGACCACTCGGATCGAAATCCATTCTCGAAATTCGTAATCAGCAGCCAAAAATCCGTAAGAAACCGTTGAGTTTGTCCATTGGAATTGAAAAGGACACGGTGACCCCTCTGCCGCCTAGACAAACCTGTGACAACCAGTTAGACAGAGGTCCCAGTATACTGAAATCGGAAGTCAGAAAAGCAAAACGGCGTTTGGTAAACTTTGATATTTCTTATTAGAACAAAGAGAGTTTGTTAGAACTGGATTATAACAAATTTCGTGAAAAACAATTGCAACATTGGATTTTGATGGAACTTTTCCAAGTAAAAGTCAGCTATCATACAGCTTTCATGTTCAGTTTATGATAATATAAATACTCTTCTATACGAAGGAAAAATACCAGATTATTGGTTGGAGTCACTGTTTATAACATTACCAAAGAAACGCAGGTACACCAAATGCAGCGATTTTAGACTTATCAGTTTGATGAGTCAAGAACTTAAGAAACTGTTACGAATTATACAAAACCGAGTATTTCTTCTGTGTAAAAGTATAATGGGTAAAAAGCAATTTGGATTTAGAGATGATCTAGGAACTAGAGAGGCACTATTTTGTGTGCACGTTCTCTTACAAAAAAGTTGTGAGTTCCGAAATAACGTTTATGTTTGTTTCATCGACTTCCAGAAGGCATTCGACCGAGTACAACCGAGTACGCTTTTTGATTGCCTCCGGGCAGCAGGACTTGACCACTATGATATACTGCTACATTACAATCAAGTAGTCTTTATTCCAGTTGGAGATAGTTTGTACTGAAAAACTACCCATTAAACGTGGAGTACGATAGGGTTGTGTTTTGTCACCCAGTCTTTTTAATCTGTACTCTAAAGAAATCTTTAGGGAGGTGAATAAATTCGGCTCAGCTTAAACTTCTATCGCCGATAGCGAAACACCAAATTAAAGATGAAACTTTATTTATAAACGACACTCAAACCCGGGAGTTTTACAATTTACTAATCTAAGTATTCTTACTGTCTTACATGTACGAATGATAAACTGATAATCGTGATGAGACTACATGTTGACGGTTTGAAGTGAATCGAAGAAATTATCTGAAGTCACATCTTGACTGTTTGAATTGACTCGAATGAATGATCTGAATGAATATTCTTTCTTTGCGGCAATATGGATTTGGGTCATGGTCCACGCGCCTAACAATGGTTTTTATTTAATCATTAAAATTAGTGTGTCATAGCCAAAAGTATTGTTTATGAATTGTAACAGTTAATTAAATTAGCAGCCCTCACATGTTTAAATATATTAACAAATTGCGTTAATGGGATATACGGGGTTATATAAATATTGTTTAATATCGGATATGAAAAATTGAATGTTTGAGATTAAACAGAGGCTTTGGACGACCGACAAGAGGGGTAAGACTTGGCGGAGAAGTAATCAACAATATTAGATACGCTGACGATAGAGCCATTCTTGCAGAAAATTTACTAGATCTCCAGACATTAGAAAATCTAGTCAGTGAAGCAAGTTATAGGACAGGCCTAAAAATCAATATTTGAAAGACAAAGTGGATGGCAGTTGGAAAGATTAATATAGATCAAGCTGTGCTTTCTCTTAATGGAGTGGAGATCGAACGGGTCAACTATTTTAAATACCTTGGCAGTTGGTTAAATGTAAATTGCGACTCTAGTGAAGAGATAATAATCAGGATCGAAATATCACGTCAGGCTTTTATGACCTGGAAACCAGTTTTATTAACAGAAACATGTCGATGAATATTCGCAAGAAGGTCCTGAAATGTTATGTGTGGTCTATCTTATTGTATGGTAGTGAGATATGAACGTTGAAACCCACAATGCTAAAAAATTACAAGTATTAGAATTGTGGTGCTATCGCCGAATCCTAAATATACCATAGGTTTCGCACATTTGAAATGAAGATATTCTCCAAAATGATGAATTCAGAACGTCTGCTCATAAACATCACAAAGAAAAGAAAAACGGAATACTTCGGTCATATATTTAGAGGATCTAAATACCATCTACTTTGCCTTCTAACGTCTGCTCATAAACATCACAAAGAAAAGAAAAACGGAATACTTCGGTCATATATTTAGAGGATCTAAATACCATCTACTTTGCCTTATAAGGAAAAGTGGAGGGAAGAGATGGATTGGTCGAAAGAAGCTTTCATGTTTGCGTAATATTAGACAATGGTGTGGTATCACCTTAAGCAAATTGAATAGCAAACAACAACTAGTCCAAACTATAGATATGAGAAAAACGATTTACCCCAGTTATATCATGCGACACAATGAGTTTCAGATGGAAACCAAGATACCAAAATATTGAGATAGGAAATACCAAAGGTAGATGGAAGATGGAAGAAGTATAGGTCGGAAGAAGAAATCGTATCTGAGAAATATGACATTGGATGTACACCAACTGATATAATCTAATATATAACGCCCAGGATATAAAGAATTTGCCGTAATGGTCGCCAAAATCAACAGAGATAGCACATAGGAAAGGAGATACAAAGGTAGTATAACTCTGGAAAAACTAAAAACTTGAATGTATATCATGATATAGATATTATAATAATAATAGTCTTCCGTTTTATACCGCTGACGCGGCTTTGGGATTATGGCAGGGTAGTCTGCTATATCTAGAGCCTACGGTATACAAGGAAGGTAACAGGCCCAGTGCTACGATTCAACCGCCTATTATTACCCCCGGTTTTACCCAAGGTACTCATTTTATTCAGGCTGAGTCGACTTGGGGCCTATAGACATTTTTAAAAATGTCTAGTTGTTCTTGCAAGCGCTAGGATTTGAACCCCAGCCTACAAGCACTAGAGCCAAGCATACTACCGCCTGAGCTACGGCGGCCCCTAGATAGATATGCCGGATCATAGTAATTACGTACTGGGTCATCGTACATAACTTCAAAATCCAAAATCGTAGTGAATCTGTTGCATATATCTAGACCTCTCGGCATAATTAAATTCATGTGAATACTATACCACATTACCAACATCAAAAATAAACTTGTTTTGGGGTCTAAGATCCTCTTCACGTTTGTTTGTAATGCTACAAATAAGCGATAGGTGTCCATCAAAGCAACCCCGAATTGTAGTCTACACTCTACAGGATAGTTTCCATACTACAGCAATCAACAGAATAAACAGCATGTAAATAAAGTATATACAAAATAGACAAAATAAAGTATATTTTTAACGAGAACAGTTCTAGTAAATTGGGAATCATTTTGTCGACGAGGTGGACAAATGAGGTACATTATTGTTTTGTACAAGGTAGTTGAGTATTCACATTGATACCCAGGTAGACGTAAATCAAAGTGAGCCCCATAGATTCCTGCTTCTATGTTAAAAGTTTCCATGTTATACCTTCCTGGTTTCCATATTTTAACTGATGGTTAAAGTGATTGTTTATAGACTTAAATTTACTTTTAAACCTAAATTTTGCCCTAGTGTATTGAGATACAGCAATGAACCTCTGGCCTTCATCATAAAAGTAAAGTTTAAACTGTTATTGGCGAAATAATATAAAAATTGCAATTGTGAAGGTTTATGGGAATTTCCCCAACAAAATGGTTTTCTTCTTCTACTATTTTTATGTTAAACTTTGTACCACATTTATTTTCTTTTGCACACGGATACCAGGTAAAGATAATATTAGCTCTAGGTGTACCACAGCGTTGTAAATGTTTACATGCCATATAAGTACTTTGAAACAGCTTAATTATATCGCTTTATTTGTTTAGTTCTTCTAAAATAACAATAAATTTAGATTTGCTATGACATCTACTTGATTTGAAAAGGCATTTGAAGTATGACCCTACAGACGTATGCTAAGAACCAGTTGGACCAGTAAAGGTTAAGGAAGATGAATACCCAGATACTCCTAGTCCAAACTATATAGATGAGAAAAACGGTTTGCTTCAATCATTTTATGCGCCACACTGAGTACAAACAGCTACAACTAATATTGGGGGTAAAGATAGATGGAAGAAGAAGTATAGGTGGAAAGAAGAAATCTGCTATTAAATATAGGGGATTGAACGAGCACCAATGGAAATAACCTAATACACGCAGCCCAGGATAAACTTTAAATCAATTTGCCGTAATGGTCGGCAACATCAACAGATATGATGAAAGGAGATGCAAAGGCGTGACATAGATATACAGATCATAATAATTACTTACTGGGTCATCGTACATAATTTCAAAATCCTTAATATTTTTTAATTGATACAGCAAATTACTGAATAGAATATACGCATGCTTCGGCTTTTCTAAAAATAAATTAAAAGCTTCCAGGAAATTGACTGAATTTATAGTTTTTGTAGAGAATCTGTTGTATGTATCTAGACCTCTCGGCTGCATCATTACATGCATTGAAGGATTAGTGTAGACTTTTAGATCAGAATTTAAAAAGTCTTCGATGTTTTTAATTTTTGGAGTTAATGTAGGGGATGTTAATTTGCTGCTTAGTTCGGTTTGGTAAAATAAATTCATGTGAGTACTATACCATATTACCAACATCAAAAATAAACTTGTTTTTGGGTTTAAGATCCTCTTCACACCTGTTTGTAATGCTACAAATAAGCGATAGGTGTCCATCAATGCAATCCCGAATTGTAGTCTACATAATAGTTTCCATACTACAGCAATCAACAGAATAGACAGCATGTAAATAAAGTATATTTTTAGCGAGAACAGAACTAGTAAATTGGGTATCATTTGCCGACGAGGGGGACATATAAGGTACATTATTGTTTTGTACATCGTAGTGGAGTATTCACATTGATACCCAGGTAGACGTATATCAAAGTGAGCCCCATAGACTGCTGCTTCTATGTTAAAAGTTTCCAAATCATACATTAATAAGTCCTGGTTTCCATATTTTGACAGGTGTTTAAAATAATTGTTTATAGACTTAAAATTTACTTTTAAACCTAATTTTTTCCCTACTGTATTGAGATACGAAGCAATGAAACCCTTTTTACCATTATCATCATAGTAAAGTTTAAACTCTGATATTGGCGAGATAATATTAAAATTACAATTGTGAAGCTTTCTGGGAATCTTCCCAATAAATGGATCTTCTTCTTTTACTCTTTTTATGTTAAACTTTGTACCACATTGATTTTCCTTTGCGTACGGATACCAGGTATACAACCTATTAGATCCAAGGTCTACCACAGCGTTGTAGATATTTATACGCCATAGACTTTGAAACAGCGTAACTATATCGTTGTCATTGTTTAGTTCTTCTAAGATAACAAGAAATTTAGACTTGCTTTGCCATCTACCTGATTTGTTAAACAGATTCAGATTTCGTTGAAAATCGGCAAGATTTCTTTCAACAAAAATTATATCTTCATCTTTGTGTAACAAGCCATTGTTAGACAAGTTAGTAATTATTCTTTTTGGATTTGACGAAAAAACGATATCATGATCTATTTTTGATTGACTTGAGATGATTATTGTTGAATAAGGATTAAGAAAATCTAAAAGTGCAATGTAATTACTTTGGTTTGAAGTTGTATCCAAATTTGAAATCAGGCATTGTGCAGGAATAAGAAAATTTAATAAAATAGTAAGAACTATAACGTTAGCCCTCATGTTACGACACAAAGGCGGTATTAAAGTGGCATAGTATGTATATTAAATGTAATACCGATTTTTCCTGTTTAAAGTACAAAAGGCTGACGATAATGATTCTTATAATTACAGCGTACGTTTTTAATGTCACTAAAGGGAACTTTAGTCTTGAAAGAGATACTTTGATGTTGAAATATAGGGACGATCCAAAAAAGATATTAAAAAACAACTTTGAAAAACTCCTGATACAAAAATAAAAAACCGCCAAACGCCGTAAAAATGAGTGGGGCATACAATATTCCAGCTACAAAAGAGCTGATATGAATATTACGTGGCGCGAAAATGTACTTTCATTATGATGAAATATAAAATTCTAGTTTTATTTTAAAATATGTTTCCATAATGGTTGCTAGATTTGAAGTAAAACGCGCCACAAAAGAGTAAATTTGATACAGTTTGTATTTTGAAGCTCTTTTGTAGTCCGTTTTACTTCAAATTTAGCAAAAATATTATGGAAACATCTTTTAAAATAAAACTACAATTTTATTTTTCATCAAAATGAAAACACATTTTTGTGCCACGTAATATTCGTATCAGCTCTTTTGTAGCTGGAATATTGTATGCGCCACTCATTTTTACGGCGTTTAGCGGTTTTTTATTATTGTATCAGAAGTTTTTCAAAGTTACTCATAAATTAAATGTATGAAGTTCAACGTAATGTTTCTCGATTCCACCGTTATAAATGGTCGCCTTTTTAGCATAATCTTTCAAATGATCTAGTGTCCATCGAATGTACACTAGATTTTTTTCTATCCGAAATAGATTGAAAAAAAATGAGAAAATTTTTTTTGAGTAATAATTGTCGAAAAACCAAAATTTTTAAAGTTTAGTTTTTCAGTTTTTCGGCTATACCGACTAAGCCGTGTCCCTGTGTATGTTTGATCCTAACCGCTTAGGCACCATTTAAAAGCTTGACTCAACGCTTAATATTAATATTAATTTGGTGTATTTGCGGTTTCCCTGTCTCTCCTTGAACCGAAGATATATACCCCCAAAAATATGATGTTTTGTACCTACCCAGTCCTATAGCTGGCTTATGGGTATGGGTGGTCGAAAGTCACAAACTACACCGGTTCTGAATCGGCCCTGACCCCCTCTTGAAACACAGAAAAAAATTCAGATCGGTGTAACTTTTTCACACATGCATAGAAACATTTTTCCATTTTTAAATAGAAATTGAATAAAATTTCTTAGCTCCGTAACTTTTGAATTGTATAACCGATTTTCAAAATTAAACATGCGTTGGAAAGGTAATGATCAGTACTATCAGTAGCTGTAGAGATCGGACTTATATTTTCGAAATTTTTGGAAGTTTTGGGACCAGAACCAAAAACAGACCCTAAATGGGAAGGGCCGTAAAATCCACACCCTTGGACCAAAATGGATGGCTGACATATGGATGGCTGACATATGGATGGACGAGGCTTTTTCTATACTTTAAGATGGGATTTGGCCTAATTTTTAATTCAGTCACATTTAGAAAATCGAAAATTTCGTGTATATAATATAATACACGAAATCTGTGTGTCCCTAAATAAATTCACTATATTATAGTGTCGCGTGTTGTCGGGGTTGTGCGCCACTGGCGAGAACTGCCGTTCTCTGGGATACATTGAAGTGCATTGTTTCACACGTCTTTATTCACTATTTGGCCGTTTTGAATGTATTTCCTGGCTAGGGCTTTGATTTCAAGCCAGGATATTCTCATTTCTTTCCAAATAAGAAAATCTACGGTTTCGTTTTGATTAAAATCTGTCTTCCTCCATCCCCCGATAGTACTATTTCTAGGTCTACCTGTTGTCAAGGAGGCTCTAAGGAAGACAGATTTTTACCATTCTGACCGTAGATTGTCGATATAAATTAAAATAATTTATATCGCAGTATGGATAGAACGCCCTCTAACGGGGAATAAGCGAAATTAATTTCGACTCAATTCAAGCTCTCTGCTTAACCCAGGTATAAACATACCAAAAGGCACCGCCAGGAAAACATTCCACTTTGCGGTTCATAGAGCCCATATGAAACGAGTCTTTGTACTCTATGCAGAGTATGGCATTAACAAAATAAGAAAATCTACGGTTTCGTTTTGATTAAAATCTGTCTTCCTCCATCCCCCGATAGTACTATTTCTAGGTCTACCTGTTGTCAAGGAGGCTCTAAGGAAGACAGATTTTTACCATTCTGACCGTAGATTGTCGATATAAATTAAAATAATTTATATCGCAGTTAGAGGGCGTTCTATCCATACTGCGATATAAATTATTTTAATTTATATCGACAATCTACGGTCGGAATGGTAAAAATCTGTCTTCCTTAGAGCCTCCTTGACAACAGGTAGACCTAGAAATAGTACTATCGGGGGATGGAGGAAGACAGATTTTAATCAAAACGAAACCGTAGATTTTCTTATTTTGTTAATGCCATACTCTGCATAGAGTACAAAGACTCGTTTCATATGGGCTCTCTGAACCGCAAAGTGGAATGTTTTCCTGGCGGTGCCTTTTGGTATGTTTATACCTGGGTTAAGGAGAGAGCTTGAATTGAGTCGAAATTCATTTCTCATTTCTTTCCCTTCGTCCATTGTTGACCTTTCCCAATTTTTTTAGGTTTGTATATTTTTCGTTGTCTATGAGGATTTTATTCTAGCGCTCTTCTGGCAATGTCATCTGGGGATCTGCGGAGTCTGTGGCCCAGCCATCTCCATATTCACCGCCTTATTGCTTTGACATTTTCTTGGTTGATTTGGTTCCATAAATTTTCATTTGCTATTAGATTAGATGCATAAATGCGAGGTAGAAAACGCTATAAATAATGCTAAAATTAGAAAAGCTTGTGGTCCAGATGATATGCCAACTGAGTTGCTGAAACTAATAGAGGATAATAAATGATAACACAAAAGTAGTAGTAAGACTTTTTAATTCAATATACAGGGTGAGTCACCACTAACGCGAAGGAAGATTACAGCGGAATGGTAAAAGATTTGAAAAAAATTTAAATTGAATAGTTTGTAAGTTAATAAAAACTACATCTTTTGTTTTAAAATCGACTTACAGACTAAGAATTTAAATAATTGCAAATTACGCAAAAACTACGACACCTAGGTATAGGACATCTATATACCATTCGAAGAAGGTAAATTTGTTTAGTATAATTATTTATTAATATACATGTACATTAATATACGTGTTCCATTTAAAATAAGCATCATATGATACATTGAATACTCCACTAATGAAACTGTAAATTTTGAACACCCTGTAGACAAATGTGTAATAATTAATCATGGAGTACATTCAACCAATATCTAACTATTTAGATGTAAAAGTAATGTTTTTATAATTTTGTAAATAACTTGAGAATAAGCCTTCTTTTAAAACTTTACATTTTAAGAAAAGTCAACATAACTCAGAACACTCTGTACATAGGTATAGGGAAGCCTTATGAAACTATCTTATTTTTTGCGGACAATTAAAAAATTCAATAAATATGGGTGTTCCATAAGAAAAAATATAACTTTGATACGCCGCCATTTATTAGGACACCCTGTATATATCAAAATAGATTTAAAATGTAGCTTTTATCAACTTACAAACTATTCAATTAAAATTTTTTTCAAATCTTTTATTATTTCGCTGTAATCTTTCGTCGCGTTAGTGGTGACTCACCCTGTATAACACCGCACTGGAGTGATTTCCACACATTGGCTCAAATCCATCTTTGTCGCAATACCTAAAAACACAATGCGAGGAAATGCTCAGAATATCGATTAATTAGCCTAATGAGCCACACTCTTAAGATTTTCCTAAGAATACTTCACAACAGAATTAGACGTAAATGCGAAGAAGATCTCGAAGATACCCAATTTGGTTTTAGAAATGCTATGGGAACCAGGGAGGCATTTTTTGCGCTTAACATCCTATTACTAAAATGCCGTGACCAAAGGAAAGCTGTATTTGCATGTTTCGTGGACTTCAAAAAGGCATTCGATAGAGTACATGTATGTAAAATTAATGCAAATACTGAAAAATATCGGAATAGATGACAAGTATATTCGTGTCATTAAAAATTTGTACTGGAATTAAACTGCTATCGTAAAAATTGGAGATAACTACACCGATGAAATCTCCATACAACGAGGACAAGCTTGTATTTTGTCGCCAACATTGTTTACTCGGACCAGTTATTTAAAAAGGCACTTGAGAGACAGCCATATGGAATAAAAATCAACGGGGAACTACTTAATGTGATTAGATATGCAGACGATACAGTAATTCTGTCAGATAATATTGAAGGTCTCCAAATTCTGCTTGTTTGTATTCACGAGGTAGGAGAGGAAATGGGCATTACAATAAACTCAAACAAAACCAAACTTTTAGTGTTTAGTCATGACCCACATCTCGATGCAAAGCTTCAATTAAACGCAGTTCAAGTTGAGAAAGTTCACAAAATGACATATTTGGGAACTGTGATAACTAGGGAGCGGATTTATATGCGATCAATTTTGATGAAATATGCGCATATATATGCAGTAAAAAATTAAGAAATATGCGCAAGATATGCACAAGAATTCAAAAAATGCGCATTTGGAGAAACCACAAATTTTCTGTTCTATTCTATTCCTGGGGGGTTCTTTTACAGGAGGTGGGCGGCAATCTTATTTATTATCTTTCAAATAAAATCATTATTTTTTATAATTTATTCACATTTTTTACAAAAACTGATACCAATATAGACAAGGCGAAAACGGCGGGTTCGAAGGGAAAAATATTCCCATGAGATTTTTTTGCATAATCACATTCGTGAGACATCCCAGAATAAGGTTCAAGAAGTCGCCCATGTGAAAAGTGGGCCAATTTTTTTTAACAATTTTTTTTTAATCAAATTGCAAGAATCAATATTTTGGCCTAAACAATTTTTTATTTAATTTTTTGGACAATTCTGGACAAACAAGGTCTCTTATAATTTTTCTCTAAAGTTGATCGTTTTCGACTTATAAGCAATTTAAAATTGAAAAAAACGAAAAATAACGATTTTCAAGGCTCGGCTTTCAACTCGGTTAAAAGTTATTATTATGAAAGTCAATATATGAGTAAATCAAAGTTTAAAGCCCCCCCTACAAGATCCTGAAGAAATTTTTGTCATTATTTTATTACTAAGCTGTTATTTTTACGTAATAATAATAAGCGCCATGCACGTGTGCGGGGCTGTAAATGCTGAGTGCGAGAGAGAAGCCATTCCAGCAGTCCAATTGTGCATCTTACTCGCACTCACATTTACAGCAGCGTCAATACGATCTAATCACTCATTTTTATTAATTAAAAATAACAGCTTAGTAGTAAATTAATAACACAGATTTCTTCAGGATCATGTAGCGGCGACTTTAAACTTCGATTTAGTCACTTTCTGACTTTCAAGATAATAATTTTTGACCGAGTTATTAAGTCTTAAAAATGGCCATTTTCGCGTATTTCAAATTTTAACTTGCTTATAACTCGAAAAAGGTCAACTTTAGAGAAAAATTATAAGAGACCTTTTTTGTCCAGAATGGTCCAAAAAACCTAAAAAAAAATTAGGCCAGGGCAAAAATATTAATTTTTGCAATGTGATTAAAAAAAAATTGTTAAAAAAAAATTGGCCCACTTTTCTCGTGGGCGACTTCTTGAACCTTATTCTGGGATGTCTCACGAATGTGATTATGCAAAAATATCTCATGGGAATATTTTTCCCAACGAACCCGCCGTTTCCGTCTTATCTAATAGTTACCTATTTAAAATAAAACAATATATGTTATCTTCGATTATAATTCACTACAATGTGTTTTTCCAAATTTTTTGCGAGGAAACATTTTCTTTGATCAGATAAAATATTTTTATAACTTGAAAAACTCCTTTTAACATCAACAGAAGTAATTGGGGCGTATTTAAAATAACTTGTTAAAGCCGAAAATTCTGCACCAAAATCAATTTCAAAATTTCCTTTTAAAATTTCGCATATTTCCTCCAAAGTTTTAAAGACGGGATCTGATCTAAAGCATGAATATTTCAATTTCCGTTAGAAAATCGTAAACCTATGGTTAAAGGTGTAAATTCTCTTAACAATAGGGGATTTAAAAGAATCACCAGAATTATAGGTACCTACATACTAAATTGAGATACAAATTGTACTAAATATAATAAAAGTACATAATTAAAATTCGGATTTTCCGGTAAACCGTCCTTCATCATTTTAACATCCTACAATCAGCATTATAAGTACTTTGTGTAAAGATCGGGTATTTTCTTAAAAAAAAAAAAATGAAAAGGCAGTGAATGAGCCGTCTCTCTTCAGGTAGATCTCGAATTAATAGATACGACAGCCTGTGCAGGAAAATATTTTGTGTCGAATTAAAAAAATTAAAATTTTGTGTCCAAAAAAAAAATTTTTTTTGGACTTAAATGGTTTTAAATAGGCACAAAATATGCATAGTTCTTTAAATATATGCAAAATTTAGTAAAGTTCTCAAATATGCGAAATATGCATGCAATATGCATTTAGCATAAAATCCGCTCCCTAGTGATAACAGACCAACTAGATCCAGACATAGAAATAAAACGTAGAATAGCAATGACTAAAACTACTTTGATGATCATGAACTAAGTAATTTCTTTACAATAATCATCTCAGTTTAGAACTAAGACAAATAATGGTTAAGTGCTATGTTTGGTTCGTACTTTTGTATAGTGCAGAAGTTTGGACGCTAAAAGTATCGATCATAAACAGAATTGAAGCATTGGAAATGTGGAATCATAGACGGATGCTGAAGATACCCTGGACAGCAAGAAAAAGTAATGACGCAGTACTAAGGAGGGTCAACAAAGATAGAGAACTGCTAAAAACTGTTAAACCTCGAAAAATGTCTTATCTGGGACATATAGTGAGGAGAAGTCGATATAAAATATTGCAACTGATCCTTAAGGAGGGGGTATGGTTTGAAATCAACATATCAAGCACATTTTTGTGAATTTTTTTCGAAGCTATGGTAGAATTATTTTATTTTTAAATTAAATAAGCATATTAAGTACAATTCAAAGAATATGTTAGAAAAAAATGCAATCCAAAATATTGAAAAATAATCCATTGGTGACAAATTTTGACAGGCAGCTCACAAAAAAATGGATTTTGCGGTGGACATCAGAACTCGACACTCGATCATACGAAACAAAAAATTCAAAAAGATTTTATTAGCTTATGAGTTTCACGAGGTCACAACGTCGAGTTTTTTTATTTTTAATGATTTTTGAATTTTTGGTATCACTCAGAAATCAGAAAAATTAAATTTTTGGTAAAAATTTTGTGAAAATCAACAGATTTATTATTGTTGAACAAAAAATAAGCAAAAAAAGAAAAATATCTCGACGTTGTTACCTCATGAAATGTCTAAAGAAAATCTGTGCAAAATATCAGGTAGATCGGCCTAGTAGTTTTTCAGTTACAATGTCCACCGCATTTGAAAAAGCAGTTTTGAGAAAAATGCGTTTAAAGTTTTGACAACTGCATCTTCATCTTCTTATTTGTCTGCCAAATCGTAAAGTGATGCACATTGGAATATGTTTTTTGAATCGAGGAATAATCTACAAAAGAGAAGGCGAACAGTTGTTTAACGTTTCTCACTACGCTCAAGCGTGCTGGCGCGAAGTCGCGGCAAAGCGAGTCGAAGGTAGGGGTATTCAACACCCTGTATCTCTGGTAATTTTACTCCGATTATTTTGAAATTTTCAGAGTGTATTCTTGAAAGTATGCACTTTTATTTGAAGTAATAAAAAAAATTAAATATTTCAAACCATACCCCCCCCCCCCTTAAAGGCAAAATAGAGGGCCGTAGAGGTGTAGGAAGAAAACAAGTTTCTTGGTTAAAAAACATTCGTGAATGGACTCGATATCAAATGCAGGACAATTATTCCATATTGCAGAAGATCGAGAAGCCTTCGCAATGGTGATCGCTAACGTAGGATAATTCTGATATGGCACGTGAAGAAGAAGATTAGATTAGATTTAAGATTGATTAGAGATCAAAATATAAAGGGTGATAAAGGGTATTGATAAAAAGGGTGTGGGTTAAAGATTTTTAATTTCATATGATGAATAGGTTGCATGTGTGAGTCCATCTTAAACGTGTTGAAGAAATCAAATTCAGATTGCTGTTTTATTGAGTCAAATATACGGACCGGTTTCGGACACGGCAATTTACTTTCCATCTTCAGATCATCGGTAAATATTCACAAAACACGATGCCGGTTCAGTGGTGAAGGAATATAGTAGAATAGATGTGTACTATGTGCTCATTTATACTATTAGTCTAGTCGCAACATAGGGGACCCCGTGGGCACTTTTAGCTCGCCACGATTTGATGGTGGTATTATAGATTTTTTGGGTCGTTGAATCCAATGGAAGTGGTCTGGAAGACCAAATGTGGTGCGTTTAATTGTTACATGGTAAAATTAGGTGTTTTTCAGGAATTATTAGAAGCCCTGTAAATAAATTGATAGTGTTAAGGTCTTCTCTGGTGTATTTTTGGTCGCTGAATCGAATGCTACTAGACGCGATTACTTAAAATGTGTTCTTATTTTGTAAATAACAAAATAATTGTTTATTCGCCGAAAAGCTCAAACTGCGTTATCTACAGCAAGTTTGTAGTCATTTTCATAGTATTTGTATACGCTAAATCGACTGTCACTAGTCGTGATACCTTAAACCACGTTCCGACTTTGTTATTAATAAATTATTGCAAAAATAACGGTTTATAGTACGTTTACTCACGGTTTTTGCTCTAAATTTAATAAAACCACTTGGAATGATATGAAATTTGGCATGCACGTAGTTAACATGTTAAAAAAAAAACAAGTGATATTGTGCCGATGTGTGCTTTTACTCTGGGGGTGAGTTTCGCCCCGTTTCGAGGTTGAAAAAAGAAACCTTTAAAATAAGTCCGGAATTGGTAAACTGATTAATTCTAAGCAACTTTTGTTCCATAGAGTTTTTTCACTAAGTCAATACTTTTCGAGTTATATGCGAGTGAATATGTTCATTTTTCAACAAAAGAACCAAATAACTCGAAAAGTATTGACTTAGTGAAAAAACTGTAAACAACAAAAGTTGCTTAGAATTAATCAGTTTACCCACTTCCGGACTTATTTTAAAGTTTTCTTTTTTTATCACCCCCGAAACCCCAGGGTAAAAGCAGACATCGGCAGGGCCCCCGTAAGGGTAACTGATGCCTGTGTGCAAAAAAGGATTTTGGCGCCCCTTAAGGCATTTTGGATCATGTTTTCCTATTTATTTTTTGAAGGTAGGTAGGTAGGTAGGTAGGTAGGTAGGTAGGTACTAGGTAGGTAGGTGCTTAAAATAAAGCAAAAAACTGAACTTTAGAAGTCATAATTTATAGTCCAGTCACTCACGGTAAAATATTGCAAAACCTCCGAATTTTAAAGAATTGCTTGCATTGACATGGAATTTGGCATACACATACCTAACATGTTAAAAAAAAGTAATATTGTGCGGATGTGTGCTTTTACCCTGGATGTGAGTTTCACCCCTTCTCGGGGGTAAAAAACATGGAAATGTTCAAAAAAGGAATTGGATAAAATGACTAATTTAAGCAACTTTTGTTCTATAAAGGTTTTTCAGTAAGTTCAGTAAGTATTTTATCGAACAAAATGTTCCTACCAAAAATAAAGCTTATAAAAAGTGAAAGTGAAACGTCCTTTTTTTGGTTTTTTACGTTTATAACTTCAAAAGTAAGTAAGTTACGCTAAAAATAATGATGGTCCCTTTTTTGATAAAAAAAAATCGTGAAAATCACCCCCTAATTAGCGTCCCAAATGAAATTAATCGTTACCGCTTCACTACAAGTTACATATGTATTGTTTATATGATCTGACGTTTCATCGGTTAAAAGTGCTTTTTTTGAAAAGGCTGTTCTAGTCAAAAGGGCTTGAACGAGTCGTTAATCACGGGTGTATGCAAATTTTGAACAGCCATATCTTAACAAATTTTTGTTTTACAGGAAAACCAAAAATCCAAAATATTCAGAATAGAAAAACCTACATTTTTTACTTCGTGAGATTTTTGGTATCACCAATCATTTTTAAGCTATTTTAAAAAAGCAATTTATTGCTAGATAAAAAAAATTTGTCCAAAACATTTCTTTTGCCAAAAAAGGGACCAACTTTATTTTGAGCATAACTTACTTACTTTTGATGCTATTAACTTTTTTAAAGAACAAATGAAGCTTGTTTTAAACACTATAAAGAAGTTTTAATGAGTTTTCCCCGAAAAGTGCTTCATTTTTTGGTTATTTCACGTTGAAATATTCGATTTGGAATTTGAAGAATAATAACCTACTTTTCATTAGCTACAACTACTGTGCTTCTACTGGGTTTACAGACTTCATATGCCAGCCATTTTTTAAACTTTTTGTAAGCTATTTTTTTGATAACAGCATTTTTTTCGATAAAATACTTACTTTTTGAGTTATTTTGGAAAAACCGTGCAACAGGGTTTTTGTTAAAAAATGAACATATTCATTCGCAAATAACTCGAAAAGTATTAACTTAGTGAAATAATTATATAGAAACAAAGTTCCTTAGAATTACTCAGTTTATCCAATTTCAGGCTTAACGTATGTTTTTCACCCCCGAGAAGAGGTGGAACCCACCCCCAGTGCCAAAGCACACATCCCCACAATATCACTTTTTTTCTTTGACTTGTTAGCTATGTGTATTAAATGTATGCCAATGTGTATTTCATGTCAATGCAACGGTTCTTTAAAATTCACAGCAAAAACCGTGAGTAAATGGACTATTATTTGTACACTAAAATATCAAAATGAAACAAACATAATAACATCATAACAAAATAAATTAAATTGCCTGACTTCCGACATGGTCTTGCATATAGGAATCGGCAGTAACTGGATGATATACCTACTAATAAAATTTTGTGTGTATTCATTATACCTTCGTCTCCTTTATCTAATATTTCACAAACATGAAAGTTAATTTCGACCAATCCATCTCTTTCCGTTCACTTTTTCTTGTATTATAAGGCGAAGTAGATGGAATTTAGGTCCTCTAATTATTATATGGCCGAAGTAATCTGTTTTTCTCATGTTTTTCTTTTATTTATACGTAATCCTATTTAATTTCTCAACTTTTATTTTAAAATTAATTTTTGTTTTTTTTTGTTTGTTTTTTTTCAAATTTTTTGCAATTTTGTATCCTGGGTTTTGGCGCCCCTAAAGGATGGCGCCCGTGTGCATTGCACACTTTGCACATATGGTAGCGGGGGCCCTGGACATCGGCACAATATCACTTGTTTTGATTGACATGTTAGCTACGTGTATGCCAAATTTCATGTCAATCCAAGTGGTTTTTTTAAATTTAGAGAAAAAACCGTAAGTGAACGTACTATAAACCGTTATTTTTGAAATAATTTATTAATAACAAAGTTGGAACTTGGTTTGAGCTATCACGACTAGTGGAAATCGATTTAGCGTATAAAAAATACTATGAAAAAGACTACAAAATTGCTGTAGATAGCGCATTTCGAGATTTTCGGCGAATAAACAATTATTTTGTTATTAACAAAATAAGAACATATTTTTAGTAATCGCGACAAGTCTCATTAGATTCAGCGACCAAAAATACACTAGAGAAGACTTTAACACTATCAATTTATTTACAGGGCCTCTAATAATTCCTGAAAAACACCTATTTCTACCATAATTTGTTAATAACAATTAAACGCACCACATTTGGGCTTCCAGACCACTTCCATTGCTTTTAGCGACCCAAAAAACCTATAATACCACCATCAAATCGCGGCGAGCTAAAAGTACCCACGGGACCCCCTATGTTGCGACTAGACTCTATGGCAGGGGTGGGCAAATACTTTTAAGCGCGGGCCAAAATGAAATTTTTAAAATGTCTCCCGGGCCGGAGGACTATACCCAGTATGTACGCTAATGTTTTTGGTGGAGGTTTTTCTCTGCTCAAGAAATTTTTTTGACAAAAATACTATAGGTATCATTTTAAAGCATTTGGAGAAAGTCATTTAACTGTTAATAATAATAAATTGTCTTTCTGGTGTGTACATGCGAACAATTTGTTCCCAGTAAAATTACGAAATTTTTAATATGGTCCATTATATTAAGCCATAACAAGGATCCAGATAAAAAATGAACTTCAGAAATTCGACCAAGAATAGAGTACTCAAGAGCAGCCTTTTTGAAGATGAGGAAATTTTTGAGTAACCAAAGATTCAATCTGCAAATCTGACATCGGATGGTAAAATGTTATGTCAAGTCAACCGTCATAGACGAAATTCAAAGGAAGCAACTGATCTGATATGATCATGTACGACGTCAATGGACGACCACAGGCTGCCAAAATAAATTTTAAAATGGACGCCAAGGAAAAGAAAGAAGAAATGAACGCCAAAACAATCCTGGCTAGGCGGTATTCAGAAGGCAATGTCGGAAACGAACCTTCACCCTGACGAATGCAATGACGGACGAAGCTGGAAACTGGCAACCGGAAGGCGGAGAACGCTATAAATAACAGGGATAATATTAAAAATGATATGTCCACTTTATTCTTCTTTATTGGGAGATTGTTAATGCTGACATAACGAAAAAGCTGCAAGCTTTTGAGATGTGGCTTTTTAGGGGACTTGTGAAAATACCATGGACCGATCATATTACGAACGAAATGGTGTTGCACAGAATGGAAAAGGAACGGAGAACTTTTGACCATCATTAGAAGGAGCAAGACAGCAAGTAGAAAGGGAACATACTTAGAAATGATAACCTAAGTTCTCTTTTTTTTTCACCTCTGTGATAAACATTATAGAAGTTTTCAGGGACTTTCGGCCCTCAGTAATAATATAATATTTCATTCTGCGTTTAAATTTTTCAAAAATACTTACTAGTTTTCTCAGGCATAGAAAAATATGAGTACATATAAAAAACATTGCGCCTGCGCTCTTAAAAAAATTGCTTGCAGGATTTCTCAATGGGCCGGATAAAGTAACCAAAAGGGCCGGATCCGGCCCGCGGGCCGGCTTTTGCCCACCCCTGCTCTATGGTATTGTCTGGTGGTTTTCAACTTCATTACAAATCGAAATAGTGTGATATATTTTGAGGAGGTGGTTGGGAAAAACAATAGCTTATTTTTAATTTTAAGAAAAATAATTGATGTGAATTATTGTTTATCTGCCTCAAAGTGGTGTTGGTATTCAACATCACTTTGGGTTAGTTTCATATTTAAAATTTTGTTATTTATTCTAGAGGTAATTTTAGAGATATGTATTATAGTGCAGTCACTGAAGGTTTTCACCTCCGATTTCGTTGAACCTCCATCGATTTTCATGAAAATTGGTGAGTAATTAGAGGATACCTCAAGGAACAAAGGTGACATGATGCCAACTTGCGATTTTACCCTGGGAGTGGATGCCACCCCTTCTCGGGGGTGAAAATTATTTTATTAAAAATAATACCATAAGTCCATAGAGGGACAAATTATAAGCAAAATTTGTGATATGAAGTTATTAAAATAAATCAACACTTTTTGAGTTATTAAAGACCAAAGATTTTATTTTTTCGTAAGAAAATGCATTCTACAAAAAAGTTATTATTACTGAAATTGAAGATAATAAAAAATTTAATACATTTCTCATATAAAGAACTAAACTAATGTTAGTTTAAAGTGAGTTATTGGCAATTGAATGTGTATTTTTTTCGATGAGTACTGAAATCTAATTATTCAAGCTTAAATAACAGGAAAACGATGCAATGTATAAAATATTCCTGCTAAACAATTGTCAAAGTACTTGGGAATACCTATCAAATGAGCTTCAGAACAAGGTAATAGCGTCAAAATTAAGCAAGTTATAATGAAAATAAAAGAACCGTTTCGAATTTTTTAGGAAAAAGTGAAGAATGAAACATACGCCATTTCCACAAAAATTAAAATTTATAGTAATCCTTACAAGAACTTTATATATTAGCATAAGTAATGTTTTCGATAATTTTGACCGGTTTAGAATGCATATTTTTGAAAAAAATGTATAATTTAAAAAAATCATAATTTTTAAAATTATTGTAATTCTCATATTCTTTTGATAATAACTCCAAAAATACTCAATATACGTAAAAAATTATATTGAACCAAATTTTAGTTTTTCTCTGCCAAATAATTTACCTGTTTTACTATTTTTATAGGGTAAAAAATAACCGAGATAGAAACGTTTAAATCTTAAATTTTGCTGTGGGAACCATGCAACCGGGGTCATTTAACCTTCTATTTTTTTTTAAGTAAGGGGTTAACAAGATTAGATTTAACGCGATTAAATAGAATTTGGAATTAGCTTTGAAACAGTTTTTAGATGAACCTAATATCGTAAACACGAACAGAGTTATTAAAAAAAAAACAATAACATTTTTTGGAAATATTTTTATAAGATAAATTTTGAAAAATTTTGGAGCATAAATTTTAACGCTATCAACATGTTTGGGGGCTCATTTGATAGATATTTTTAGGTACTTTGACAAATGTTTAATAAGTTTATGTTATAAAATGCATCAATTTCCCGTTATTTCAGCTTGAATACTTAGAGTTTTTACTCGCTTAAAAAAATATACATTCAATTACGTATAACTCACTTTTAGTTAACATTAACAGATTTTTCTAGTAAGGGATTTATTTCGTTTTTTATTAGCTTCAATTTTGATAATAATAAATTTTTTGTAAAACTTACACTTTTTGAGTTATTGATGAAAAATTGGTTAAAAACGTGAATTTTTCTCAAAAAAAATTAAAATCTTTGATCTTTAATAACTCAAAAAGTTATGATTTATTTTAATAACTTTATATAACAAATTTTGCTTGAAATTTGTCCCTCTATCGAATTATGGGGTTATTTTTAATAAAATAATTTTCACCCCCGGGAAGGGGTGGCATCCACCCCCAGGGTGAAAGCGCAAGTTGGCACCATGTCACCTTTGTCCTCTAACCACTCACCAATTTTCATGCAAATCGATGGAGGTTCAACGAAATCGGAGGTAATAGCCCATATCCACCTTCAGTGACCCCACTATTATTTATTTATTAAAAATGTTTTATTGGGAAATGACCCTGATGTAATTTGGGTCACTATGTAAAAAATTCACAGATATGAATAGATTCTAGGGTGGTATTTTTATTATTTACTATAGAAATAAATCCACCTATTATTAATGCAATATGGATCCAAATTGTGAGGTCGTTTGGATAAAAATTAGAAACAGAGACAAAATAGATATAAAAACACACAGAAAACAGTTTAAACACTAAACAAGACACATCACAAATTTAAATTTTTTGTAAATTTGTAAAATATTTTGTAAATTGAACTACATCTGGCGGTTTTTTATGAAATAATGAGAGAAGTGTTTTTTTCACATGAGAAACTGAACTTTTAATGTGTAAAATGAAGGCAAAACTCCATTTTACTCCAGTTTTAGTTAGGTAAATCATGCATTTTCATATGCTATTAAACATTTTGTAGCCATTACGAGCCTTATTATTTCTTTCTTGGAATAATACTCCGTTATAGTCAATTATTCTACACAGATATACAAATTCTACTACACAACTTTCACATTTTCCGCGTTGTTGATCACAATAGAAAATTTGATTGAACCAAAATAAAAAATTTAAAACACAATCACGGTCCAAGCGAATTTACATTAATACACAATAATTGATAATCCACAGAGGAAATTATAGAGCCACTCTTGACCCATTGAAAAAAATGCTTGCAGATGAGGAAAAAAATAAAGAAATACTTAGACGCATTGGAAATTTATTTTCAACGATGAGCGTATCAAATATCTAAACTAGTAGACAAGGCGAAAACGGCGGATTCGAAGGGAAAAATATTCCCATGAGATTTTTTTGCATAATCACATTCGTGAGACATCCCAGAATAAGGTTCAAGAAGTCGCCCATGTGAAAAGTGGGCCAATTTTTTTTTAACATTTTTTTTTAATCAAATTGCAAGAATCAATATTTTTGGCCTGAATAATTTTTTTTAAATTTTTTGGACCATTCTGGACAAAAAAGGTCTCTTATAATTTTTCTCTAAAGTTAATCGTTTTCGACTTATAAGCAATTTAAAATTGAAAAAAACGAAAAATGGCGATTTTCAAGGCTTAATAACTCGGTTAAAAGTTATTATTATGAAAGTCAATATATGACTAAATCAAAGTTTAAAGCCCCCCTACAATATCTTGAAGAAATTTTTATCATTATCTTATTACTAAGCTGTTATTTTTAAGTAATAATAATAAGCTCCATGCACATGTGCGGGGCTGTAAATGCTGAGTGCGAGAGAGAAGCCACCAATTGTGCATCTTACTCGCACTCACATTTACAGCAGCGTCAATACGATCTAACCACTCATTGTTATTAATTAAAAATAACAGCTTAGTAGTAAATTAATGACACAGATTTCTTCAGGATCATGTAGCGGCGACTTTAAACTTTGATTTAGTCACTTTCTGACTTTCAAAATAATAATTTTTGACCGAGTTATTACGTCTTAAAAATGGCCATTTTCGCGTTTTTCAAATTTTAACTTGCTTATAACTCGAAAAAAATATACTTTAGAGAAAAATTATAAGAGACCTTTTTTGTCCAGAATGATCCAAAAAACCTAAAAAAAATTAGTCCGGGCCAAAAATATTGATTTTTTCAATTCGATTAAAAAAATTGTTAAAAAAAATTGGCCCATTTTTCTCGTGGGCGACTTCTTGAACCTTATTCTGGGATGTCTCACGAATGTGATTATGCAAAAATATCTCATGGGAATATTTTTCCCAACGAACCCGCCGTTTCCGCCTTGTCTATAGAGCACATACCGAATAATAAAGTTAGATGACGCATCTGATCTTGTTCAGCCGGTACTCGTTTAGTAGAATGCCTTTTGCAGTTTAGTGCAAAAGCCTCGCTAAATATTCTTTCGAAGTAGAGAATGAAGCTTAAACAAAATACATCCTTGTCTCACTCCATGCATGATTACACGTTCAATTCTAGAATTGCCTATCCGATTACCTTAAAGGTTTCTAATTCTTTTTAGATATTGATTGTTAATTCAGCCCAACAAGATGATAAGGATAATTAAAGACATCAATGCGAAGAACAAAATCAAAATAAAAGTCGAGAAAGAACTAACATCGGAAGTAGAAGTCAAATCGGGAATCAGACAAGGGGATAGATTGAACCCATTGCTTTTTAATTTAGTAATGGACAAAATCATAGAAAACATTAAAAGTACTGGAAAAGGATATAAGATGGTAGAAAAACAAATAAAAATCCTTTGTTATGCTGACGACGCAATCTTAATGTCCGATAACGAGGATAACCTACAGCGAATGGCACAAACTTTCAATACAGTGGCGAATAACTACAGCATGAAAATATCAACAGGTAAGACAAAATCCCTGGTAGTGTCAAGGGAACCCATAAGATGCAAATTAGTGGTTAACAACAAACTAATTGAACAAATCTCGAGATTTGAATATCTGGGAGTCGAAATATGTAGTTATGGAGATGTTAAAGAGAGCGTCTGATAGCAAGCAAATAAAGCCAATTACGTGTCAGGATGTCTGAGGGATGTCATCTAGAGAAATAAAGATATGAGGCTGGAAGGGAAAGTACGCATATATAAATCATGTATAAGATCATGACGTACTCAATAGAAACAAGATGTGACACAGTAGAAACCAAAAGGATACTGAGAATATCAGAAATGAGAACGTTAAGAGCAATGACTGGAAAAACACTGAGAGACAGAATACCGAACGACAGAATAAGAGATTTCTGTAACATACAAGACAAAGCACTGAGGTATATAACCTATTCTCTCCTAGGTTTACCACATAGTTGTAGATACTTATACGCCATAGATTTTAAAACAGCGTATTTATATCGTTTTCTTTGTTTAGTTCTTCTAAAATAATAAAGGAGAATATAAACGGGGCTCATCTATTATAAATGAGTAGTGGAGCAATGTACAGGAAATAAAGTGACGCACAGGAAAAGCAAGAACGGGCTTTAACAAAATGAGCGCCTTCTCCAAAAGCCACAACATATCCCGAGATACAAAAATGAGACATTTGAGATGTTAGGTTTTCTCTATGTTATTGTACGGAGCGGAAGCATGGACGCTTACAGACACCACTATTAAAAAACTTGAAGTATTTGAGATGCGGCTTTATAGAAGAATGCTGAGAATATCAATAACATTCGATATGCTGACGATACTGTGATAATGGCAAGAACAGCGAAAGATCTACAACATTTAGTTGAAACTATGAATGAGATATGTAATAACTACGGCATAAGGATGAACGTCAAAAAAACCAAATATATGACCTTCAGTAAGAATCCAATAAATGACACTAGTATCACAATAAACGGTACCCAACTTGAAAAAGTAAACGAATACAAATACTTGGGAACCCTTATCAATGAAACAGGTGACCAAAATCACGAGATAAAAAGACGTATTGAAATTGCCAGGTCTACTTTTATAAAAATGAAAAAATTATTTTGTAATCGTGATATTAGTATTCATCTACGAACTAGAATGTTAAAATGCTATGTATTCAGTACTTTGCTCTACGGTGTGGAGTCATGGACTCTTAAACAGAGGAATATTAAAAATCTTGAAAGCTTTGAGATGTGGTGCTACCGCCGTATACTACGAATAAGTTGGGTGGATAAAATTACAAATGAAGAAGTAATACGCAGAATAAATAACGAGCCAGAAGTTCTACGGAGTATAAAAAAGAGAAAACTTGAATACTTAGGCCACCTGATGAGAGGACAAAAGTACACATTCCTACAAAATATAATGCAAGGAAAAATCCAAGGACGAAGAAATCCAGGCCGTAGAAGAATGTCCTGGATGAGAAATTTGAGAGAGTGGTTTGGCTGTACCACTAACGAATTGTTCAAAACAGCAGTAAATAAAATTAGAATCGCCCTAATGATATCCAATCTCCGATAGGAGACGCACTCAAAGAAGAAGAAGCTGAGAATATTATGGGCAGCACGGATCACGAACAAGGAAGTTCTAGGAAGAATGAAGAAGGAACCGGAGATTGTGTTTACTATCAAATGCATAATATTGCAGTATCTGGGACACTTTATGAGAAATCAGCACCGTTACTCCCTGCTGCAGTCCATATTGCAAGGTAAAGTCAAAGGTAAGCGAGAATCCGGTAGAAGGAGAATATCATGGCTGCGGAATTTGAGAACATGGTTTAAGAAAACCTCAACGGAGCTGTTTCGAGCCGCAGCGAGCAAAGTTATCATATCCAATATGATTTCCAACATCCGAAAAGGATAGGAATCAGAAGAAGAAGAAAATTACAAGAAATTTAGATTTAGATTAGACAACTACTCCAAAGTATATAGATAAGAAAAACGGCTTGCTTCAATCATATTATGCGCCACACTGAATACAAACAGCTACAGCTAATCTTGGAGGGAGAGATATATGAAAAAAGAATGCCCAGGGTAAACTTTAAAACAATTTGCCGCAATGGTCTCCAACATCAACAGAGATGACACTTAGGAAAGGAGATACAAAGGCATGACAGACCGATCATAACAAACACTTACTGCGTCATTATACATAACTTCAAAATCCTTAATATTCTTTAGGTAGCTGTATCCTTCTGATACAGCAAATTACTGAGTAGAATATACGCATGCTCAGGCTTTTCTAAGAATAAATTAAATAGTCTAGACGCCAGAGGGGTCACCGTGTCCTTTTCAATTCTGATGGACAAACTCAACGGTTTCTTATTAGACCAGGGCGCATCTGTAAAAATATTAGTACATTTGGACGTTGAGAGGTGACTCAAATTTTTTTGCAGAAATTGCTTGAAAATAAATCAAATAATAATATTTGAGTTATCCTCCCTCTCAAAAAGGTCCGGAACATTGTTTAAATATTCAAAATGTCAAAAAATTAAGGAAAAATTCGATTTTTTTCTTGGTTTTTTGATTATAACTTTAAAAGTATTCATTTCCGAGAAAAGTTGTACTGACATAAAAGTTGCGTAATTAAATTTCCTACAATATAGAGTTAGTTAAAGATTTAAAAAATAAAATTAATTAAGTTAATTTAAAAAATAGTCACCCTAGTTGCAAAATAGCAATAATTGCGAAAAAAACATACAAAAACAAGTATTGGCATTTTACGTTTTTCAACCATTTATGCTACACTTAGGACCTTCATATTCCACCCTGAAAAACATTATGATACAGTCAAAGAATGCTGTAAATTTCATTAAGATCGGTTTAATAGATTTTGCAAAATAAATTTTGCAATAAAGCTTTCGTAAAAAAAATTCATTTTTTCAAAATGTTACAGGACTGAAAATAAAGCAGATAGTAAGTTGAAATTTTTTTTGCGTATAGAAGTGTACTGTACCTTTCATTTGCAATTTTTCAAAATTAAAATCGATTAACATCACGGCGTCAGAAATTTTTTTAAATAAACATTAATTATTGGTGCTACGCGCAGGACAGCTGATAGTTTGCTCTGATTGGGTATTCCAATGACCTTTGATAATGATTGATACATTTTAAATTTTATTACATTTCGATATAAATAAATACATTTGTTGAAATGACACTTTTATTAGCAAAAACTTTCTTTGTTCATATATTTTAACTTAAATAATAAAAGTTTATTATTTTTAAACATATGCAATTGTTTAAACAATATTTCACAAACAATAATAAAATTAGTTTGATTTTTGTGGAATTAAAATATTAAAATACAACAAAATATAGAGTAAGAAAATAATATATTAGATAAAGATTGGAAGAAATTTTGGTGGAAATCAACTTGTGTGAATCGAACACCGCTGTCCTGCGCGTAGCACCAAAAATTATTGTTTATTTCAAAAATTTTCTGACGCCGTGGTAATTAATCGATTTTAATTTTGAAAATTGCAAATGAAAGGTACAGTACACTTCTATAAGTAAAAAAAAATTTAACTTGCTATCTGCTTTATTTTCAGTCGTGTAACATTTTGAAAAAATGAATTTTTTTTGCGAAAGCTGGATTGCAAAATTTATTTTGCAAAATCTATTGAACCGATCTTAATCAAATTTACAGTATTGTTTTACTGTATCATAAAGTTTTTCTGAGTGAAATATGAAGGTCCTAAGTTTAGCATAAATGGTTGAAAAACGTAAAATGCAAATACTTGTTTTTGTATGTTTTTTTCGCAATTATTGCTATTTTGCAACTAGGGTGACTATTTTTTAAATCTTTAACTAATTTTATATTGTAGGAAATTTAATTACGCAACTTTTATGTCAGTACAACTTTTCTCGGAAATGAATACTTTTAAAGTTATAATCAAAAAACCAAGAAAAAAATCGAATTTTTCCTCCAATTTTTGACATTTTGATTATTTAAACAATGTTCCGGACCTTTTTGACAGGGAGGATAACTATTATTTGATTTATTTTCAAGCAATTTCTGAAAAAAAATTTGAGTCACCTCTCAACGTCCATCTCAAAACAGATGCGCCCTGGACTATATGGATTTTTGGCTGCTGATTACGAATTTCAAGGGTGGATATTGATCCGAGTGGTCAAAAACTTGTTATAAACAATTTAATTGTTTATAAATTGTTTATAAGGCTCTGGCTCATAAACTAAAAGAGATAAAAAAATGTTTCAAATAAAATTTGTTCCTTAATAAAAAAGGAAGAAAAAAACGTTTATTAATCTTAGATCCAACAATTATAATGGTCTAAGAGCTAGGCAACGTTTTCGAGCAACTATTTTAAGACGGCTGATTCTTTAACATAATATTCCCTATGCATCCTAGAACACCTTACCGGCCATCTGGCTACTGAGACAGGTTGCGTTCATTACTGCGCAGCGCACATGTGCAGGTAAATATATCGAATTTAAAATTATTTTAAGACGAAAAATTTTTTTGCCATTACTTTTTAAACATTATTAGAGATATGAATTATAATTGCCAGACATTTCTGTGGTTGCTAAATACGTGCCAGACGCTATAGTCTAAATGGCTCTCAACGTTTTCGAGAAAGTATTTTAAGACAGCTGATTCTTTAATATATTATTCCCTATGAATCCTCGAACACCTTCCCGGCCATCTGGCTACTGAGACAGGTTGCGTTCATTACTGCGCAGCGCACCTGTACAGGTAAATATATCGAATTTAAAATTATTTTAAGACAAAAAATTTTTTTGCCCTTACTTTTTAAACATTATTAGAAATATAAATTATAACTGCCAGGCATTTCTGTGGTTGCTAAATATGCGCCAGACGCTATTTTTTATAAATAATAATTGAAAAATTTAAATCAGTTTAGTATGTCTGAAATTTTAATATTATGTTATTTACACATAAATAAATGCAAAATTAGTTTGCCAGACATTAAGTCGGTTGCAGTAATCAGCCAGATGGATTTAAAATGATATATATTTTCATCAAAACGTACGCTGGCTGTGTTAAGAAATAAGACAAACAAAAGATTCAGGTAAATATATTTGAAATTAGTTTAAGACAAAAAATTTTTTGTCATTACTTCTCAAACCATATTAGAAACATGAATTATAATTGCCAGACATTTCTGTGGTTGCTAAATGTGCGCCAGACGCTATTTATTATAAATAATAATAGAAAAATGTAAATCATTTTAGTATGTCTGTAATTTTAATATTATATTATTAACACATAAATAAATGCAAAATTAATTTGCCAGACATTAACTCGGTTGCAGTAATCAGCCAGATGGATTTAAAATCATTTAAAATGATATATATTTTCATCAAAACGTAGGCAACTTTATCGATAAGATCATTTTCTTCAAGTGTCACAATATCTTCATCTTCCAATAAATGACTATTTTTATGCATAATAATTTTTTTCTTCTTTTTTGTTACAATCTTAATTTGCTTAAAATGTTTTAATATTTTTTCTTCAAGCTGATTATTTGTAATTACATGGACATCTGCATCAGAGTGTTAACTCTTCTTGTAATTCGTCGTTGTACGTGTCACAAAGAGAAGCTAATAACAGATATTTATTTTTTGCTACTACTGTTTCTTCAATTATGGACACAATTTTTTTAAAAATATTCATGTGAATATCTCTCACATTGTGCCAGGAGGTACGTGTAGTATCAGAAATAATTTTTTTATATTTATTTAAATATTCCAATTCACATGAATGATGATAAAAAATTAAACTATTTAAAGCTCTATCATTAATTTTTTTAATAACTCCTGATTTTGTAATTTTGTTACCCACTCTGTTATTTTATCATATATCTTAACATCATTACAGGAATGTAGAATTTGTTTCTTACACTTCAATTGTTTTCTATCTTTTCCACAATAAAAACATATTCTTTTATTACCTGTGTCTGTTGACTGATCATCATCAATCGGCGGGATTTCAGGACAAAAGTTTGTTTCTTGGAAATTTGAACTGGTACATAAACTTTAAGAAGCCTCGTCATATGCCACTGTTTCACTTATACTAATTGAAGTTTTTGGTAATAATGTCTTAGAACTAGATGTATCAGAAAAACCGGTCGACGATAAATTGGAAAATTCATCACTATCTAAAACAGTGTCACTCACACTTGACAGCGAAGAACTTGATGTATGACGAAGATTTGACAAAACTGAATTAATGTCAGATATGTTACGAAACTTAGCCATTAAGGCTGCTAAAGAATTGTAACATTTTTTATGGTATCCATCAGTGGTATTCACTTGGTCCGGTAACTGTACATTATTATATTTTAAATTGTATTTCATACCCGCACTCAAAACTTCTTTACACTTTAACAGTTTTTCATCCACAAAAGTTATTATATTCTCGTTTTTTTTCTTGCAAAACACACATTGTATTTTATTTGCCATTATATTGTATCACAATTACTTTTCACTAAATAGAAACTCGACAATAATCGTTAACAAACTGTGAATTTATTGCGACTGTGACTGGCCATCTTAATAACAAGTGCGGACAACATTCACCCCCGAAATTGTCGTATCTTTTGTTTGTCTAGTTTCTTAACCCAAGCAGCGATCGTTTTGCTGAAAATACACATTATTTTTATGATTTTAAATCCATCTGGCTGATGAATGCAACCGAATTAATGCCTGGCAAATTAATTTTGCATTTATTTATGTGTAAATATATATTATTAAAATTTCAGACATACTAAAATGACTTAAATTTTTCAATTATTATTTATAAAAAATAGCGTCTGGCGCATATTTAGCAACCACAGAAATGCCTGGCAATTATAATTCATATTTCTAATAATGTTTAAAAAGTAATGGCAAACAAATTTTTCGTCTTAAAATAATTTTAAATTCGATATATTTACCTATACAGGTGCGCTGCGCAGTAATGAACGCAACCTGTCTCAGTAGCCACATGGGCGGTAAGGTGTTCAAGGAAGCACAGGGAATAATATATTAAAAAACCAAGTGTCTTAAAATCACTGTTTTCCCGACGTTGCTAGCTCTTGGTCCATAACTTAAGACAGTGGTGCTCAGACTTAGACTGCGTGGGATCTACCACATAAACTGCAAGCGTCCAGCGATCGACTGCTAGTAAAAAAACAATTATGAAAATAAAACTTTGTTACATATTTCTATTTGATAAAAAGTTGCAGTACAGAGAGTTGTACGTAATTAACTAAAGTCTTACTTTTCATCTTAATCTTATTTGGATGTTGATGCATGATACTGCATAAAAATATCATCCACAAGTTTTTCATATAATGGTACGTAATTACCGAGGGCCAAACGCAAGCATGATGAAAGATGTTCGTTAGTTAGGATACTTTGATTTCACTACCTTCATTTGGGAAAATGTAGACACACAAGTACTTTGATCCAAAGAATGCTGTGAGCTGCAGAGCTACTTGCCTCAAAGACGGATATCGATCGCTCTGGATTTAAGGTGTATATCCGAAATTATTTTCAGTACCTCATTTTAGAAGAAAATTATCTCCATATTGAAAGTAATGGATATTTCGGTGACAATTTTTTCCATCTCTACACAAGAAAATGAGTTAGGTATGAATGTTACAGTATCTGTCAGTTTTTTTAAATCAGCGAAGCGTCTTTCAAACTTGCTATGAACTGCTTGCAGCTGCATATCCTAATAAACACATAACTCAAATGAGCGGTTACCCTTTTTTCTACGATGGAAAGTTGTTTAAATCCTTTCTGTTCATTTGATTAATCAATGGTTTTATAATATACTGCACTCATCATATCGATAATTGTTTTATTTTTACCCTGTAGTTATCTATGAGCCATTTTCCATTTTGAAGTAGATAGTAGATGAGTATCGTCCCCTCGTTCTTCTAGAAAATAAATTATTTCGGGAAGTAACTTCTGGAACCTATCTAAAAATTTTCCAGCTCAACCACCTCACATCTGTATGCAGAAGTAAATCAGTGTGTTCCGCAGAGACGCTAGCTTCCAATTTCGCTTTAAAAAGACGTTGCAAGATTCGCGCTCTGAGTGAATTCACAAATATTTTTGTTGTTATCTTCATGACGTCATATTTAAAATTTTAGAACACAAAACTTGCTGGTGATTGATCCAATGAAATGAAAAAGAACGATGGAAAATCATCGTTTGCTCGACATAATGCAACACATTCATTATTAACTGCAGTCATGGATAGTGCAGCATCTGTTGTAATATACACTAGTTTGTAAATCGCTGGGTCGTATTGTTTTACATAATGTAAAAAAAAGTATATATCTTCTCCGCGAGTTTTTTCTTTCAGCGGCAGCATTTTTAACAATTCTTCTTTAGCCAATATATCAGAAAATACCATCCGAATGAAAATACACAACTGGGCGGTATCAGTCATATCGGTTGACTCGTCAAATTGCAAAGAAAAGTATGTACATTATGAATATACACTTCATAATATCACTTTTAAAATTGCTTTCCAAATCATTGCCCATGATTTCGATATGTCTAGTAACCGTTGGGCGTGACAACCGGACTTCTTCGATAGCAGATATAATATTTTTTCCATTTGTATTTTTTCCGTGAATCGCGATCGACTTCAAAAACTTTGGCGATCGACCGGTCGATCGCGATCGACTCTTTGAGCACCGCTGACTTAAGATATTGTAAAATTGGTGCACAATGCAAATTGAAAATTGCAAAATAAGTATTTTTCGAAGCTCTATCGATCGTAACTCGGATTCTACGCAAGAAAATGAGCATTAGAAGGTATCATTTTAAAGCTTAATTAATAGCTAGGCTTCCAAACAAAGTTTGTTAAATTACTTTATCTTCATTTTTTTTTAAGTTATAGCCGCTTAAAATTATAATTTTCTTAAAAAAATTGTACATTAATTTGTTTATAAGCGTTTCAAGCAAATTTGAGCTATAAACATTTATACTTTAATTAATAATAATAATAGAAGAACTCAAAAGGAACATTTTGAGCTTAGAAAATGTTCGTAACTTTATTTTTGGCCAAAATATCGATATTTTAAAAGCGCAAGCTCTGAGGTACAAGATCGGCTCACAGCGTAAAGTTGTTCTGAAGCCATTTCCTTGTGGCATTAATTATTCTAAATGGGAAATAAGCCACAATTTAACTAAAAAATGATTGTATTACCGTTTCCACGTCCAAATCAAACGTCGTTGTTAAAATACAAAATATTAATAAAATAAACAAAAATGTTGTTGCTTAGAAAAACATTCTTCTAATAATTTAATTTAATCTGACTGAAAAGATTTGAAAATGATATTGCCAATATTTATGAGTTGCGTTCCTGCGACGACTTTACTGAAAGATAGTTCATTAAATCTTTAATGAAAAATTTGAGTTAGGGTTGGTTTCATGTAATCGAATGAACTATCGTTCAGTAAAGTCGTCCCAGGAACGCCACTTATAAATGTTGGCAATATAATTTTAAACTACTTTAAAACGTATATGTCTGAATTCAGTAAGATTAAATTAAATTATTAGAAGAATTTTTTAATAAGCAACATTTTTGTTTCATTTATTAATATTTTTTATTTTGAAAACGACGTCCGATTTGGACGTCAAAACGTTAATAAAATAATTTTTTAGTTGAATTGTGGCTTATTTTCCATTTAGAATAAATAATGCCACAATGAAATATCTTCAGAACAACTTTACGCTGTGAGTCGATCTTGTGCCTCAGAGCTTGGGCTATTAAAGTATCGATATCTTGGCCAAAAATAAAGTTACGAACATTTTCGTAAGCTCAAGATGTTCCTTTTGAGTTCTTCTATCATTATTGTTAATTAAAGTATAAATGTTTATAGCTCAAATTTGCTTGAAACCCTTATAAACAAATTAATTTACAATTTTTTAAAGAAAATTATAACTTCAAACGGGTATAACTTTAAAACAAATGAAGATAAAATAATTTAATAAACTTTGTTTGGAAGCCTATTATTCGACCTTTAAAATTATACCTTCTAAGGCTCATTTCCATGTGCAAAAGCCGAGTTACGATCAATAACGCTTCGAAAAATACTTATTTTGCAATTTTCAATTTGCATTGTGCACTAATTTTACAATATCTTGAGTTCTAACTGTTGGATTTAAGTTTAGTAAACGTTTTTTTCTTCGTTTTTTATTAAGGAACAAATTTTATTTGAAATATTTTGTGATGTTCATGTTCATTTAGATGCATGTTGGATTTATTGGTGTACTTTAAAATTTAACGGATATTTTGAAGGTACGTACATATATAGGTATTAAATAAAAGTAAATTGAGTAAATGTAATAATAATATTGTTGCGTATCCGAATGGTTAAAAAAGAAACATAATAGTATCTTTATATGCTTTTTAGGTATAATGATGGACGACTCTGAAATAAAGGAGCTTATTATTCTAACTGGGAAATATGCCACAATTTAAAGCTGGGACAGAATGATATAATATATATATATATATATATATATATATATATATATATATATATATATATATATATATATATATATATATATATATATATATATATAGCTTCAGAACAATATTAAGAAAGGAGTTATTAACCAACTGCGGGGCCTTCCAGAAATGGTAGAACTTCATACATGTAAGTACCTTTTTAAAAATGTGTATACTTATGTATCAACTACAATAGGTTTCTTGAATGTAGCGTCTTCTACAAAAATATACAATACAACGCTATATCAAACATGGCGGGTGCAACGCTGAGGATTTTTTCTGTTAATTTATTTGAGATAAAGAAATCAGTTAGTCTAAAAGAAATATATGTTTATGGTTAAGAAATGTTATTGCCGAAAACCGTGAATTAGTTAATATGTATTAAATGACTTAGATGTAAACCAATAATACTTTCCCGTAATAAAATTTCTTAATGAGTAGGTATGCTGTCTCTTTTAGATTATAAAAATTAAGAAAATTACATATTATTATGTCTGCTTCAATGTTTTACATTGGTTGTATTTTCCCTCTTGTTTTAGCTAAACAATGTTTATTGTGTGACTTAATATTATACAGATAAATAATTAATATTTCATTAATAAAAAGAAAAAAATAAACAAAGATGTGTAGGTTAAATAATGCCATGTTTGAACTAAATATGATTGATTATTATTAGTATTAATAGTTCTTATGTGGGGCCGTGTATTTGTTTTTTTTTGTATTTCCTAAATTTGTCAAAATAAATATCTATATCTTTATAAAAAAAATTTTATTAATGTAAGTTTACTATTTCTACATAACGATTTTGTTTTAGTGAATTGCTGATATACAAAGTGCTATTAACAAAAGAAGGAAAATTTGAGTAAGTTGGATTTGCCTCTCCATCCTTTTATTGTTGTGTAGGAGCCAGTGGTTTAAGAGTGGAGAAAATATTTGTATGTAATAATAACGTTTTCGTACTTCCGGGCCTAAAGTGACAACTTCACTCCCTTGTGACAGGTACTAAAGTGTCACATTTAATCCCTCCGGGATTAAATATTGACGAAACTCCCGGAACGATTAAATCACAAACAAACGAATTTAAGGGATATTTTATTGAAAAATATAATTAATTAGAATGGTAATTAACGTTAATATTCAAATTAATATTGTGACAGTTCGTCATATTGACCAGTCTTTCCTGGGTTAATGCAGCAGGTAACTGACGAGTAACAGATAGGTCCTTTTCATATTGAACTGGTGTTTGTTTCGAAGATCCTGCGGAAACAGGAAGCGAGAATGAGGACTGTGGCATAACTATAGTGGACGAAATTTCGTACTTCCGGGCCTAAAGTGACAACTTCACTCCCTTGTGACAGGTACTAAAGTGTCACATTTAATCCCTCCGGGATTAAATATTGACGAAACTCCCGGAACGATTAAATCACAAACAAACGAATTTAAGGGATATTTTATTGAAAAATATAATTAATTAGAATACTGCTGCTCGTATAGTTTTCTAGATTTCGGTGGTAACAATTCTTCACCTACTTCGGCTGCTCTTTTATCAATATCAGATACACCTTCTTCACTCATGATACCAATAATTATCAATAACAATGTTTCTTTACAATGACACTAGTAATGACAATGTTTCTAAATTATAACTGTCACAACGCAATGTTACTATGGTAACTTATTTTAAAGACAGTTTATTAAATGAGTTGAAGAGAGAAAAAACTGATTGAAATTATTGAAATAATTAATAAAATCATACCGGAAGTACGAAAAGTATCGTATATACCTTGCGACTGAAGTACATTTAATCCTTCAGGTAAATTATGGCCCTCCCTGCGGTCGGGCCATAAACTTTACCTTCAGGATTAAATGTACTACTTCAGTCCCGCGGTATATAATGTACTATTTATATCTTGTTTTATTAATAAATAATGATTTTACCTTAACACAATGATTTATTTCGCCGTATGTAATATCACTTTATTTTCAAGAAATATTAACTTAACTCTAAATATACGTTTATCTCTGCGAAATATATTTCTTAACATTAAATAAATTAATTATTAATAGTAAAATAATAATATTCCTTACTAAGAAATATTATTGCTCAGAAAGAATAGTTTTCTAATGTGTAGAAAATATATTTTTATGACTAATAAAATTAATTAACATCAAGTGTAATTTCTTTCTGATAAATGGGTTTGAAGTTTGCCAGAAAGTGATATTTCAATCATGTTTAAGATATATTTCTTTGGCTATAGTAGAATTTATTTGAAATATTTCAGAAAATTATATCTTGCATACAAAGATATATTTCTTAGGCAATATGCCAAGTCGATCTTTCTTAAATGTTAATAAAGTTTCTTTATGTCAAGAATTCTTTTCTCTCGGTGTAGTGGAGTATTCATATTGATACCCAGGTAGACGTATATCAAAGTGCGCCCCATATATTTCTGCTTTTATGTTAAAAGTTTCCATAATGATAAATTAATAATTCCTGGTTTCCATATTTTGACTGGTGGTTAAAATAATTGTTTATATACTTAGTATTTATAGTGGGAGAGATATGTCGCAATGGGGAATATATTTCTCATGTTGTTAAATGGTGCTCTGACTTTTTCCATTCTAGATCGTAATTCGGTTGTTTGATCCCATTTCGAGTTGACGATTGTTCCAAAGTATATACAGTTTGTCTAATTTACTAACCGTTGTACGTCATTATCTATGTCAGAGATCTAAGTTAACATTGTTGCCAAAGTATAAAAAAATCCTGAATCCATTTTAAATCAAATAGATCACATAATTATTGCAAACTTGGATTATACAAGAAAACAAATTAATATTCAATGTAAATAAATAAAACCATTAGAAATAGAAAACTAGAATGAAGGTATAATCTTACCTTAAAGTAAATAATGAAAACAATAAATATAATAAAACAAATACTTAGAGTCAAGAATAAAAACAAATCTAAAGTGTCAATACCGCAACTGTCAAATAAATGTTACCAATTTATGCCAAAATGTCACCTTGGTTCGATTACAGTTACATTGTGTTCCGAACAAATGTGCTTCATAAAAACGCTTTATAATCCATTTACACAAATTAAACGAAATATATTATTGTGTATTTCTTTAAGTTAACATTAATAGAAATCTTCAAATATTATTTCTATGCGTATGTAATAAAATATGTCTAGTGGCTGTAATTTCAGTGTAATCGGCAAAAGGATTCTAAAAAAGAACACACCTACCGCCTAATTTTTTACCTACCGCCGTATTTTTGTTCTAATGTATTGAGGTACGAAGCAATGAAACCCCTTTTGCCTTCATCATCAAAGTAAAGTTTAAACTCTAATATTGGCGAAATAATATTAAAATTGCAATCGTGAAGGTTTTTGGGAATCTTCAAAACAAAAGGCTCTTCTTCTTCTACTATTTTTATTTTAAACTTTGTACCACATTTATTTTCTTTTGCATACGGATACAAGGTAAAGAACCTATTAGATCCTAGGTATACCACAGCTTTGTAGATGTTTATACGCCATATACTTTGAAACAGCGTAATTATATCGCTTTCTTTGTTTAGTTTTTCTAAAATAACAATAAATTTAGATTTGCTATGACATCTAATTGATTTAAAAAATATGACCCTACAGACGTGCGCTAAGAACCAGTTGGACCAGTAGAGGTTAAGGAAAATGGATACCCACCTACTCCTAGTCCAAACTATATAGATGAGAAAAACTTCTTATAGACGAGAAAGAAGAAGTATAGGTGGAAAGAAGAAATCTGCTATTAAATATTATAGGGGATTGAACGAGCACCAACGAAAATAACCTAATACCCGCAGCCCAGGATAAACTCTAAACCAATTTGCCATATTGGTCGCCAACATCAACAGAGATTATGAAAGGAGATGGAAAGGCGTGACATAGATATACAGATCATTTTAGTTACTTACTGGGTCATCATACATAACTTCAAAATCCTTAATATTTTTTAATTGTACAGCAAATTACTGAGTAGAATATACGCATGCTCTGGCTTTTCTAAAAATAAATTAAAATCTTTCAGGAGATTGACTGAATTATAGTTTTTGTAGTGAATCTGTTGTATGTATCTAGATCTATCGGCAGCATCATTACATGTATAGAAGGATTACTGTAGACTTTTAGATCAGAATTTAAAAAGTCTTCGATGTTTTTAATTTTTGAGTTAAAGTACATAGGGGAAGTTAAATTTGCTGCTTAGTTCAGTCTGATAAAATAAATTTATGTGAATGCTGTATAGTCGAGGCATTGAAGGATTGAAGTGTCGATTTTTTTGCAGTAAGACGGATTTTAGTGCAGATTGGTGCGTTGGATTCGTGAGAATGTCAGGAAATTTTGTGAACTAATGTAATGAATAAGAAATCTCAAATTGCATTTGTGCATAAGAAAAATGCATTTCAAAAGTGCATTTTGAAATAGGAAATTATTATAAAATCCACAAGGAAAAGAAAATGTTTTACCTGTAGTTGGCTGTATACCATCAATCACAAAATTGGACAAAATCCTTTGTAAAAGGTATAAAATTTTATTAAAATCTCTTTAAAGGGCTACATCACAACAAAACGTTTTCGATTTTTATAAAAGTTGCCATTAAGTCATTGAAATGTAAATAACTCAATTTGGATCCCACGTGTTGGGAAATTTCAATATATTACCTTAGGGCATTATCCTAGTTGCCATGTGACTATCATTAGGCTTTTTGTTGAAGTATGCGCTTTTAACGCATCGATATTGTATTTAGAGGGTTTTTACCCGGATATTTTTCTCTTGTGGCTCAGCTAGCATCCAGTTTATCTAACACTGATGATGCTTTTTTATAAAAATCGAAAACGTTTTGTTGTGATGGAGCCCTTTAAAGGGATTTTAATAAAATGTTATACCTTTTACAAAGGATTTTGTCCAATTTCTTTAATTATTATAAATTTGCAACTCGGTAAATAGTGGGAAAAATTGACTCAAGTTTCTTACTCGGGGGGTTTTTGGGGTCGCTGAAAACGAATATGAGGTCGGCGAGAGTCTGCAAACTACCTGGTGCCTGCAGCCGGTGTAATAAACCACTTCCTTTAGAGTATTACATAATTGGCCCAAACTTGTAACTCGGGGGGTTTTTGGGGTCGCTGAAAATGAATATGAGGTCGGCGAAAGTGTGCAAAGTACCTGGTGCCTGCAGCGGATGTAATAAACGTCTTCCTCTGGAGTATTATGGTAATTTATCAGATAATTAGTTTAAACTCGTTACTCGGGGGGTTTTTGGGGTAATCTATCTTCTTCGATGTAACTATAGTAATCGGAAAGAGTGGTATTTTTATTATAAATAAACATAAATTTTTATTATTATAATATAGTTATGGTTAAAAAAGTTTATTTTACAAAATTTATTGTAATTTTTCTTTAAAATTCATTTTCTTCATCATTATCACCTTCTCCTTCATTATTGCCTTCCCCTCTCGAGTCCAATGTAATATTTGTGCAATCAGAGGCTGAACAATTTTTGCAGGCTAAATTACAAACTAACTCGTGCTTCCTGCACCCGAATGAGTTGCCGCAGTCTGACTTACAACTACAGAATATTAAATTTACAATGTTTGGAGGACAAGAATTGGACATTGCCGTCTTACACATGGTTACCTGATGAGCCAGGGAAATCCTCCTTGGTGTCATACCTGCAACACTCGTGTCACCGTCAAACACATACTAGTTGAGTGCCAGCTATACACGAACACCCGAAGACAACATAAACTGGATGAAGACCAAACCACCAATCTTAGTGATAATAGTAACTTTAATAATGTGATAATGTTTCTCAAAGACTCTTGGTTATACTACGCCATATAAATGTTGTTTTTTTTATCATTTTTGGCCTTTTTTGTGCTTCAATGCCTCGACTAATACCACATTATCAATATAAAAAATAAACTTGTTTTGGAGTCTAAGGGCAAGCGTCCACAGACCCGCATCGTACGCATCGGACGCATCGTACGCAACGGATTTTAGTTTGCCTTGTACAAAAACTTATGTACCTGCGTCCACTGACCCGCATCGTATGGATCGCACCATCAGGAATGCCGAAGGGTTGCTCCGAGAGGCAACTTTTGCGATGCGTGCCGATGAATCATCATTCGGAATGCCGATCAGTGGACGCACCCCACGGAATTTCGCTTGGGCCAGTGGGAGCTAATCTACGGCTATTTGCATTTTGACGATCGTCTTGTCCGTTATGAAACAAGTAAACTCAGTTTTATTATAACTGTTATTTTATATATAGGTATATTCAGAAAAAAATATTACAACCCATGATAACATGATAAGTTGATTATGGGGATTAAAATGTCATAAATATTACTCACTTTTCATGATTATTAGTCTTTTTCAAGATATCTTGAGTATCTAACTATGAAAATTATTCTCGTTAAAAAAACAATACATTTTTCTATCACAGCAATGAGCAATGAACTTTTAAAAAAATATTATGACTTGTTAATGATGTTTCTGAGAGAAGTGTAAAATTGATGCGAGACATTTTATTGTCCCTCACAAAACATGAAAAAGCAACCAAAGTGTGTTACAAGTAGTTAAAAACCAAAAAAAGTATTTAATTACTCTTTAAAGAAACTTTTTTACTGATGTAGTTACTATTTTCCATTTAAATCAAATTGTATAACAGCTTTGTGTATTCCTTTATATTCAAATGTATAATTACTTAGAAAAATGGGTGCTATTATGCAGTCTACCATCGTGTTTCTGCTATAGCTCGCGGTCTACCGAGAGAATTGGTGTGTAAGCTGTAATATTACTATGCCGATAAAAAAATGTTTACAAATACTTTTTGAATCTATTTTTTAAAAACATGTAGAGTTTGTGTAAGGTTTTATAGGTCCAAAGTTAATAATTTTCGAAATATTTAAAATGACATATGAGAGTTGTATCAGTATATTGTAATTTTTAAATAATTTATTATCTTTGACATAGGTATAAGGTATATCAATATAAAATACAATGTGATCACTTTTTGCAAATACATTTTTTTTCATTTTTTTTTAAATGGTACACCCTGTATATTGTATATTAGTATTGCATTTTGTAGTAAATATTACAGGCTTTCTTTTAATATCAGGTTGTATGTACCTAGCATCTTTCGTTTTATAGATATTTAAAAAAGAACTATACATTTTACGTTTTTGTGGATTTTTTATTACTAAACAGATACATTAAAATATCATACTAATAAATATAGTTAATATGCATAAATTAATCATTAAATTAAATAAACAACTAATTAATAAACAACCAATAAATAAATAAACAACCAATTTTAAAGTCTACCTTAGTAATTTTTCTACCCTAGCAGGTAGTGGCATCGGTAATCCGATCGCTGCCGATACAGTGGACGCAGTATGAAAAATTAATCCGATGCGTACGATGCGTCCGATGCGTACGATGCGTACGATGCGGACCTGTGGACGCTTGCCTTAAAGCGCTGGTTTCCTCGAAAGCGGCACCGACAAACTTCGACCGTAGCACTGCGATGAATTACGTCAGATTACGGTGAAAAATCCAAGGTTCTTCACTGCGGCAATGGAATGTGCAAACTTAGCAAGCGGTGGCTTCCAACGCATCCTTGGAAACCACCGCTATTATTTTGCATGGTACAGTTTTTTATGACGTCATTCATCGCAGTGTTACGGTCGTAGTTTGTCGGCACCGCTATCGAGGAAACCAGCGCTTAAGATCCCCTTGACGTTTGTTTGTAATGCTACAAACAAACGGTAGGTGTCCATCAAAGCAACCCCGAATTGTAGTCTACAGGATAGTTTCCATACTACAGCAATCAACAAAATAGACAGCATGAAAATAAAGTATATTTTTAACAAGAAACAGTTCTAGTAAATTAGGAATCATTTGACAACGAGGTGGACAAATGGGGTACATTATTGTTTTGTACATCGTAATGGAGTATTCACATTGATACCCAGGTAGACATAAATCAAAGTGAGCCCCATACATTGCTGCTTCTATGTTAAAATTTTCCAAATCATACATTAATAATTCCTGGTTTCCATATTTTGACTGGTGGTTAATGTTATTGTTTATAGACTTGAAATTTACTCTTAAACCTAATTTTTGTCCTAATGTATTGAGGTACGAAGCAATGAAACCCCTTTTGTCTGCATCATCAAAGTAAAGTTTAAACTCTGATATTGGCGAAATAATATTAAAATTGCAATTGTGAAGGTTTTTGGGAATCTTCCCAACAAAAGGGCCTTCTTCTTCTACTATTTTTATTTTAAACTTTGTACCTCATTTATTTTCTTTTGCATAAGGATACCAGGTAAAGAACCTATTTACCTATTAGATCCGAGGTATACCACAGCGTTGTAGATGTTTATACGCCATATACTTTGAAACAGCGTAATTATATCGCTTTCTTTGTTTCTTCTTCTTCTTAAGGTGCCGAGACCGCTTGTCGATCGTTGGCTCTCATGTTGCCCAGCATATTAACAATCATTGTCCTATTTACAGCCGCACGAAATAGTTCGGTGCTAGTTTTCCGAAACCATTGGCGTAGGTTTTTAAGCCAAGAAGTTGTACGGCGGCCCACACTTCTTTTTCCCATTATTTTACCTTGCATGACAAGGTGAAGTATGTCATATTTTTCTGGGTGACGCATTATATGACCTAAGTATTCCAATTTGCGCCTTTTAACCGTGTTCACTACTTCGCAACTTTTATTCAAACGTTGCAAAACCCTTTCGTTTGTGACTCTTTCTACCCAACTGATCTTCAGAATACGGCGGTAGACCCACATCTCAAATGCTTCTAGGTTTTTTAAAAGCGATTCTGTCAGGGTCCATGCTTCAACCCCGTAAAGTAGTACTGGGAATATATAACATCGAACCATTCTTATGCGAAGTTCCAAATTTAGATCATGACTGCACAGGATTTTCTTAAATTTCATAAAACTTGTTCTTGCTTTGGCAATTCTACTTTTTATTTCTGTACTAGGGTTCCAGCTTTCATTAATATGAGTATCCAGATATACAATATTTCTTTGTTTAGTTCTTCTAAAATAACAATAAATTTAGATTTGCTATGACATCTAATTGATTTAAAAAATATGACCCTACAGACGTGCGCTAAGAACCAGTTGGACCAGTAGAGGTTAAGGAAAATGAATACCCACCTACTCCTAGTCCAAACTATATAGATGAGAAAAACTTCTTATAGATGAGAAAGAAGAAGTTTAGGTGGAAAGAAGAAATCTGCTATTAAATATAGGGGATTGAACGAGCACCAATGGAAATAACCTAATACCCGCAGCCCAGGATAAACTCTAAACCAATTTACCATATTGGTCGCCAACATCAACAGAGATTATGAAAGGAGATGGAAAGGCGTGACATAGATATACAGATCATAATAATTACTTACTGGGTCATCGTACATAACTTCAAAATCCTTAATATTTTTTAATTGATACAGCAAATTACTGAGTAGAATATACGCATGCTCTGGCTTTTCTAAAAATAAATTAAAAGCTTCCAGGAAATTGACTGAATTTATAGTTTTTGAAGTGAATCTGTTGTATGTATCTAGACCTCTTGGCAGCATCATTACATCCATTGCAGGATTACTGCAGACTTTTAGATCAGAATTTAAAAAGTCTTCGATGGTTTTAATTTTTGGAGTTAAAGTAGGGGATGTTAATTTGCTGCTTAGTTCGGTTTGGTAAAATAAATTCATGTGAGTACTATACCATATTACTAACATCAAAAATAAACTTGTTTTTGGGTTTAAGATCCTCTTCACACCTGTTTGTAATGCTACAAATAATCGATAGGTGTCCATCAATGCAACCCCGAATTGTAGTCTGCAGAATAGTTTCCATACTACAGCAATCAACAGAATAGACAGCATGTAAATAAAGTATATTTTTAGCGAGAACAGGACTAGTAAATTGGGTACCATTTGCCGACGAGGGGGACATATAAGGTACATTATTGTTTTGTACATCGTAGTGGAGTATTCACATTGATACCCAGGTAGAAGCATATCAAAGTGAGCCCCATATATTGCTCCTTCTATGTTAAAAGTTTCCAAATCATACATTAATAATTCGTGGTTTCCATATTTTGACTGGTGTTTAAAATAATTGTTTATAGACTTAAAATTTACTTTTAAACCTAATTTTTTCCCTACTGTATTGAGATACGAAGGAATGAAACCCTTTTTACCATTATCATCATAGTAAATTTTAAACTCTGATATTGGCGATATAATATTAAGATTACAATTGTGGAGCTTTCTGGGAATCTTCCCAATAAGCGGATCTTCTTCTTCTACTCTTTTTATGTTAAACTTTGTACCACATTGATTTTCTTTTGCATAGGGATACCAGGTATAGAATCTATTAGATCCAAGGTCCACCACAGCGTTGTAGATATTTATACGCCATAGACTTTGAAACAGCGTAATCATATCGTTGTCATTGTTTAGTTCTTCTAAGATAACAAGAAATTTAGACTTGCTTTGCCATCTACTTGATTTGTTAAATAGATTCAGAGTTCGTTGAAAATCGACAAGATTTCTTTCAACAAAAATTATATTTTCATCTTTGTGTAACAAGCCATTTTTAGCCAAGTTAGTAATTATTCTTTTTGGATTTGGCGAGAAAACGATATCATGATCTATGTTTGATTGACTTGAGATGATCATTGTTGAATAAGGATTTAGAAAATCTAAAAGTGCAGTGCAATTACTTTGATTTGAAGTTGTATCCAAATTTGAAATCAGGCATTGTGCAGGAATAAGAAAATTTAATATAATAGTAAGAACTATAACGTCAGCCCTCATGTTACGACACAAAGACGGTATTAATTAAAGTTGTATAGTATATTAAAAGTAATACCAATTTTTTCCTGTCTAAAGTACAAAAGACTTACGATAATGATTCTTATAATTACAGCGTACGTTTTTAACGTAACTAAAGGGGACTTTAGTCTTGAAAGGGAGACTTTGATGTTGAAATATAGGGACGATGTAAAAATAGTAGAATAAAATACATTGAGGTACATTCTTTCTTCTTTTTCTTCTTCTTCAGGTGCTGTCTCCGCTACGGAGGTTGGCAATCATCATAGCTATTTTAATTTTTGAGGCAGTAGCTCTAAATAGTTTTTTGAGCTGCATCTAAACCATTCTCTCAGGTTCTTCAACCATGAAATTCGTCTTCTTCCGATGCTTCTTCTGCCATCTATCTTTCCTTGCTTTATGAGTCGCAGGATGCCATAATTCTCGCCCCGCATCACATGCCCGAGATAATGTAGCTTTTTTCTTTAATTGTAAGTTCAACTTCCTTCTCTTTACCTATTCTTCTCAGTAATTCATTGTTCGTAACTATATCTACCCAGGAAACCCTAATAATCCTTCTATAGGTCCACATTTCAAAGGCGTTAAGTCGTCTCATTGTCTACATTTAACGTCCATGATTCCACTCCATAGTATAGTACACTGTATACGTAACATTTTGTTAGGCGTACTTTAAGAGCTAATGTTAAATCTTTGCTACATAGGACCTTTTTCATTTTCATAAAATTAGAACGTGCTTTTTCGATTCTGACTTTGATTTCTGCAGTGTAGTCATTATTTTCTGTTATAAGTGTTCCTAGGTAGGTGTACTTTTTTACTCTTTCGATCTGCTGGACCTCCACTATCAAGATTTCGTCAGTATTATGGTTGTTTTTACTAATTTTCATAAACTTCGTCTTTTTGATATTGAGCGAGAGTCCGTACTCACTACATCTTATTAGTTTACTCATGAGTCTTTGCAGGTCTTGTAAATTATCAACTATTATTACTGTATCACCTGCATTTCTGATGTTGGTAACTAAGACTCTATTTACTCTTATACCGACTGTTTCATCTTCCAGAGTTTGTCGCATTACCTCTTCAGAATAAGCGTTAAATTATAGAGGTGATAGTATGCAGCCTGGTCTGAACCCTCTCTTTATTTAAATTTTTACATATGTTTCTTTTTCAATTCTTACTATTGCTCGCTGATTGTAATAGAGGTGTGTTACTAGTCTTAAATCTCTTTCATCTAAGTTTTTAGTTTTTATAATTTAAATGAGTCGATCATGTTTTACTTTATTAAACGCTTTATTGACTTTATTGTAGTCTATAAAACAGACGTAAAGAGGACGGTTAACATCCAAGCATCTCTATGTCAGCACGTAGAAGGAGGATAATGCCTCTCTGGTACCCATACCATTGCGGAACCCATATTGAGTGTCACTAATATCCAGCTCCAGTTTAGAGTGCTTTCTTACGTGGACAATCTTCAGCAGAATTTTCAAGGTATATGACATTAAGTTTACGGTTCGGTAGTCACTGTATTCTTTAGCAAACACATAAATGCTGATGTCAACATTTATCTAGGGATGCTTCCTGTAGTATAGATAGCGTTGAACAGTTCTACTATTATGTCCAGGTTTTTCTCGTTGACCAACTTTATCAGCTCGCTGGTAATTCATCTGGATCAGCAGATTTATTGGTTTTCATAGAGTTTATTGACTGACTAACCTCTGATTTGGTTATCTCTGGGCCTACATCTCCGGTTTGTCTATCTACGGATGTACTAGCTTCTCTCTGGTCATGAAATAGTTCCTCGATGTACTCTTTCCATCGTCGTAGTTTTCGTCCTGTCTCCATTATAGTATTTCCATTTTTGTCGAGCAATATATTTGAGGTTCTTCTATTTCCTATTCCGGCTAGTTCTTTGACTTTTTTATGAAGGTTGAAGTTGTCATATCTGATTTGCAGTTCTTCTATTTCTTTACATTTTTCAGAAAAGTAGGTTTCTTTAGCCTTTCTAATTTTTCTTCTTATTTGGTTTTGAAGCTGTTTATAGCGAGTCTTATTGATGGTTTTGCTTTTGTTGTTGTTTTTTTTTTGTTTTTTGTTTTTGTTTTTTTTTTCTTCTACATTCTTTCACACTCTTTATTCACTATTTGACCGTTTTGAATGTAGTTCCTGACTAGTGCCTTGATTTAAAGCCAGGATATTCTCATTTCTTTCCCTTCGCACATTGTTGACTTTTCCCAATTTTTTTAGGTTTGTATCTTTTTCGTTGGCTATGAGGATTCTAATCTAGCGCTCCTCTGGCAATATCATCTGGGGGTCTGCGGACTCTGTGGCCCAGCCATCTCCATATTCACCGCCTTATTGTTTTGACATTTTGTTGGTTATTAAATTATATCTAATCTATTAGATTAGATTTAAGATTGATTAGAGATCAAAATATAAAGGAACAATTTTTGGTAACGATCTATTGATAAAAAGGGTTTGGGTTGAAGATTTTTAATTTCATATGATGAATAAGTTGCATGTGTGAGTCCATATTGAACGTGCTGAATCACTGTTGATGAAATCAAATTATGACTGCTGTTTTATTGGTTCAAATATACGGCCGGACCGGTTTCGGACACTGCAATTTACTTTCCATCTTGAGATCATCGGTAAAGATCCACAAAAAATGATGCCGGTTCTCATATTTACAAATGCTCCTATACTACGGCACCAGAGTGCAGAAATCGGTTAGCCTTTGAAATACACTATTACGCTCCAAACCCTCATTGATTTAGGCACCTATTAAATTATAAGACATCTATTAGATTATGGTGTTAAAGTTTTTATTTCAATTAATATTATTGTAAGTATTGTGTATTTATATTTCAATTTATTGCTTGAAAAACAGGAATAGAAATGTCTTTGGCAGAGCCAATTAAATAATTATTTTTATAGATACATAGGTACATTTTGTTGTTTTACTTTTATTTTTTTATAGAGATGTCGAAATTTTTAATAGAAATGTCTAAACTGGAATAAACCTAGCCTACTTAAGAATGTGTTTGTGTTACCTAGCATACTTGTGTTTATTGACTCTAACCCGAGAAACAAATAAAACAAAAATTATAAAAAAGCGCCAATGAATAAAAAAGAAATACATATATTTTATATAAGTAGAGATATAATTACTCGTATACAGTGCGTTCATATGCTTCTTTTCATGAGCATTTTTCAGTGCGTCACAAATGATAGAAAAAAAGGCAAGTCCGTGATAATATACATTTTAGTGACATGACATTTTAGTTGAATCTGACAGTTGTCAAATTTTATTTTCAATTTGGCATAAAACCAAATAGTCCAGAAAGCCACTTCGTATCCGCTAGGAAAAATATTCTATTTCGGATTTTTTGCGCAATCTTACTCGAAAAGGACTCTTTTTAACAAATTTGCATGTTGCCAGGACCAAAAGGTGGTCAAAAATTTTTTAAACGTTTTTTTTTGTTTTTTCCTAAAATTATTTTTTTGCATGGAAAAAAGTTTTTTTAGGTTTTTTGGCTCATTCCAAACAGAAAAGGTCTTTAGTAACTTTTCTCTAAAAATGATAGTTTTTGCGAAATTTGCGAAAATTGCAAAATTGGCTATTTCTAACCCTCAAAAACTATGTGAAAAACTAAAAATTTTAATGTTGCCGAGGTAGGTAGATATTCTTTAAACATGGATTGATGAAATCCCGAAGAGTTTTTTGCAATACAATATTCAAAACTCCTTTGTTCTTTAATTGCTAATCAAGCGTGCGCGACACTATTTTCCACCGACCGTATGGTGCAAATGAAAGGAATAAATTCGATATTTCGTAAACCGGCAACTTTAAGGAAAAATCCCGAAACAGGTCGATTTTTATTTTTAAGTTATGATATTGTGGCATATATGGTATACTAGAGACGTTATCCATCTGGACGTGATGACGTAATCGATGATTTTTTTAAACGAGAATAGGGGTCGTGTGCTAGCTCATTTGAAAGGTTCTTCAATTCTCTATTCAGTAATATAAACATTTACATAATTATTTATACAGGGTGTCCAAAACATTTTTATTAAATTAAATTATTTTACAAAAAAAGAAGTAGAACGACACCCTGTATAAATAATTATGTAAATATTTATATATATATATATATATATATATATATATATATATATATATATATATATATGAAAAAACAAAAGATGTAGATCTTTGAAACACACTCAGTGATCAAAAGATCCACAGGTACTGGTTTGGACGACCACTCGTACGAAAACAAACAAATGAAATAGAGAATTCGGAAAAATCCCCTTACGAACAATTCACACATCCACTACTTCGGGCTGGGAAAAATTTTTTGAATAGAATCGAAGATCCAAACACCAGCTCTTAGAAATGTGTTTCGCCCTCTTCAACCTCTATGGGCTCATCGGTGAAGATGAGAGGTTGAATATCTTCAGACACATTCCAATCAAAAAACAACATTCGAGACCTAGGTCTATTCAAAATTTTTTCCTAGGATTCTATTCAAAAAATTTTTCCCAGCCCGAAGTAGTGGATGTGTGAATTGTTCGTAAGGGGATTTTTCCGAATTCTCTATTTCATTTGTTTATATATATATATATATATATATATATATATATATATATATATATATATATATATATATATATATATATATATATATATATATATATATATATATATATATATATATATATATATTTGTACAAATATTTTCGACCGTACTGTGTTAAATAGTGATTTTTTGAATAACGGCAATTCGGTCAGATGAAATAAAACTCTATTTGTTCTAGGTCTCAATATTTCGTCACTATTTGGTGACTTCTTCAGGAGAAAACTGTAAATTTATTAAGATTAGATATGGACAAAAGACAAAACATTTCATTACTTACAACTATAAGAGTGATAATTTAAATTCGTTTAACATATTATATTGAACATTGACTTGAGAAATGACTGATGTTATTTTGACATATATTTCGGAGTTATGGTAACTGCAATATATTTTATGTTAATAGAATATTGTCTAATATTGAAAAAAATTTTTAGTGAATACGTCAAAGTAAACAAGAAAAAGTATTTGCGAAATTTTAAGGTGGAAAGGTAATAGTAGATAAATGAAAAAGGACTTGAAGTATTTTAAATTGACTATAAAATGTAATCGATGGTACGTAATGAGTTAGTGTAAGACTGGTATTCAGAACTTGAATAAAAATAAGGTAGATTCATTGTTAGTAGATTAATTGCCGAATTATTATAGATTAATAGACCGAATTGCCGTTATTCAAAAAATCACTATATATATATATATATATATATATATATATATATATATATATATATATATCGGTTTTAAAACGTTCTCCTACGTCTTCCGATGCCTAGTCGCCATTCACTTCGGTCCATCCAAAGGTCTTCATCGAATTCTCTTTCTCTCATTTCTCGATTTATGCCTTCTCTCCAACTCAGGCGGGGTCTTCCTCTATTTCGTCTACCATGAGGGGTCCACGTTAGGATTTGTTTCGGGAGTCGTTCTTCGGACATTCTTTGTACGTGTCCATACCATCTAAGCTGTTTGGTACTAATGTCATCTACTATTGTGTGTTTCACATTCATTATTTCCCTAATTCTGTTGTTGGTTACCCTTTCTAATCTTGATTTTCCTGCTGAGCGCCTCCAGAAATCCATTTCTGTTGCTTCAAGTTTTCTCTTGTATCTTTCTTTTATTTGCCATACTTCACTGCTGTAAGTGATTATACTCTTAACAATTGTATTGTATATTCTATGTTTGTTGTTGTTTGATATTGACTGGTCCCAGAGGATGCTATTGAGAAGGGTAATTGCTTTTCTTCCCTGGTTGTTTCTTTCTTCTATCGTCCGGTCTACGCTTCCTTCTTGTGTGATGGTCATACCAAGGTATTTATATGCGTCGCAATGTTTAATAATTTCGCCATTCCCCAGTGTAAGGTCCTGCTGTGTCCCACCGATACACATATATTCGGTCTTCTTTATGTTTATTTCCAAACCACCTTTTTTGTACTCCGCTATTAATTTCCTTGTCATATATTCTATATCATCGTAGTCTTGCGCTAGTACAAGTTGGTCGTCTGCAAATGACAAAGTGTATATTGTATTGTTGCTGATCGGTAATCCCATGTTTTTGCATTTGCGTTTCCAAAGTTTTAGAGTTTGTTCGAGGTAGATCTTAAATAATGTCGGTGAAAGGCAGCACCCTTGTTTTAGGCCTTTGCTAATTTGGAATCCTCTCGATAGCCTGCTTCCAACTTTCACCCTTGATGCAGTTTTGGTATACAATTGTTTCGTCGCTGTTATTAAATTTGCGCTTATATTGGTTTTCTCTAATGCTTCCCATAGTTTGTTTTGTGGGATGCTATCATACGCTTTTCTTAAGTCCACATATAACAGATGCACCTCCTGGTTGACGGCCAGTTTCTCCTCAATAATCTGTGTAATACAAAACAGATGGTCAACCGTTGATCTCCCTGCCCTGAATCCTGCCTGTTCTTCAGCTTCTATATCTTTATATTCGTTTTCGATTTTATTTTTAATCAGTTTTCCATATATTCGGCTGATCGAGTTCGTTACAGCGATGCCTCTGTAGTTGTCACATTGATCCCGTCTGCCTTTTTTATGCATGGTGGATATCCATGATGTCTTCCATTCTTCTGGGATTTCCGCTCCGTTGATGCATCTTTGAAAGAGTTTAGCCAGGTTTTCATATAATTTTGTTGTGCTATATTTTATTAGTTCAGCTGGTATGTTCCCTGGTCCTGGTGCTTTGTTATTTTTTAAAAACTTAAATACTTCTTCTACTTCTTTTGTTGTTACCCGTAATGGTGAGGCTAAGATATTTACATTGCTGGTATCACTGTTATTTAAAAATTCCGCTCTGTCCTCATTTAGGAGTTTTTCAAAATATTCGTCCCATTGATCCGGTGTGATTGCTGATATTATATCTCTTTTCTTTTCCTGTCGTAGCGATTTTAATACTTTCCAACTTTCTGTATTTCTCCGTCCTCCTAAATGTGTGTTAATCATGTTACACTTTTGCTCCCAAGCCTCATTCTTCTTTTGGCATATCATTTTTCGCACTTTAGCTTGAACCCTCTTGTATTCTACCTTATCGGCGTCGGTCCTTGTGTTCAGAAATTTTTTATACTTCTCTCTTTTATTTTTAATCTCTTGTTCTATTTCTTCGTCCCACCAATACGGAGTTTTTCTGTGGTTTTTTATTTGGAGTCCGAGGGCCTCTGTTGCTGCTTCCTGAAGACATGATTTTATATAATGATAATGCTCTTCATTGCTGGTAAATTGCATCGTTTCTAACTTTTTATCTAATCTACTCCTGTATAAATCCCTCACGCTTTCTTGTTCTAAGCTGTTTAGGTTGTATTTCTTTTCTGTTAATTTTTCTATTTCCGCTGCAGCTTCTTTTAAATCTCTTGCTCTACCTATTCCTATTGTGAGCTTTGTTTTTAATAGATGGTGGTCACTGCCGCAAGTGGCTCCTCTATATACCCGCACATCCTGTACAATCAATTTAGTCTTTTGTCTTATGATTGTATAGTCTATGATTGATTTCAGCCCTCGGGTATTTTGTGTCCATGTATATTTATGGATATCTCGGTGTTGGAAGTATCCGTTTGTGATTTTCATATCATTTTGTTCGCATAAGGCTGTAAATATTTACATTACTGAATAGAGAACAGAAGAACCTTTAAAATGAGCTACCACACGATCCCTATTCTCATTTAAAAAAATCATCGATTACGTCATCACGCCCAGACGGATGACGTCACTAGTATACCATATATGCCACAATATCATAACTTAAAAATAAAAATCGACCTGTTTCTGGATTTTTCCTTAAAGTCGCCGGTTTACGAAATAACGAATTTATTCCTTTCATTTGCACCATACTGTCGGTGGAAAATAGTGTCGCGCACGCTTGATTAGCAATTAAAAAACAAAGGAGTTTTGAATATTGTATTGCTAAAAACTCTTCGAGATTTCATCAATCGATGTTTAAAGAATATCTACCTACCTTGGCAACATTAAAATTTTCTAATAATAAAACACTGAAAACGTTTGTTTTCTATACTTCCACAGAATTTATTATGACTAAGTGACTACAGCTGTTTCGGCAGAGTGCCTTTCTCAAGTGATATAGTTTACAATGTGTTTGCCTTTTTAAGTCTTCAACTGAAGAGGTTGAGGAGTGGGGAGCTGTTTGTCTCGAGTTGGTCATTTAGAAATATATCTGTATTTTTCAGTTTATTAATTTCCATAGATTCTAAAAAAGGTAGCTTAAGGCCTTTATTTTGAATATGCAGAATTTGAAACTCTTCATTGAAAGAATGATTATGATCTAGAAGGTGAAGTGCGTATGTAGAAGTGTCTGTTTTTCTATTGTTGAATGCCCTTTTGTGTTCTGCTATCCCTTTGTCAAAAGTTATGCCAGTTTGACCGATGTACGTTTTCGGACAGTCACCACACGTTAGTTTGTACACACCACTCTGTAGTTGCTTTCTCTTTCGCCTTTTATTGTTCTTAATATATTTGCTTAAGTTGTTGTTAGTTCTGAAAGCTGGTGTTATTCCTTTCTTTTTTATGTATCTGGCTATTTTTGTTGTTATCTTGCCAGTATATGTGAGAGAGCAGAAGGTACTGGGTTCTTTCTGTGGTGGTGGATACACTAATTTCAGGGCTTTCTTATGGAGTTTTTGGTTTAAAATTTTGTTAACTGTTTGTTCGTTATAGCCGTTGTTTACTGCTATTTGTTTAATGATGTTTAGTTCTATCTCGAAGTTATTTTTTGTCATGGGAATTTCTGTCAGTCTATGTATCATGCTATGGTAGGCTGCTAATTTGTGTTGTGTAGGATGGTATGATGAATTGTGTATAGTTGTGTCAGTATGGGTAGGTTTATGATATACGGAGAACTCATGTTTGTTGTGTAGTCTGGAAATCGTTACATCTAGAAAGTCTATGGAGATCTGTTTCTGTTTCTATTGTAAACTCAATATTATTATGAAGTGACTTAATATATGATGACAACGGCTATAACGAACAAACAGTTAACCAAATTTTAAACCAAAAACTCCATAAGAAAGCCCTGAAATTAGTGTATCCACCACCACAGAAAGAACCCAGTACCTTCTGCTCTCTCACATATACTGGCAAGATAACAACAAAAATAGCCAGATACATGAAAAAGAAGGAATAACACCAGTTTTCAGAACTAACAACAACTTAAGCAAATATATTAAGAACAATAAAAGCCGAAAGAGAAAGCAACTACAGAGTGGTGTGTACAAAGTAACGTGTGGTGACTGTCCGAAAACGTACATCGGTCAAACTGGCAGAACTTTTGACAAACGGATAGCAGAACACAAAAGGGCATTCAACAATAGACAAACAGACACTTCTACATACGCACTTCACCTTCTAGATCATAATCATTCTTTCAATGAAAAGAGTTTCAAATTCTGCATATTCAAAATAAAGGCCTTAAGCTATCTTTTTTAGAATCTATGGAAATTAATACCCTGAAAAATACAGATATATTTCTGAATGACCAACTCGAGACAAACAGCTCCCCACTCCTCAACCTCTTCAGTTGAAGACTTAAAAAGGCAAACACATTGTAAACTATATCACTTGAGAAAGGCACTCTGCCGAAACAGCTGTAGTCACTTAGTTATAATAAATTCTGTGGAAGTATAGAAAACAAACGTTTTCAGTGTTTTATTATTAGATAAAATGAACTTCCATCAAGTAACGGTCGAATCCATCAATTATTAAAATTTTCAGTTTTTCACATAGTTTTTGAGGGTTAAAAATGGCCGATTTCGCAATTTTTCAATTTTTAATCGCTTATATGTCAAAAACTATCATTTTTAGAGAAAAGTCACTAAATACCTTTTCTGTTTGGAATGATCCAAAAAACCTAAAAAATCTTCTTTCCATGCAAAAAAAATAATTTTAGGAAAAAAACAAAAAAAAAAACGTTTAAAAAATTTTTGACCACCATTTGGTCCTGGCAACATGCAAATTTGTTAAAAGGAGTCCTTTTTGAGTAAGATTGTGCAAAAAATTTGAAATAGAATATTTTTCCTAGCGGATGCGCAGTGGCTTTCTGGACTAAAGTCAAATTGTGTTTATTGCATTTATAAAATGGTATTTTCTTTGATTTGTATAGTCTTTAAATTGTTCAGAATATATTCGTAGATATATTATATAATTCGCAAATTATTTTATTTTCGAGTATGGCGCCATCTATTGACAACTAGAATAAATGTTATAAATGTCACTGACGAAATGTAATCACCGACGTGCGTTTTTTTCTGTCACATACAATTTAATTCGTTAGAAAAAAATCGAAAAACTGTGACGCACTGAAAGATCCTCATGAGAAAAAGCATATGTAAAGTATCGCATAAGTTCATTATTAGCTAAATAAACAACATTATTAGAAATTACCGAAACAGGTCGATTTTTGGCATAAATATTATACTAGTGACGTCATGCGTCTGGACGTGATGACGTAATCGATGCTTTTTAATGAGAATAGGGGTCGTGTGCTAGCTCATTTGAAAGGGAATTCAATTCTCTACTCAATAATATAAACAACATGATTATTTATACAGGGTGTACAATTTTTTTTATATTAAATTAATTGACACAAAAAGACGAATGTGCGTAATTTATTTAATTTAAAATACATTTTACTGCTGTCATAAAACACAAATAAAATTTTTATTTGACAAATAAACATTGCTTTTCGCTTAAATTAAATGTTCAAATTGTCAAGAGGCAGGTTGGTGGCAGCTTAAACATTGAAATTAAACAAAAAGTAATGTTAATATTTGTGAAATACACGTTTTATTTCTGTTTTCTGACAGCAGTAAAATGTATTTTGAATTAAATAAACTACAAGCTATCTTCTTTTTGTGTCAATTAATTTAATTAAAAAATTGTTTTTAGACACCCTGTATAAATAATTATGTTAATGTTTCTATTACTGAATAGAGAATTGAATTACCTTTCAAATGAGCTATCACACAATCGCTATTCTTATCGAAAACATCATCGATTACGTCACCACGTCCAGACGGATGACGTCACTAGTATGATATATATGCCAAAAAACCATAAATTAAAATCAAAAATCGAACTATTTCGGTAATTTCTAATAATGTTATTTATTTAGCTAATAATGAATTTATGCGTTACTCTATGGAGGCACAGTGTACGATTAATAATTATATCTGTACTGTATTAATTGTCTGTATAAATAAATAAAAAATAATATTTATTTGTTTTTTATTCATTGGCGTTTTTTTTATAATTTTTGTTTTATTTGTTTCTCGGGTTAGGGTCAAACAACACATTCTTAAGTATGCCAGATTTATTGCAGTTTCAACATTTCTATTCTTGTTTTTCAAGCAATAAATTAAAATATACAATACTTACAATAATATTAATTGCAATAAAAACTGAGGCACCATAATTTAATAGATGTCTTATAATTTAATAGGTGCCTAAATCAATGAGAGTTTGTAGCGTAATAATAATAGTGTATGTCAAAGGCTAACCGATTTCAGTACTCTGGTGCCGTATAGGTCTGGATCCCGCGTATGAAAAAAAAGTTGATTAATAGCAAGCTGAAAATTTGTTAATAGCTTAAGGGTGTCTAGTCGGACAAACTTTGATATATGGGAACACTGGAACAGGGGAAGTTTTAATTGTGGAACAGGTTAAAAATTTGGAACGGTCAGACCACGAAAACGGCACATGTATTTTGTCCGACAGAACAGACTTAAAGTCTTTGAACAGAGATTAAACTCTCATGCAAAAATCAGACGGCTATTTATCACCAAATGGGCGTTTTAATGAGTGGAACATGTAGAATATGTCAAATGACAGGAATTATGACAGGTAATAAATAGCAGTCTGATTTTTGCATGAGAGTTTAATGTCTGTTCGGAGAGTTTAAGTCTGTTCTGTCGGACAAAATAAATGTGCCGTTTTCGTGGTGTGACCGTTCCAAATTTTTAACCTGTTCCACAATTAAAACTGTCCCTGTTCCAGCGTTCCCATATATCAAAGTTTATCTGACTAGACACCCTTAAGCTATTAACAAATTTTCAGCTTTCTATTAATCAACTTTTTTTTCATACGCGGGATCCAGACCTAGTAGTATAGGAGCATCTGTAAATAAATATGCTGCCGGTTCATAGACCAGGACGCATCTGTAAAAATATTAGTACACTTGGACGTTGAGAGGTGACTCTAATTTTTTTGCAGAAATTGCTTGAAAATAACTCAAACAATAATATTTGAGTTATCCTCCCTCTCAAAAAGGTCCGGAACATTGTTTAAATAATCAAAATGTAAAAAAATGAAGGAAAAATTCGATTTTTTTTCTTCGTTTTTTGATTATAACTTTAAAAGTATTCATTTTCGAGAAAAGTTGTAGTGACATAAAAGCTGTGTAATTAAATTTCCTGCAATATAGAATTGGTTAAAAATTTAAAAAATAGTCAGCCTTGTTGCAAAATAGCAATAATTCAAAAAAAAACATACAAAAACAAGTATTCGTATTTTACGTTTTTCATCCATTTATGCTACACTTAGGACCTCTATGAATTTGAATAAGAAATTATAAAAAAAAAAATTAAAATTACATATAAAAATATAAAATAAAATATTGGAATAATTAAATAAATATTTATATAATAAATAATTAAAAATTAATATCAAATATAAAATAAAATAAAATAAATCAAAAATCAAAAAAAAAATATGAATCAAACAAAAAAAAAATAAAGTAAAAAACCTGAAATTTTAAAACTCAATGGTCTGAGGCTCACCGAAATACCATCTGGCATTTCTCATCTGAGAATGAGAAATGGGAGCACTTTTATAAAAATTATATGTTCAAAAAAAAGTAATAATTTATCTTTTGTTTATTAGTTTTTGTTTAGTTGTTATTATTTGTTCATTAGAATTGTTTATTAGAATTGTTTACAATTTGTAGTTTTCATAATTAGTAGTAGATTAGGGCTATTTTTAATTAGTCAAATAGAAAAAATTCTTAAAATAATAATATTGTAATAAACTACTGTAATCCCATCAGGAAACGACCTGGATTAGTCACAAGAGGCCAGGTAAATTGTATAGTACTATAAATAAATAAATAATTAAATAAAACTTAGGACTTTCATATTTCACCCAGAAAAACTTTATGATACAGTAAAACAATACTATAAATTTCATTAAGATCGGTGCAATAGATGTTGCAAAATAAATTTTGCAATCCAGCTTTCGCAAAAAAAGTTCATTTTTTTAAAATGTTACAGGACTGAAAATAAAGCAGATAGCAAGTTAAGTAGCATTTTTTTGCTTATAGAAGTGTACTGTATCTTTTATTTGCAATTTGCAAAACTAAAATCGATTAACTACCACGGCGTCAGTAATTTTTTTAAATAAACATTAATTATTGGTGCTACGCGCAGGACAGCGGGTAGTTTGCTCTGATTGGGCATTCCAATGACCTTTGATAATAATTGATACATTTTAATTTTTATTACATTTCAATATAAAAAATAAATTTGTTTATTGCAAAATAAAAAAACATACTCTATCCTTTGAAATAACACTTTTTTTAGCAAAAACTTTCTTTGTTCATATATTTTAATTTAGAGAATAAAAGTTTATTATTTTTAAACATATGCAATTGTTTAAACAATATTTTACAAACAATAATAAAATTAGTTTGATTTTTGTGGAATTAAAATATAAAAATACAACAAAATATAGAGTAAAAAAATATATATTAGATAAAGATTGCAAGAAATTTTGGTGGAAATTAACTGTGTGAATCGAACACCGCTGTCCTGCGCGTAGCACCAAAAATTAATGTTTATTTAAAAAATTTCCTGACGCGTGGTAATTAATCGATTTAAATTTTGCAAATTGCAAATGAAAGGTACAGTACACTTCTATAAGCAAAAAAAATTCAACTTGCATCTGCTTTATTTTCAGTCCTGCAACATTTTAAAATAATGAATTTTTTTGCGAAAGCTGGATTGCAAAATTTATTTTGCAAAATCTATTAAACCGATCTTAATGAAATTTACAGTGTTGTTGTACTATATCATAAAGTTTTTGCGTTATCTAAAAACGTAAAATGCGAATACTTGTTTTTGTATGGTTATTTTCGCAATTATTGCTATTTTGCAACAAGTGTGACTATTTTTTAAATTTTTAACCATTGCTATATTGTAGGAAATTTAATTACGCAACTTTCATGTCAGTACAACTTTTCTCAGAAATTAACAGTTTTAAAGTTATAATCAAAGAACCAATAAAAAAATCGAATTTTTCCTTCATATTTTGGAGGATAACTCAAATATTATTATTTGAGTTATTTTCAAGCAATTTCTGCAAAAGAATTTGAGTCATCTCTCAACGTCCATCTCAAAACAGATGCGCCCTGGACTATCAGTGGTGAAGGAATATGGTAGAATAGATGCGTACTAAGTGCTCACTTATACTATGGTATTGTCTAGTGGTTTTCAACTTCATTATAAATCGAAACAGTGTGATATATCTTGAGGAGGTGGTTGGGAAGAAAAATAGCTTATTTTTAATTTTAAGAAAAATAATTGATGTGAGTTATTGTTTATCTGTCTCAAAGTTTTGTTGGTATTGAACATCACTTTTAGGTTAGTTTCATATTTAAAATTTTCTTATTAAATACTTTCTAATTAAATAATTACTCTAGAGGTATTTTTTAGAGATATGTATTATTTATTTATTGAAAATATTTTACTGGGAAATGACCCTGATGTAATATAGGTCACTAAGTAAAAAATTCACAGATATGAGTAGAGTCTAGGGTGGTATTTTTATTATTTAATATAAAAATAAATCGACCTGTTATTAATGTAATATGGAACCAAATTGTGAGGTCGTTTGGATAAGAATTAGAAACAGAGACAAAATAGATACAAAAACACACAGAAAATGGTTCACACGCTAAACAAGACACATCACAAACTTAAATTTTTTGGAAAGGACCCCACACAAACCTTATGGAAAATAGGCCCCAGTGGATTTTGTTCATACTTTGGAAAAATACTCTTTGAAGCATCCTGATAAAAAGTTCTCATGGGTACAACTCAATCGTATGAAGGATTTTCAAGATATAGAGCTCCAGACTCGGAAAATTATAAGATTTACGGGGTATTCCAATTCCGTGAGTTACTGGTTATTTGGCAACATGTAGAAGTTTGCATCAAGGAAAAGTACTAGTAGTTTAGGATTTTTTCCTGGCTATCCAATGGCGACCTTTGCTTTGACCTTGACCTTCAACGGACGTCATCTTCTAGAGTTTCGAGGGTTTTAGGCATTAAATTGATATAAACAGATTACTCATGGGTTTTTGGGATCGCAAAACACGAATATGCCATCAGAATTGCCCTCCGGATGACGTGGTGGCCAGGGCCACTGCAAGGGACGTCATCTTCTAGAGTTTCGATGGTTTTCGGCATTTAATTGATGCAAATGAATTACTGGAGGGTTTTTTGAGGTCGCTAAACACGAATATGCCACCAGAACCGACTCCCGGAGCACCTGGTTTCCAAGGTCAATGAAAGGGGCTCCTGGAGTTTCGAGGGTCTTTGGCACTACATTGATGCCAACGGATTAATTATAGGTTTTTGGGGTTGCTGAACACGAATACGTGATCACATTGTGCCGTAGGCACAATGTGATTCGTGGGTCGGATCTGATAGTGTATGCATGTTCAGCAACCCCAAAAATCTAAGAGTAATCCATTTGATTCCTCCGAAACTCCTGAAGATAACCTGTCTTAGGCACCAGTTGCTCCTGTGTCTGTGCTGATCACGTATTCGTGTTCAGCAACTCCAAAAACCTATAACTAATCCGTTTGAATTAATGTAATACCAAAGACCCTCGAAACTCCAGGAGCCCCTTTCATTGACCGTCGAAATCAGGTGCTCCGGCAATCGGTTCTGGTGGCATATTCGTGTATAGCGACCTCAGAAAACCCTCCAGTAATTCATTTGCATCAATTAAATGCCGAAAACCATCGAAACTCTAGAAGATGACGTCCCTGGCTACCACGTCATCCGGAGGGCAATTCTGATGGCATATTCGTGTTTAGCGATCCCAAAAACCCATGAGTAATCTGTTTATATCAATTGAATGCCGAAAACACTCGAAACTCTAGAAGATGACGTCCGTTGAAGGTCAAGGTCAAAGCAAAGGTCGCCATTGGATAGCCAGGAAAAAATCATAGACTACTAGTACTTTTCCTTGATTCAAACTTCTACATGTTGCCAAATAACCAGTAACTCACGGAATTGGAATACTCCGTATATCTTATAATTTTCCGAATTTGGGCCTCTATATCTTGAAAATTCTTCATACGATTGACTTGTGCCCATGAGAACTTTTTATCAAGATGCTTCAAAGAGTATTTTCCCAAAGTTTGAACGAAATCCACTGGGACCTATTTTCCACAAGGTTTGTGCGGGGTCCTTTGTAAAATATTTTGTAAACTACATCTGGCGGTTTTTTATGGAATAAGGAGGAAAGTGTTTTTTTCACATAAGAAACTAAACTTTTAATGTGTAAAATGGAGGCAAAACTCCATTTTACTCCAGTTTTAGTTAGCTAAACCATGTATTTCCATATTATGCTATTAAACATTTTGTAGCCATTACGAGATATATTATTCTTTTCTTGTCCATTACGCGTTGTATCACCGTTACAGTCGATTATGCTACACAGATATACACATTCTACTACACCACTTTCACAATTTCCTGGTTGTTGATCACAATAGGAAATTTGATTGGACCAAAATAAAGAATTTAGAACACAATCATGGTCCAAGCGAATTTACATTAATACACAATAATTGATAATATAATATAATCCATAGAGGAAATTATAGAGCCACTCTTGACACATTGAAAAGAATGCTTGCAGATGAGGAAAAAAATAAAGAAAACTTAGACACATTGGAAATTTATTTTCAACGATGAGCGTATTGTATCTAAACTAGAGCACATACCGAGTAATAAAGTAAGATGACGTATCTGATTTTGTTCAGCCGGTACTCGTTTAGTACAATGCCTTTTGCAGTTTAGTGCAAAAGCCTCGCTAAATATTCTTTTGAAGTAGAGAATGAAGCTTATACAAAATACATCCTTGTCTCACTCCATGCATGATTGCACGTTTAATTCTAGAATTTCCTATCCGATTACCTTAAAGGTTTTTGATTATTTTTAGATATTGATTGTTAATTCAGCCCAACAAAAATCAGCCCAACAAGATGATAAGGATAATTAAAGACATCAATACGAAGAACAAAACCAAAATAAAAGCCGAGAAAGAACTAATATCGGAAGTAGAAGTCAACTCGGGAATCAGACAAGGGGATAGATTGAGCCCATTGCTTTTTAATTTAGTAATGGACAAAATCATAGAAAACATTAAAAGTACTGGAGAAGGATATAAGATGGCAGGAAAACAAATAAAAATCCTTTGCTATGCTGACGACGCCATCTTAATCTCCGATAACGAGGATAACCTACAGCGAATGGCACAAACTTTCAATACAGTGGCAAAGAACTACAGCATGAAAATATCATCAGCTAAGACAAAATCTCTGGTAGTGTCAAGGGAACCCATAAAATGCAAATTAGTAATTAACAACGAACTAATTGAACAAGTTCCGAGATCCGAATATCTGTCAGTCGAAATATGTAGTTATAGAGATGTTAAAGATAGCGTCCGAAAGCAAGCAAATAAAGCCAATTACGTATCAGGATGTCTGAGGGCTGTAATCTGGAGAAATAAAATATGAGGCTGGAAGGGAAAGTACGCATATATAAATCATGTGTAAGACCGATCATGACGTACGCGGTAGAAACAAGATGTGACACAGCAGAAACCAAGAGGATACTGAGAACATCAGAATGAGAACGTTATGAGGAATGACTGGAATAACACTGAGAGACAGAATACCGAACGACAGAATAAGAGATCTCTGTAACATACAAGACATAGCACGGTGGGGAAGACAGAGAAAACGAGAGTGGAATCAGCATGTGACGAGAATGAACAGCCAGAGAATAGCCCTTATAGCCAGAGATTCGAAGCCAACAGGCAAGAGAACAATAGGAAGGCCCTTTAAAAGATGGCGAGAGATTATTAATTCATGATTCTTTTAGTATTTGTATCTTATAGACGTGCTGTTTTAGATCAAACGCTTTCTCGTAATCAACCAGATCTGCAAATACGTCTCAATTAATATCACTGCATATCTGGAATAAATCTCTGGAAGAGAACAAAGATTCTCTCGTACCAACAACATTAATAAAAACGAAGTATAAAAAACTTGAGGAAGTACCACAAAATTTGAAACATGAAGAGAAGTATCCATATTTCTCAAATGTGGTCTCGAGGTAACGAAGTACAAAAAACTTGAAGAAGTACCACGAAATTTTTATATTAAAAGGTCATACAAGGACGCGTTTCGGCTCATCACGAGCCATCATCAGCTTAAAATACAGGAACAAAAACAAAGGACTGACCAGACCAGGAAGGAGGAAGAATCCACTAGTTTACATTATACCTATATTTCCACCAACTTCATTATTAGGGTTTTGCTATTTTAACATTTTAGTTATAATTTGACTGCAAAAATTGTGTAAAACTTCTACTTTGGGAGGAACCATCTTGTGGACAGGAACATTAATAAACCGGGAACGTTAATAAACGGGAATATTAATAAACCCTAACTAATTGGGCGAAATTTGACTTTCACAAGCTTGTAAGTTGTTTTATGTATCTTTAGGAACAGTTTTAGGAGACAATTAATAGGGTCTATCGTACTGTATTCTTCGCTTTATTGGCTTCTGTTTTTTTAATGAACTCAAACTTCAGCCATTCTGTTGGTATTTCTTCAAAGTTGTATATGTTGTTGAGTATTTTTCCGACTTTTTCTTCGACTTTTTTCTTTTGTCCATCAGCTAAGGATTACATCTGTCATCTGTGATCTATGACTTTTCTTGATTACACTTTATATGTCTGGACCATGTGAGTTTTTCTATGTCTACTAAACCCATTTTGAATTTACTCATCTACATAAAACTATGTTTTAGAAAAAATGTTTTAGATTCAACATACACCATACGTTAGTAGGATTTATGGGTTTTTTTAGTTCGTAGGATTTTATAATTGAATTATTTCACATTTATCATTCACTAATCTTATCATTAATATTTTTTTATATAGTTATGTTGGTTTCAATTTTCCTTGCGTTTCTTCTGTTTGAGATGCCATATTTAACCATTTATAGCTTTATCGATTTTGAAAAAATAATTTTAGTAGATGCCTTTTACAAAACTGCTTTGAATAATTACGATATATAGCTGCAACATCTAGATCTAATTCAAGTATATTACTGTTGAATTTTCTTCAAAAATATCTATATTATACTACCCAATCATCATCATTCTCTTTGCCTTATCCCTATGCGGGTTCGGCTTCCTTAATTGCATTTCTCCACGGTCTTCTTTGGTCTTCCTCTCCTACTCCTTCCAGGAATCTGCACTTCAGCTATTCTTCGTATTGGTTGATTAACGTCTCGACGTTGAACATGACCAAACCATCTTAACCTATGCTCTCTCATTTTGGCATCAATTGGTGCCACACCTAGACTTCCCCTAATATACTCATTTCTAATTTTATCCTTCTTTGTCACTCCACTCATCCATCTAAGCATTCTCATTTCCGCCACATGCATTCGTTGTTCCTCTTTCTTTTTCACTGCCCAACATTCAGTTCCGTGCATCATAGCCGGTCTTATGGCTGTTTTATAGAATTTTCCCTTCAGCTTCATTGGAATTTTTCTGTCACGCAACACACCACTCGCTTCTTTCCACTTCATCCATCCAGCCCTAATTCTACTGCATGCATCTCCATCTATTTCTCCATTACTCTGTAATACCGATCCTAGATAATTAAAACTATTGCTTTTCACAATCATTTCACCATCCAAAGATACCATTTTATTAGTAGTAACTCCATCTTTAAATGAACATTCCAAATACTCTGCTTTTGTCCTACTAAGTTTTAAACCTTTTTCCTCCAGAGCTTGTCTCCACTGTTCCAGTTTTTGTTTTAAGTGTCTTTCACTATTTCCTATTAACACTACATCATCAGCATACATTAGGCACCATGGAATACTACCCTGTAGTTTCGCTGTTATCTGGTCTAAAATTAATGAGAATAAATAAGGACTAAGCACCGAGCCTTGGTGCAATCCTACTTTCACCTGAAATTTATCAGTCTCTCCCACACCTGTTCTAACACTAGTCGTTACTCCCTCATACATATCTCTCATAATATTTACATATTCGCCAGGGACTTCTTGCCTATTGAGTGCCCACCACAGAATCTCTCGAGGAACTCTATCATATGCTTTCTCAAGATCAATGAATACCATATAAGCTTTGGTCTCTTTATTCCTGTATTTTTCCATCAGTTGCCTTACAATGAAAATTGCATCTGTTGTTGATCTGCCCTGCACAAAGCCAAATTGATTATCGGATATTTCGGTTTCTCCCATATTTTCATGGTGTGGCTAAGTAGTTTTATAGCCCTGTAGTTTGTGCATTGTTGTATATCTCCCTTGTTTTTGTAGACAGGTACTAATATACTGCTTCTCCATTCGTCTGGCATTTGTCCAACTTCCATAATTCTATTAAATATACCTGATAGCCAACTTATTCCTGTCTCTCCCAATGCTCTCCATACTTCCCCAGAAATATCATCTGGTCCGACTGCTTTTCCGTTCTTTATTTTTTGAAGCGCTTGAGCCACCTCCTCGTTTGTTATTCTGGTAACCATTGCTGTTACTGTCTCCGTTAACTCCACAGGCTGTCTGTCAAATTCTTCATTTAATAAACTGTCAAAATACTTTTTCCATTTCTTTTTGACATCCTTTTCGTGAATTAGTATTTTATTATTTTCATCTCGGATACATCTAATCTGATTAAAATCTCTTGCTATCTTTGCTCTCTGTTTGGCTATTTTATATATCTTTGCTTCGCCTTCCCTGGTATCAAGTTGTTCGAATAGGTTTGAATACTCTTCTGCTTTAGCTTTTGCTACTGCTACTTTCGCTTCCTTTTTTTACGACCATATAGTTTTGAAGATCTATGTCCGATTTGGTTTCTTGCCACTTTTTATATAATTTTCTCTTCTCTTTTATTTTTCCTTGTACTTCATTTGACCACCATCAAGTCTCTTTATCCTCAAACTTCTTTCCTGATGTTTTCCCAAGTATTTCAATAGCCGTTTCTCTAATAATATTGGCCATTTTTCTCCAAATTGTGTTAGGGCTTCCTTTCATGTTCCAACATATTTTTTCTACTATTCTTTTCCTGAATAGACCTTCCTTCTTATCTTTTAGCATCCACCACTTGATTTTTTGTGGTCCTCTCCGATATTTTTGTTTAGTTTCGCTTTTTACTTCGATGTCCAGAACAAGCAGCTTATGTTGTTGGCTTACTGTCTCACTAACTATTACCTTGCAGTCCTTGCATTCACGTATGTCTTCTTTCCTTATCATGAAGTAGTCTATTTGGGATTGATGTTGTCCACTTTTGTAGGTAATAAGTTGAGTTTCTCTCTTTTTAAAGAATGTGTTAACAATCGCCATATCCAATGCTGTTGCTAATTCTAGCATATCATCTTCAACTTCATTTCTAGTTCCAAAGCCTAATCCCCCACGTATTGTTTCATATCCTGTCTTGGCTTGGCCCACATGTGCATTGAAACCACCTCCTATTATAACTTTCTCCTCTGCTGGAATATCACTCAGTACGTCTCCTAATTGGTCATAGAAAGCTCTTCTTTCAGTCTCACCCAGACCTGTTTGAGGAGCATACACACACACAACATTCAATACCTCTTTATCAATTACAAATTTCACTGACATCATTCTATCACTCGTTTTTACAACTTCTACTACGTTATCTTTCATTTCACTATCAGCAATTATACCAACTCCATTTCTAGTGTTACTACTCCCTATATACCACAATTTATATCCATCACCTAGTTCTTTCGTCCTTTGTCCTTTCCACCTAGTTTCTTGAATACAAGCAATTTGAACTCTTCTTCGTTTGAGCGCATCCACTAACTCCAGACTCTTACCTGTAAGATTACCAAGATTCCAAGACCTGATTCCTATCCTGATCTTTCTAACCTGCAATGGTGTTCCCCCGAGATAGTTCTCACCCGGAGATCCGAACGGAGGCTCATTTTACTTCCGGAACATTTTACCTCAGGAGATGCCATCATTTCAGTATAAGCTTTTATTGCGTTTGGAGAAGGTCTTTTCATTATTATGGCCTGAGAAGATTTTTGGATATTTGACGCCTGAATGCCTTTTCTATCAGCACCATACCATGCTCTGTACGTTTAGCCAATACACCACCAATGCAACCAAAGTGCAGTATTACCCCACACCCGCCTGCATTTTTCTGTATAGGCCAGGATCCCTACTGTAAGGACTGCCCTAAAAGCCAATGTATTGTTGCCCGTATCCCACCACTAGGAGGCACGTACTTTATTCGGGATACAGAATACAACTATATTATACTACCCAATAATAGAGAGATATCGAAACTCTAAGTTAAAAGTTCCTTTATTACAGGATCTTTTAATAATAGTATGGTATAACTAGACCCAAACCCAGACATCCAAAGTGAAAGTTATCCTCCAACACCAAATTGTTCTATATGGTCCACATAATGTTCAGAAAAAAGTCACACCATTTTGAACGTCGGTTTTGGGGGGAAGAGGGGGGAGAAATCGGTAAATTCGTAGTTTTTTAGGTTTTTCGTAAATATTTCTAAAACTATGCGGTTTAGCATGAACAACCTTCTATACAAAAATGTTCTACATTAAATTTGAAATAAAAAAGGTTCTATACATAATCCTTCCAAAATGAACGGTTCAAAAGTCACGGAGGTAGTATAGTATAATTGGTCCAAAAAAAGGACTAACCCAGACATCTAAAATAAAAGTTTTCCTCCAACGCCAAATTGTTCTATATGGTCCACCTATTGTTCAGTAAAAAGTTACACCATTTTGAGCGTCTGGTTTGGGGGGAGGAGATGGGGGAAAAGTCGGTAAATTAGTAGTTTTTTTAGTTTTTCGTCAATATTTCTAAAACTATGCTTTAGCGTAAACAATGTTCTATACAAAAATGTTCTACGTGAAATTTAAAACAAAAAAGGCACGATACATAATTGTTATAAAATCAACGGTTCCAGAGTTACGGAGGGTAAAATGTGGATGTTTTCGATACTTTTTATATTCTTTGGGCAATTTATAGAAATTTTCTTTAACAGGATTGTGTTTTGTAAATAAAATTTACTATTTCAGTGGCCGATGATATGTCAGTGATAAGCCCTTGAAGAAACGTCAACCTGACCACCCAAAATCATCATCAATTGCCCAGATAATATAAAAAGTATCGAAAACCTCCACTTTTCACCCTCCGTAACTCTGGAACCGTTGATTTTATAACAATGATGTATACGACCTTTTTTGTTTTGAATTATATGTAGAACATTTTTATATAGACCATTGTTTACGCTAAAGCATAGTTTTAGAAATATTGACGAAAAACTTAAAAAAAAAACTACTAATTTACCGACTACTCCCCATCTCCCCTCCAAACCGGACGCTCAAAATGGTGTAACTTTTTACTAAACAATAGGTGCACCATATAGAACAATTTGGCGTTGGAGGAAAACCTTTACTTTAGATGTCTGGGTTAGGCCTTTTTTGGACCAATTATAATATACTACCTCCGTAACTTTGGAACTGTTCATTTTAGAAGGATTATGCATAGGACCTTTTTTATTGCAAATTTAATGTAGAACATTTTTGTATAGAAGGTTGTTCATGCTAAACCGCATAGTTTTAGAAATATTGACGAAAAACCGAAAAAAAATTCGAATTTACCGATTTCTCCCCCTCTACCCCCCAAACCCGACGCTCAAAATGGTGTGACTTTTTTCTGAACATTATGTGAACAATTTGGTGTTGGAGGATAACTTTCACTTTGGATGTCTGGGTTATGGCATTATTTGGATCAATTATATCATACTATAAAGGACAAATACAGGACATGTGTAATGAGAGTTATCGAAACGCAGTTTTAAGGAATCTTTTATTTTGACATATTATATGACATTAAATATTTTTGTAAATATAAAAATAACCTATAAAATTCTATTTGTTACTTCTGGTTACCTCTTATAATAACATCTTATTATAGATAAAAATTAAAATAAGATCATTGAAAAGAGTAAAACGTTGAATTTCATTATTTTGTCATTTAAAGAACAACATAACCCATAATACTTATTGTACAACATGGAAGTGAAATTAGAAATATGTACTATGTTAGGAGTTGTTAAATACCTTTGCATATTATGGGTATATGAAATGGAGAATTTATGGACAATGTATCTGTTAGGGTATATCCAGTGCTCAACCACCAAATGACACAATTGCAAAATCTTCAGCCAGCAGTTGAAGTGCTGTATAATCAATCACACATTGCTTTAAGAATTGTTATTGAAAGAACATTTGGTATTTCGAAGAGAAGATTTCCAATATTAATATGTGAAATAAGATGCAAGTTACCTTTTATTCAAAGAATAATATGACGAGCTTGTTCAGTTTTACATAATGTTGCAGTTGTTAATAGAGAACACATTGAAATATGTACTAACAAATATGAAGGTGCTGCGATTTAATTGAAAAATCTGTGGCAGTACATTTTCAACCAGGAGCAAATCTAGTGCAAATTATTAGTAGCTATTTAATAAATTTATAAATGCATATTGGTGTTTGATTTTACGTATCCATTAAAATGTTATATCACTTTCCGTTAAAAAGACTTCCACATCTAGCAAAAATGTATGAACAAACAAATTGTTTTAACGGGTTTTTTAGAACCGTTGACACACAGATGCGTTTCAGAGCACATATAGAAAATTAAACAGATTGTGGATGAGTGGAATGCCCTATACAAAGCTCAAACGCCACAAAAGCGACTAAAATCCAGGAAAAGCTTTTTTGGAACAGTGCAGGATGAGTATTTTCCTCTTCCCTAGGTTCAATGGACCGGCCAATCTCTAGACCTAGACTTTAAAACACGGAAAAGTATAAATAGGATAAGAACATGGGTCGCTCCAGTAAAATAAAACATTCTAAAATGGGGGAAAATAGACCAAGATGATGTGACTGTGGAGAAATACAGAATATGGAACATCTTCTTACATGCAGAAACTATCCTTGTACCCTCGAAGATTTGTGGCTCGGCAGCAAAGATGGAACCGACATAGCCCAAAACTGGGCTATGAATGACATGCCCGGACACGATAAAGTAAAGTAAGTGTTTTAAAGGACAAAATAAATAGAGGAATTAGCTTTAGGGTGGATGAATTATTTTGACAGTATATTTAAATAAACAAAAGCTGATGGCACGAAAATGAAAGTGTAATACTTTTGGTTCGAAACGTTATTCTAATACATAAATGATTAAAATTTCAAAAATAAATACTTAAACCACTTAAACCTTTGTTTTATTGTATGAGCCCGTTTATATTTTAATACCATTTATGCTATATATCTGTTGAATTGAACTCTACGTTTGAATGCAGAATTTTAACAAATCCTAAACTTTTCCACAATGTCGCAAGTATGGTACTTGTGCATTCAAATTAATTGAAACTAGGTAGGTACATCTTATAGGTATATCTGTAATAAAAATGTTTATTTCTATACAAAAATGTCTGGAGTTTAAATGACTTATAAAGAAATTCTATGTCTGATTATTGTAATTAAATTATTAAACACTATAAAATTATTTACAAATATTATATTTAAATTCCTGTTTACAAACTTTTTGTAATAACTCAATGTTCTTAAATATTCTTTTTTATATTGATTTGGATCAAAACATTCACAATCTATATTTGAGAATTGAGAATAAACTTTTATCTCTTTATTTAGGAGTTCTTTTTAATAAATAAAACTTCAACTTAGATCAAAAATTTCCAAAGATGTGATAAAAACATAAATATAATTGAAGTTAGACGCCTTCCTTCTCTTCCTTCTCTTGTTTCTTCACATTTCTTGACAAATTTGTCACATTTTTGACACGTTACGTCAAAATAAAGGATCCTTTATTAAAAGATTTTTGTCCTTTATTTTTCCTTAAATACAGGCGGCCTGTATTTTATTACAGGACAAAAATAAAGGACGTGATACTGCGCTTGCGTATATTATGTCAAAATAAAGGATCTTTTATTAAAGGACGATGTTAAATAGGGTTTCGATATCTCTCTAATAGCACAAAACTAGTGGCCTTAATAAACTTTTTAACAAGGGGACTAGAAATACAGATCTATAAATGTAATTGCTCTATTTAGTCGACATATACATTTCATAAAATTACAGTAATGACAGTCGTATTGTCTGTAAAGCTTTGTATCACATTTGAGTTTCCAAATAAAAAAGAACAAAAGCCAAATTTCTAAAGGTTCAATATATTCACAAAGGGGTGTTTTATTTTAGGTATCATTAGTGCCCGGTAGATTTGAAAAAGCCTATTGACGTAGGTAATTATTGTACACTTTATTAAAATTAATTATTATAAATGGAAGTGTTTTTTATTAGATATTAATGATTTTTTTAAATACTCTTTAATTCTACAAGTCCAGTTTATTATTTTGTTCTCTAAAATATGACTGAGTATTGTTTAGATGCCAAACTTCTTTTTTTCTTTGTTCTTCACGTCTATCTTCCTTCATTATTTAAACCTGTGGTTATTCTTCGAAACATGTTTTTCCACATGCTTCATAAATATCTCTTTCGGATCTCCTTTCCTACTTTTGGGATGTATTTCTAATCATCGATGGCTAGTGGGCTTCAGTGGCGGCTCGTGATTTTTACAATAGGGGAGGCTATACGTAACTGTAAAGTATCTAGAGAAATTTGCACTAGCAAAAAAATGCGCCAAAAAATGTAATTTAAGGCCTCATTTTGTATTTACGTTTCATAATATCATCCTAATTCATAATTTCATAAAATCAGATCATTTTGAAAAGAGTTAGTCTAATTGTAAAAGTGTAATACCAAAGAGTGTGTCGTTTATTTGTTAACAATCCGGTCTTTGTAAGTAGAAAATAAATACATATTTGAAGTTTTGCAAGTTGAAGGTTTACATTTTTTAAGATACTCAACTGAAATTTTTTAATTCTAAACGCGGCCTACTGCGAATCCAAAAACATGATAAATTACCGATATTTTGCTTCGCGTTACAGGTATCGGAAAAAGTTATTTGAACAAGTTGTTCCAAATATTATTCTAACCCCACATACCAAATGTCGTAACAAAATTCGCACTTTTAATTTTTCCATAATTTGTAGTCAGGACCCTAAAATTGGTTGTCCCGAGATCGAGATGCATGCAATGGAGGCAAGAAGCCGACCAGCCTCCCTTGCTAAATCTCCGGGCAGCGTGTGATGGTACTGTTAGGAGACCGGGTCTACTTAAACGCTGCTGCGCTGTGTGGAGCATTAGCAACGGAGGCTGGCCGGCTTCTTGCCACCGTTCATGCATCTTGGGATAACTCAGGGTCCTGCCTACAATAATAATGAAAAAACTGAGACGCATTCATGCGTTCTAATGCTAATGCTCCGTGCGTATGGATATTTAGTGATAATGTGGAATTTATATATATAAATCCCGTTCACAGCGTAATACGCCTTTGGGTTCCCGTTCGCCAAGCCTGTCTATTCTGCCAGTCTTCTTCAGATAGATTTCTTGCTGACATTGCTTTTGAGATTCCTTGGATCCATGTTGTTGGTGGTCGTCCTCGTTTTCTTTTCTCTGGTGGTACCCATTCTAATATCTTTTTGGGTAGTCTTTCTTCCCCCATACGTCTAACATGTCCGTACCATATTAGTTGTTGTTTTTCGATGTCTTCTATAATTGATCTTTGTACTTTCATTTGTCTCCTGATGTCCTCATTTTTCACATGTTCTAATCTAGACTTTCCCGCTGCTCTCCTCCAAAAATCCATTTCAACTGCCAATAGGTTACCTTTAAGTTTTTGTGATAACTGCCACACTTCTGAGCCATAGACGATTACTGGTTTTAATATGGTATTATATATTCGTTTTTTCGTTTCCGGTCTTATATTTTTTTGCCATAATACTGAATTCAACGCACCTATAACTTGTTTTCCTTTGGTTATTCTGTCTTTTATGGCTTCATCACTTCGTCCTGTCTTTGTCAGTTTTACCCCCAAATATGTACATTGGTCACATTTCTTAATAGTTTCATCTTCTAAGTCGAGGTCATCTGGATTATTTTCTCCTCCTACGCAAAGATATTGTGTTTTTTGGACATTTACTTCGAGGCCCCATTTTTTGTACTCTTCCATTAGTTTTCTAGCCATATACTCCAGGTCTTCTTTGTCTTGGGCAATAACTACCTGGTCATCTGCATAGTGCAACGTATATAACGTTTCATCCCCAATAGATAGCCCCATCCCTTTACACTTCTTCTTCCAGTGCCTGAGTGCTTCATCGATATATATGTTGAACAGTATGGGAGATAAACAACAACCTTGCTTAAGTCCTTTTGTTACCTGAAAACCATTAGACACCTCTTTTCCTATTTTAACTTTTGCTATTGTGTTCTTATAAAGCTCTTTAATAGCATCGATTAGTGTAACGCTGATACTGGTTTTCTCCAATACTTTCCACAACTTCGCAACAGGCACGGTGTCATATGCTTTTGTTAAATCGACTAAGAGTAAATGCACTTCTCGAGATCTTAGTGTTCTTTTCTCAAGTATTTGGGATAAACAGAAAATACTAGCTATTGTGGATCGTCCTGCTCTGAATCCGTTTTGTTCTTCTGACTCAAAAGGGCGGTATTCTTCGCATATGCGTTCTTTTATAATTCTTCCATATAATCTGCTAAGCGTACTCGTAACAGTTATACCCCGATAGTTATTGCAATCTTCCTTATTTCCTTTCTTATGGATAGATGTAAACCATCCTTCTTTCCAACTTTGTGGCACTGGTTCTCCATGCAAGTGCCTATTGAAAATGTGGAATTTATACTTTTTATAATAGTAAGAGTGCTTGTTGTTTTTCGCGATTCAAGATAAACAAAACAGTGTAGCGTGTATAAAAATTTTATGGGAGGCTAAGCCTCCCGTGCCTCCTCTGACGAACCGCCACTGGTGGGCTTGTTTCAAAGTCCTACTCATACAAATCGTCATTTTCTTCCCCGACTAGGTTGTTCCTTATTAAGCATTTATTTCCGTTTTCACTTTATTTATTCCTCTTCATTTATCTCTATTTATTCGTTTTTTACTATGTCTCTAAGCTTCTTACTTGTTCTAATGAAAGTTTGTATCTTCTTTTGGTGCTATACATCATGTAGGCGCTCACATATTATTTCGTTTACCATCTGTATCAGTTGCACATGCCTTAAATTGTCAAATGCTTTTTGATAATCAATAAAATAAATGAAGTTACATTTCCTTTGATCATTTTTTGGAATTAACAGCTTCTTGGACACAGTTCTTTTTAAAACAAAATTAATTATTGCTAATAAACTGCTCGTCAAAAGTTAGGGATATGGAATAGTATGCCCATTTTCGTAGTTGATTGTTTCGTGAACAGATTAACGGATTCCGCTAATTTTTTTTATTATTTTAGATTTTTCTTTAGTATTTACACAGTTGTACAAAGGTATACTGAAACTACTTTTTTGTACTTATACCGGATGAAAGAAAAGAAATGTTTTTCTTATGTTAAGTTTGTGCCACCCTGTAGGAAGTACGAGGTACAAATGTTAGTATCAGTGGCGTGCGGTGACTTTTTCTAAAGGGGAAGCGATTCAATAAGGATATAAAAATATTTTCTTAAGGGTTGAGGGTCGAGCCACTTCCCACCTGATAACACTCTGATGCGCTATAGGGGCTCTCTATCAGCAAAGTGCTTATGTGAGACGTCCTGGGTACAAGGAGTCACACACTAAATCCTAGCCCGATCAATGCGTGAGGCACTCTATTGCCGCTATTTCTAGTGACTATAGTGACCTATCATTGATCTGTATTGCTTGCTCGGGCCTTAAGTCCTCGCTCCGGGCTTCGTTTCCTAAAGAAGAGTCTATTTAAATGTTTTTTTTTAATTCCAAGGCATTTTCCACAACACACAACTTTCAACAATATGACACTTATTTATACTTAAGCTCTATTCTCCTATCAACTTCTGATAATTGTTGAATTCGGTCTTTTTCAATGGACTTGTAAAGTCTGTCTTCGCTTGTTGAATTTCTTGTAGAACTTTTAATGCATTTTAATACTGAAAAACTTCGTTCAACTGATGCACTTGTGACTGGGATAGTTTGTAGTAATTCACCCAGACACTTCACACAGGGACTTTTTTAAACCAGTAGTTATAAGAAATACCCAGATTTCTGAGTATATCTTTATCACTAATGTGAGTTTTTTCATAAACAACACTTAACTTATAATGCAAAGCTGGCATATCAAAATATTTTCATTATTTAATCGTAGTGAAATAAATTCCTCTGTGGGAAATTTTGATGAATTATAATTAGAAATATTAAATAAGAATATATTATATAATTCTACAAATTTTAATTCGTTAAAATTTTGAAAGCGACAATTCATTTTTTGTAGAATGTTATCAAAAGGTCTCTCTGTTGTCGACATTATCAATTTCCATTCTTTTTATTTCATGTTCAAACCCCATATTTTCAGTTTTATCCCAAATATTTTTAAACTGCTCTCGTTTTTTAATTATTCTATTAATAAAGTCATCAATTTGTCTTATACAAAATGCAATGTCAATTGACTTCATCTGTAAAATGTCAAATAAAAGATCAGTAAAAGGAAAAATCTCTGCAAAAAATTCAAAACGAAATATCCTTTAAGCGAATGTATGTACCTAAGCAGACTAAGCACCCCTTAGAAGCAGTAACAGTCAGAGCATCCCAAAGGCGATCGAACAATCGCTTCTGCAGGGTACCAAAATTCGCGCGACTAGTGGGTGCGGTCATTGAACCCTGACCAATTTTTATACGGGACAACTGCATGACAAGCGGCGATTTTGAGATGCGCTTCTGTCAGGGGTGGACCGAATAGTTGAATTGTGTGCATAGTGCATATTGAGTTCCTTCCTATGCGATTAATTTTTAATATTTTTCAATACCTATTGCCTAGGTAATAATATGTATATAACTGGGATTGGGGAAAATTTTTGATAATTAAATATTAGTTAATAATATATTTTGTTATATCGAAGTAAATAATAGGGAAGCGGTGCTTCCCCCGCTTCCATGGACCGCACGCCTCTGGTTAGTATACATCGTAATCGTATTGTAGTCTTACGTTTTGTGAACATTTTTTTTGAATGTCCTTGATATCTTTAGAAACAAAGAAGATCGGTGGTTTTACTCGTTAACATGTGTTTTAACTGAAACAAAACTAAATTAACAATAAAAAATAACAGTTAACAAAACTTTAAATACAGAAAGGCACATAAGGTAAGCAATTCTTATCGACACCTATAAGAGGTATTTGTCGACCAGGTAATCGGTATTCACAGCGTAATATATGAGAGACGAAATTGTTTAATGGATGCCCTGTGATGTTTTGGGGCGGAATTTCCTTGGGAATAAGTACGGATTTGGTGTCTACGTGGAGGCTCTTTAAATAGCGAGAGGTACATTATACATATATGTTTTTCTTTGAACACTCTTTTCCTTTCGCACTATATGTAGAAAATAATTTCATCTTGGTATGACAAGACATGGCCTCTTCACGTATCGCATGTCGTCAGTTAAAACACATACTAAAGAATAAAACCGTCTAGTTCCTTTGTTATTAAAGATATCAGAGAAATTAAAAAATTTATTATTCGCAAAATATGGGACTATGGTCGCCTCGTATTTCCGTGAGACTGTGTAAAAATATAATGTATAAGTAATAAAAACAAGCCATAAAAATGAAAGTAAAAGTACCCTACCAGGAGTAGTTATTAACTGCAAAACTATCAATGACTAAGATGTGTAAAATATAAAAGTTTTAAGGTTCTACATTCAGATATTCCTGGTATGATATTTTAAAATATGGGCAATCACCCAGTTAAGTTTTCATCGAACTGTTGATCAGTCCACGTGGACAAAGAGCCACTCAAAAAATCGGATATTGCTGTTATGACCAATCATAATGCGTTATCTTTTATCGGAAGAACTACTCACCCTTCGCTCAAGATATAACAATATTTGGCTGAGCGAGTTCATGCCATAAAATAGTTTATCACAAAGTGTCATCTTTCGGCCTTCCGCAGCTGTCCAGTGGTGTGCACGTGGTTAGGTACCTATATTATTTTATTTTTAAATTGCGGCAGCGAAGCAGATTTTGCGAAACAAGAAACTGAGTTAAATTCAAATAGTGCACTGCAAGTAAATTTAATTGTGACTTCATCAGTGTTCTTTCTAAATTTCTTTTAACATCTTATGAAGACACTTTCCAAATGTGGCGTCTGTGGTGCAATAATAATTCTGCAGCTGAAGAGCCACTGGAACCCTCTAATCCAGAGGTTCTCAATCTGTGGTACATGTACCACTGGTGGTACATATCATTATTGGCGGTGGTACACAAAACACAGAAAAAATTAAAATAGTAGTACTTAGTAAGTATTGATAATACAATTTAAAACTAAAGGTGGTACCAAAAATAATAAAAATAACTGTAGGTGGTACATCACTCAAAAAGGTTGAGAACCGCTGCTCTAATCAATTGGAAGATTTACAAAGCTGTGTAATAAAACGTAAGCGACATTTTCAATAACTCTATGATGATGTCAAACAATACTTCGATTAATTCTTAAATCCAATAATTTTAAGTACAAAACTATATAGGTCTGGATCCCGCGTCCCGCGTATGAAAAAAAAGTTGATTAATAGCAAGCTGAAAATTTGTTAATAGCTTAAGAGTGTCTAGTCGGATAAACTTTGATATATGGGAACACTGGAATAGGGGCAGTTTTAATTGTGGAACAAGTTAAAAATTTGGAACGGTCAGACCACGAAAACGGCACATTTATTTTGTCTGACAGAATAGACTTAAACTCTCTGAACAGAGATTAAACTCTAATGCAAAAATCAGACTGCTATTTAGCACCTGTCATAATTCCTGTCATTTGACATATTCTACATGTTCCACTCATTAAAATGCCTATTTGGTGATAAATAGCAGTCTGATTTTTGCATGAGAGTTTAGTCTCTGTTCGGAGAGTTTAAGTCTGTTCTGTCGGAAAAAATACATGTGCCGTTTTCGTGGTCTGACCGTTCCAAATTTTTAACCTGTTCCACAATTTAAACTTCCCTGTTCCAGTGTTCCCATATATCAAAGTTTGTCCAACTAGACACCGTTAAGCTATTAACAAATTTTCAGCTTGCTATTAATCAACTTTTTTTTTCATACGCGGGATCCAGATACTAATAGATAAGCACCAGACTGTTGAAAAGTATTACTAAGCTTTGTTTTTAAACCAAGAGGAGTACACTAAAAAGACATATTCACACCCAAGAAAATCACTAGAAATATCACCAAACACATCTTCTTTTTTGGTTAATCATATCGGCCTTCGACGGTTATCCATAAATATTATATTATACTAATACGTCGCTAAAGAGTTACAATCTAAAGGTCGATAAAGGTATATCTATCAATGGAGAATTTTGGAACAACTTACGTGTTGCAGATGATACAGTAAAGGCCGGGACACACATATCCGCACCGAGCCCACACCGAGCACAGACAGCATGGCCAGCCTTGCTGTCTCTGCTCGGTGAGGGCGCGGTGCGCACACGGTGCTGGTTCGGTGCGGATATGTGTGTCCCGGCCTTAATAATAACGGATTAAGACAATGATTTAGAGAACGTAATGCAACGCCTTAGTGAACGCTGTCATGAGTACGGACTGAAGATTCATTTAAAGAAAACTAAATGCATGACCATGACTAAATTAGCACACGCAAACATCCAACTGACTATTGAAGATACTGTAATTGAGAGTGTGGATACTACAAATAATTAGGAACGTAGATAACATCACGGTACACAGAGAACCGGTATGTTCGCACGCATGGAAGGCGAACGCGTGACGTCATATGGGAACCTTAATTTTCATCCGGCAATGCTAAATGAAGCGGTAATATTGTTTGAATTTTAAAATTATGTACCTATCATTGCTTTTTAAATAAGAAATTGTATTGTATATTCTTTTTACTGTCATTTTCCAATGTGCATTTAATTTAAACATGAATTTCCGTTGAAAAATAAAGATTTTAGGTATCTGTTGTCCAATATACATTCACCATAGTAAAACATTAAAAAAATAAAACAGAAATAATATAAACATTTACTTTACTACTAGGTCTGTAAAAATGTTTCACATAAAATTGTTACTACTTACTGTTATTCTAGATTGTTGAAAAATATTTGACTAAAAATAAAAACTTAACCACAAATCAATTAAGAAATTTGAAGTTTTAGATGAATAGAACCAATTACTTGATGACTTTCAAATTTTATTTACAAAATAGAAAAATGTTGATTTTAAGTTAAACCAGGTTAGCAATCTAAAAATTTCAAGAGCGAACATTTTATTAGACTGTAAATATACATACATATACAGAGTGGGCCAAAGAAAACAGTCCACCTCGATATTTGGCAGTATTTATTAGATTTTAAGGAAATGACGAAACAGGTCGATTTTTGATCTAAGTGGGACACATTTTTACGGTACATACATTTGTCATTTGTCAACCCCCTCCCTTCCACTCCCCCACCCCTATTTTTAAATAGGGAATAGGGGTCGTGTGCTAGCCCATTTAAAATGTTACTCGATTCTCTATTCAGTAATATAAACATAATTATGTATACAGGGTGTTCAAGAAAAAAATATTTTAATTAAATTAATTGACACAAAAAGAAGAATGTATGTAATTTATTTAATTCAAAATACATTCTACTGCTGTCACAAAACAGAAAAAAATATTTTTTGATAAATAAACATTGCTCTTCGCTTAATTTCAATATTAAAGCTGCCACCCATCTGCCTCTTGGTAGGTTGAATATTGAATATAAGCGAAAAACAATATTCATTTATCAAATAAACATTTTTCTCTGTTTTCTGTCAGTAGTAGAATGTATTTTGATTTAAATAAATTGCATACATTCTTCTTTTTGTGTCGACTAATTTAATTCAAAATAATTTTTCTTGGACACCCTGTATAAATAGTTATGTCAATGTTAATATTACTGAATAAAGAATTTAATAACATTTCAAATGAGGTAGCATACGACCCGTATTCCCTATTTAAAAGTAGGGGGTGGGCGAAATGGAAGGGAGGGGGTTGACAAATGACAGATGTATGTACCGTAAAAATGTATGCCCCGCCCCTTAGATTAAAAATCGGCCTGTTTCTTCATTTCCTTAAAATCTAATAAATACTGCCAAATATCGAGGTGGACTGTTTTCTTTGACCCACTCTGTATATGTATGTATAAAATGTTCGCACTTTAAATTTTTAGATTCCTTACCTGGTTTAACTTTAATGTATTATGTATATACATGTTATGTAACATTATGTATATGTATTATTAAAAAAACAAATTTGCGGGAAAAGTTTTATTAATAATATTAGAATTAGTATCTATAAATAAAATTTTTTTAAATTATAAAATTTAGATATCTTTCTGTCAAGTGATCTCTGGCAGTTTTTAAAACTTTTTTCTGTTAATATCCCTCATTCTAATATATGTTCGTGTTCTGCACATGCATAATATCACCTCAAATGGCATTATAGTCTCGGTTTTAATAAATTACTATAAAACTAATATTATAATAGTTTTAAAAATACACGGTTATGCTAATAAACAACAATTTGTAACTAAAATAATATAGAATTACTTCAATCGTTAACAGCTTTATATTTTAAAACCGGCTCAATCTATTCACTTTCAACGCCACCACATTTACGAAATAATGCATCCAAACAATAAGCAAATATCTGTTAGGTTCCCACGTGACGTGCTGCGCGGCCGAAATCAAATTTAGCGACGACAATCGGCATACCGGTTCTCTGTGTATCGTGGATAACATCAAATGTGGACCAAAGCAAAGAAATTAGGGAGCGTTCAAGTATTACGTAACGCGGTTTTTGAAGATTTTTGACCCCCCTCCCCCTTCGAAAAGCACCTTAATGGGGCGTTCACGTATTACGTAACGCAATTTTTGAAGATTTTTAACCCTCCCCCCTTACGTAATATTTGAACGGCCCCTTACGACACGTATTGAAATAGTACGTGCATCATTCATTAAACTTAAAAAGTTTCTTTGTTATTAGGATATAAGGTTAGAACTACGCCTAAGGATGCTTCGGTGTTACGTGTTCTCTACTCTCCTTTATGGCTTGGAAGCGTGGACACTAACAAGTCCATCAATTAGTCAAAAGATTACAATAACATGAAAGTTATCAGAGATAAAACAGGAAGGTTTACTACTTATGAGCAGTTGTATTACTAAAACGTATAAATTTGATCATACTTACTGTTTAATTATATGTGATAATTAATGTTATTGACAATTTTTTATACAGATATTATTATTTTACAATAAGTTCTGTTCAGTCGAGTCGATTAGTGTTATCACTATGTACCTAGGTATATCACAGATGTTGATAACACCGATATTTTTTTATTTAAACTTTTTCGTAAAATAAAATATTTACTGATAACCACATAATTTGAGGAGATGCGATGGTCTCATTTACAATTTACACTTAAAATCAAATGTTTGCAAAATAATAGCTTTTATTAAATTTAAATTAGATATCTACGCTACTGTTCACTAAATTGTCACCCTGGTCACTCTTAACAGTGTTGCCATTTTGCTAGTATCTTGTCCGCTCTTGTTAGCGTAAATTTTCCAACGGAATCCCGTCTTTACATACAACAAAATGTCGATGTATACCCACCTTTGCGCCTTTTCCTCCCTACAAGGCGTCTCAAACTTTTGTTTCGGTTAAAACACATGTTAAACTATAAAACCGTCTATTTTCTTTGTTTCTAAAGATATTAGGGACATTCGAAAAACATCGAGAACATCAAGAACATCGAGGTATACTGTATACTCGCCTTTGAGCCTTTTCCTCCCTACAAGGTGTCTCAAACTTTTGTTTCGGTTAAAACGCATGTTAAATTACAAAACCGTCTATTTTTTTGGTTCTAAAGATATCAGGAACATTCAGAAAACAAAATATTCACAAAACATAAGACTACAATACGATTTCGATGTATACTAACATTTGTATCTCGTCTTCCCTACAGGGTGTCACAAACATAACATAAGAAAAACATTTATTTTCTTCCACCCGGTATAAGTACAAAAAAAAGTTTGAATAAACCTTTGCATAACTGTGTAAATACTAAAGAAACCCTAAAATAATAAAAAAAATTCGCGGAATCCGTTCATATGTTCACGAAAAAATCAACTATAGCCCAGTAAATGAACAGGAAATTCGGCGATACCGTATAATTTTCAGGGGCAACTCCGAATTACATGAATATTTGGATTTAGGTTCTACTTACCCTCCACTTCAAAGTTGAAATTGTGCCGTTGGTTGCTTTTACTTGGGGGGTGACAGTCACCCCTTCTCCGGGGTGAAAAATCATACGCTCAAGATAAGACCGAAAATGGATAAATTGGCTGATTTTAAGCAACTTTTGTTCTATAGAGTTTTTTACGTAAGTCAATAATTTTCGAGTTATTTGCCATTGAAAATGTTGATTTTTCGACAAAAAAACTACGTTTTCAGACGGTTTTTCGCAAATAACTCAAAAAGTAAATATGTTATCGAAAAAAATATCCTTAGCCAAAATGTAGCTTATAAAAAACCAAAAAAAATGGTGTATAAGTAAAGTTTATCAATCAAATAAAAACAAAGTTGTAGCTCATGAAAAATACGGTCTTATTCGCCTAATTTCAAATCTAATATTTCAAGGTGAAATCACCGAAAAATTAAGCACTTTTCGGGAAAAACCCATGTAAACTTTTTTAAAGTGTTTATAAAAAACTTTGTTTTAATTGTTAACAAAAGATTTAGCATTAAAAATAAGCGAGTTACGCTCAAAATAAAGTTGGCCCTCTTTTTTTTGCAAAAAAATCATGAAAATCTCGCAGTGTTTAGCTCCCCAAATGAAATTAATCGCTACCGCTTTACAAACAATTGACTTACCTATCTATTGTTTATAATATGATCTGTCAGTCTCACCGGTTTAAAGTGTTTATTTTTGCAAGGGTTATAATTGAGAAAGCTTGAATTGGTCACTAATCACGATTGTATGCAAATTTTGAACAGCCATATCTTAACCAATTTTTGTCTTACGGAGAAACAAAATAAAACTATCATATTTATAATAGCAAAACCTATATTTTTTACTCTTTAAGATTTTTCTTATCACTAATACTTTTTAAGTTATTTTGAAAAAATGAAATTTTTCAAAAATTTTTAGAAAATTTTTTTTACTATAAAACCAAATGTTTTCAAAAATAAGCACTTCAAACCAATCAAACTTACAGATATATAAACAATACACATACAGTTAAAATAGATGTAAAGCCAAACGATTAATTTCATTTAGGGTGCTAAATAGAGGGAGGTTTTTATGATTTTTTTTTACCAAAAAAAAAGGGCCAACTTTTTTTTCAGTGTAACTCATTTATTTTTGATGCTGTAAACTTTTGTAAAAAACAAATAATAAGCTTTTTTTCGATACTTTAAAAATGTTAATAAGGTTTTCCCGAAAAACGCTTGTTTTTTCGGTGATTTCGCGTTGAATTATTCGATTTGGAATTAGACGAATAAGAACGTATTTTTCATGAGCTACAACTTTGCTTCTACTCAATTTGTAGACTTTACTGGTACACCATTTTTTTCGTTTTTTATAGACTATACTTTTGCTAAAAACATTTTTTTTTGATAAAATATTTACTTTATGAGTTATTTGAGAAAAACGGTCTGAAAACGTAGTTTTTTTGTCGAAAAATCAACATTTTAAATCGCGAATAACTCGAAAAGTATTTGACTTACGTAAAAAACTCTATAAAACTAAAGTTGCTTAAAATCAGCCAATTTATCCATTTCCGGTCTTATCTTGAACGTATGTTTTTCACCCCCGAGAAGGGGTGACTGTCACCCCCCAAGTAAAAGCAACCAACGCGACGGCACAAATTCAACTTTGAAGTGGAGGGTAAGTAGAACCTAAATCCAAATTTTCATGCAATTCGGAGTTGCCCCTGGAAATTACACTCCAAAACGGTCATTTATTGGGCTACTATGAAAATTGAGCATAATTTTCTATATCCCTAACTTTTGACGAGCAGTCTATTTATATAAAACATGTGAACTTGTATTTTATTAGTGTAGTAATACTTTTACGTTCTAAAATGTTAATAAGTTTTTAAGTTAATAGCTTCTAAATAGTGAGAAAAATATATGTTTAAGTGGAAATATATTTTCATTCTTGGTGAAAATAGTTTTTTGTGTGAGAAGCAGTCTGTTTCGTGTGGAAATCTGTTTTGCGATCGATTATACACGGAATTTTCTACCAACTGACGGAAAACAGTGTAGTAAAGTATCACTAGATGGCAGTAGATGCGTAGTATCTGCTAATATTTTTTAGTTAAACAAATAAAAAATATATATTAATTTTGATCCAAATTGGTACTGAGTAGTCATCTATGTAGTAAATGTCTATTATGCGGAATGAGTAAATGAACTGAAGTTATTAGCTGCATCAACAATAAAAAGTTGTTAACGGTTTTTCCCACTTTTTTAATCAGTTTTAGAAATACAGTAGAACCCCGCAAATCCGAACCCCGATAATCCGAACCAACGAAAAGTGAAAAAAATTTAAAAATTCAAGACAAAAACTTAAAAAAATGTTTATTATGCAGAGTAAAACCAGAATATTGAATAATGTAGGATTAATGGGACTTTTAACATTTAAAACTTAAAAATAAATACATACTTTATAATGTAGTGCTTATAACGGTTAAACATAAATAGTCCATTCTTTAACGGTAAAATATTGCAAAACCTCTAAATTTTAAAGAACCGCTTGGATTGACATGAAATTTGGCATACACACAGCTAACAAGTCAAAGAAAAAAAGTGATATTGTGCCGATATGTGCTTTTGCCCTGGGGGTGGTTATCACCCCCTCTTGGGGGTTAAAAAATATTCGTCCAAAGAAAGTCAGGAAATGGGTAAACTGGCTAATTTTAAGTAACTTTTGTTCTAGAGAGTTTTTTCACTAAGTCAATACTTTTCGAGTTATTTGGCAGTGAATATGTTAATTTTTTCAACAAAATAACCACGCTTTTAGACGATTTTTCGCAAATAACTCAAATAGTAAGTATTTTGTCGAAAAAGCATTCTTAGCAAAAATATAGCCTATAAAAAATTTTAAAAAATGGTGTATATATCACGTCCTTTTATTTAGTAGAAGCAGAGTTATAGCTAATGAAAAATAGGTTCATATTCGTCAAATTCCAAATGGAATACTTTAACGTGAAATAACCAAAAATGAACCACATTGCGGGGAAAACTCATTACAACTTATTTAAAGTGTTTAAAAAAACTTCATTTTTGTTTTATAAAAAAAAATTCTAGCATCAAAATTAAACAAGTTACGCTCAAAATAATGTTAGTCGCTTTTGGTTTTGGTAAAAAAATCTAGGAAATCACCCCCTAATTAGTATCTTAAATGAACTTAATCGTAACGACTTCACAAGTTTCTGACTCGTGTATGTATTGTTTATATGATCTGTAAGTTTCATCGGTTCAAAGTCCTTATTATTGAAAGGGCTGTAGTTAAAAGGGGTTGAACGGGTCACTGATCACGAATGTATGCAAATTTAGAAACATCAAATCTTGATCAATTTTTGTCTAACAGAAAAACAAAAAAATACATGATATTGAGAACAGCAAATCTGACTTTTTTGTGTTTCGAGATTTTTGGTATCTCTAACAATTTTTAAGTTATTTGGAAAAAAAGCATATTTTACAAAATTTAAATTTTTAAAAATTTTACTTTGAAACCAAATTTTTTCAAAAATAAGCACTTTGAATCGATGAAACTTACAGATCATATAAACACAAATATAAACACAATATAAGTAAAATAATTTGTGGAGCGGCAACGATTAATTTCATTTAAGTTGCTAATTAGGGTGTGGTCTTCCCGATTTTTTTTGCAAAAACAAAAGGGACCATCTTTATTTTCAGCGTAACTTGCTTAAATTTTATGCTAGAAACTTTTTGTAAAAACAGAAATAAAGCTTTTTTTAAACACTTTAAAAAAGTTATAATGGGTTTTCCCCAAAAAGTGCTTAGTTTTTTGGATATTTCACGTCGAAATATTCTATTTGAAATTTGGTGAATATGAATCTATTTTTCATTGGCTATAACTCTGGTTCTACGAGATCCAGAGACCTAAAGCGTACACCATTTTTTTTACTTTTTTATAGGCTATATTTTTACTAAGAACGTTTTTTTCGACAAAATACTTACTTTTTGAGTTATTTGCGAAAAACCGTCTAAAAATGTGGTTATTTTGTTGAAAAATGAACATTTTCACTCGCAAATAACTAGAAAAGTGTTGACTTGGCGAAAAAGCTCTATAGAACAAAAGTTACTTAAAATTAGTCAGTTTACCCATTTCCGGACTTGTTTTGGACATATATTTTTTCACCCCCAAGAGGGGGTGAAAGTCACCCCCAGGGCAAAAGCACACATCGGCACAATATCAATTTTTCTCTTTGACATGTAAGCTATGCGTATGCCAAATTTCATGTCAATCCAAGCGGTTCTTTAAAATTTAGAGCAAAAACCGTGAAAGAATGGACTAAAACTTCCGTTGATTTTCTTGTAGTCAATGTGTCCAAAAATATTGTCCTAACTTTTGCGAGAACGTTTGCAGCACTAAAGCGCCTTCTTAAAGAAGTCGATCACTGTTTTCTGATGCATGAAAGGGTAGCGACTTGACGCAGCGATATTGAACCATTTACGCATTACATTGACCGGGAACGCAACACAGGACCTCGATTTTTGACGAGGGTCAAAAATCGAGGTCCTGTTCTGCTCCACTTAAGGTAGATTCACATCCAGAGATTTAGTGACATTTGCGTGTGACACTCGATTTGGCAGGGAAACTTATTCCTCGCTTTCTTCATCTTCATTAGGATTGCCTTCAAGTTGAACTTCAAGTTGAAGTTTACAATTTCTTCATTCGTAAATTTTTGGTACCCATTGTCGTCAGCTTCAATCCATTCTGTTATTGCGCTTTCTGCTTCGTTTACACATCCTGGAAGTTATTATACGACTTCTAGGGGGTCGTCTTGTAATGGAGCTTGGAAAAATAGAGAGTAAGACAAGTGCAGCGACTCAAAATCAATAACAACGAAAGATTTGAATTATTAGTTACACTAACTTTCGGATAATCTGAACTTTTCGGAATCCGAACAGGCTGTCCCCCCAATTAGTTCGGATTTGCGGGGTTCTACTGTATACTGACTATCCCAAACATTGTATAAATTTGCTTAACTTACAATCGATGGACAACGAATACCAAAGGAAATACTAAAATAGCAACCAGAACTCAAGAGAAAACAAGATAGACCGAAAACAAGCAGAGAAGAAATTAGAAATGAGAGAAGGAAACACAGAAGAGGACCTTGGGAACGACTGAACGAAATGGCGATTGGAAGTCGAAAAACGGCGGAGACGAAGGATATAAACTGACAAGAGTACTACTTAGTAGTAGAATAAAGGTATTGCTTAATAATAAGTAGTACCTACATTGTTTGGTTGTAGGTTTTAATATAAAATATAAGGTCATTGTCAGTTCCATCAGGTTGTTAATTTCTAAACCCTAACAACACAAAACATTCCTGGAATGTACTATCAAAGTTCTATTAATGTTTGAATGTCCTGGACATTCAAGGAACATTCGGTGAACATCTGATTAAATTATTGGTGGAATGTTACCACAAGACATTCTATGAACATACTACCAATGTCCTATATTTTAAGAGAGGCAATTTACTATTCAATTTGCGTTCATTTTCAAATTTGCCGCGCGTGTATCTATGTAGGGTCGCGTGGTCATCACATTTCCATTTCATGGTAACTTAAAAATTTCTGCATAGATAAAGAAAAGGAAAATGCATAGATGCAAATGCAAAGGAAAATGCATAGATAAAGAATATTGGGAAAATGGAAATTAATGGCTTTTTTGCTGTTCTGTCTGTTAGTTTTGCTCTGGCTGGATCTCTTTTGTTTAAACAATTATGTAAGTATTATAAAATCCGTTTTCAATTTTCTTTATTCTTTATGAAACGAATTATTTATGCATATTATTACCTGTACTGTAAATAGTACCTATTTCTTTTGATTTTTAATTGTAAAAGATAGAAAAATTACCATTAATTTTAATTTTTTTAGAATCAGCTGAAAGTGTATTGGCTAGTTGGAAGAAACTCCACATTGTTGATTATTACTTTATAAATAAATATTAAGACCTGTATGGACTTATGGATGCCCACTGTGGGGGTGTACTAGACCAAGTAATATAAAAATTATACAAAGATTCCAGAACAAAATACTGAGAAACATTGTAGATGCTCCTTGGTATGTGACAAACAGTCATCTCCATAAGGACCTAGGAATGGAATCTGGATATAATCATCAAGAAGATGGCAGGAAGTCACGAGCAACAACTTCATAAGTACGAGAATATTGAGGAAATCCAGCTCCTCGATACTACTGGGCAAACTAGAAGATTGAAGAGGACAAAGCCTTTTGAACTAGTTTGAGTGATAGGTGATAGTGAAAAGCAGAGCATAGTGCTTGTGTGCCTGTGTATGTTAAAATAGTGCACGATCTTGTTAGATTAGATAAGAGACTAAGCTCTTCATTTTAAGGAACAGTAGTAATTTAGGTTAAATTAAAATTGCTCATTGGTCAGATATGACAAGATTGTAATTGTAATGTACAATTCAATACAATGAATCATCATCGTAGTGATGATTATGGAAAATATATATGACAAGATTTTGGGCAATAAAAATGTTTATATTTTTCATGTATTATTTGGTATGGCCATATATACTTCTGGACGCTTCTGGTATATCGTTGGTGATGTGACAATACCTCCTATCTGCTTTTTCATGAATTTTGTAGGAGACGAAAAACCATTTTTAGGGTCATCTCCTGTTTTCACATGTAAATTTTGACATGTTTTGTAGTAAATAGATAGTTGAATTTACTACAAAACATGTCAAAACATATGATATGAAAACAGGAGGTGACTGTAAAAAAAATTTTAGTCTCTTACAAAACTCATGAAAAAACAAATCGGAGGTATTATGCCACATCAGAAACTATATCCAGGGAATGTCTAAAAATATACTGTGAATGTCCAAAGAACATTCGTAGACATTCATGGAATGTTCCAACAAGACATTCAAGGAATGTTTAAAATGCTGACACAGGACTTTCCTGGGACATTTAGGAAACGTTCTTGTGCTTTTGAGGACATTCCAGTAATGTTTTCAATGTCCTGTGTGTACATTCTAGGAACATACATGGAATGTTTGGTGTTATTAGGGAAGTTATGGAGTTATATATTCCATCTCGGCTACGATTTGTTAATGCCATCAAAAATGTCGAGTAGTCGCGCCATCTGGTATGGCTAGTGTCATCAACACACATTATTTTGCGTTTAAGATTGAAACTGACAATGAAGGAGTTTTATTAGAACAAAGAACACATAGTTTTCAAAAAATTATCGTGATTATTGAGAGCTAAAGTTTTATCAGAAGAAAACGAAAATTAGATAAACATTATTTAAACTATTTTTTATTGAAGACATTCACTGGCGAAACGTCCATTAACCACTGTTACCATTGGTAACAGTTAAAAATCTTGCAAATAAATATATAATGACTACTGTGAAATAATTCCATTTTATTTATTTTTAAATAGAAATATGAGTGTTAATAGTAATTCAGTAAAAAGCAAACTAAACGCACGAAAATATTGGAGTTTATACGACTTGACTGCAGGTCGAGGTTACTACGTTGTTACCACTTTCGTTTGTGGATACATAAGCATGATGGTTTTGTTTTGGTAACTACTCGAGTATCATACCTAACAGTGTGCGTGCAATTAAATATGGATGAGTGGCGTCTTTTTTTGGAATCTTTGACACTATGATCATTCAACTAGAAAATAAGTTTTATAATTTAAAGCATCTAGAGTGTTTGGGACTATTTATAATATTGACAATTTTGAAAATTATACACAAAATTCCCAGATAGGCCTTTTATTAATTATTTGTAAAGCTATATGGTCAAAAATTTGACACAGTAAAGTTAAAAACAGAATTGACAGTTCTCTATAATAATCCAGATTATATTAAATAATGTACAAGAATTGTATCAATATTAAAGTCTTCAGGACTTAATAATCCATTTTAGGAAGCTTTTGAATTGGCAAATCTATTTTTAACAATCCCGGCTACAAGTGCATCCGTTGAAAGAAGTTTTTCAACAATGAAGTGGATTAAAACATGCCAAAGAAATACCCAATTGCAAGATCGAATGTCGTCATTTTCTTTAATTTCCATTGAGAATTAGGGATGGGAAAAACCTACTGGTTATAACCTAAAACCGGTTTTCTTACTTCCCAATAACAGGTTTGTTTCACCGGTTGTTTTTTTGTTCCGGTTATAACCGGTTTTTTCTTTTTAAAGTAATAACCGGTGAAAAACCGGAGAGTTTACCCGTGGAAAAAATAGTTCATTCAGAGAAAAAATGAAGAAATTTCTATCTATTTTCGATGCCAATTAGATATTATAAATAATATGCTAAGTAATTATTACTCCAAACAACCATAATTCAAATTTTAATAAATAAAGAACAAGACCAAAGTGCCACACCATGAAACAATTAAGTTTTATTATAGTTTGGAAATAGGTATTTAGATCACAATATTTATATAAAACTGTAAGTGATCTGGTTGAAATAGATAGTCCAACCATCATTGAGTATAATGTTTTCCACTTACCTCTACCGAAAGTATACTTTTTCGGACCTGATTGTAGGGAGCAAAGTTGTACTTTTCTTCCCTAGGGAGGAAAAGTAAAAGTGACGTCATGGTATTTCATTCATGAAATATAACTTATTGACGCCCTGTACAATATCTATTTTCTATTACGTAAGTATCTATACATTTTAACGTTTCTTTATAAAACACCCTGTATTTTGCAGAATGGTAAAAAACAGTAAATTGTTGTTTTGATTTAACAATGTTTACATTAATAATTTGACTTATATTTGACAGTTGACAGTTATATTGTACTTACTCGTTAGTTTTAGTTCTAATAAATTTTGTTGGTTAGTTACATAAATAAATTAAGTAAAAATGAAAAATTATTGACTTGTTATTTTTGAGGAAGGTGGAAAAACCATATGTATAGCATGGGAGTAAAGTGCCTTTTCCTCTCTTGAGTGATTACTGCCCTCCGCTACGCGTCGGGCAGTAAACTTCATTCTCGGGAGGAAAAGTAGCACTTTCCTCGCTTGTTATACAAATAGCTATTTACTTGAGACTCTTGTATGTTATGAGTATGAATACTGAAATACGATTAGGAATTTAAACAATACCTACATAATTCTCGGTATTATACAAACGTATTAAAAATACTACCGAAATATCTTTAGTCCATGTGGTGAGACCGCTCCCGTCTGGAAAAATTTCTGATTCGGTTTCTTTGTGGATTCCTATTCAAAAATGTCCCCTTTAAACATATCTAAAGGGTGCCGGGCGGAATTTTTGGGCAGAAATTGCTTAAACAATTTTTTTAAACAAATACAAAAGATCACGTTTTTTTTCTTTGCAACATATATTTTTAAGTTTTGTGGGTCATCCTAAACAAGAAAGGTATCTTGTAAATTTTCTCAAAAATTGATAATTTTCCAGTTATAGGCGATTTAAAATCTGAAAAATGCGAAAATACGCTTTTTAGAGGCCTAAAAACTCATATTTAAATTAGTATTTTTGAGGTTGCCAGATACTTAAATTGAAGTTTAAACATTCAGCTTCAAGATTCTGAAGAGTGATCGCGTCTAACCTTAATTTAAACCGTTGTCTTTTAATTGTTAAATATGCATATCCATCCGATTTTTTTGCCGGTGCGGCGCGCTCTATTTCAAAAATCTCCAATTTTCATCCGAAAGATATTTTTTCTAGATTCTTTGGGATATTTTAAATAAAATAAGTTTCTTCACATTTTTCTCAAAAGTTAACAGTTTTAAAGTTATAAGCGATTTAAAATCTGAAAATGCGTTTTTGCATTTTTTGGATTTTAAATCGCTTATAACTTTAAAACTATTAACTTTTGAGAAAAATGTCAGGAAACTTATTTTATTTAGAATATCCCAAAGAATCTAGAACAAATATTTTTCGGAGGAAAATAGGAGATTTTTGAAATAGAGCGCGCCGCACCGACAAACAAATCGGATAAACACGCATATTTAACAATTAAAAAACAACGGTGTAAATTAAGGATAAACGCGATCACTCTTCAGAATCTTGAGGCTGAATGTTTAATCTTCAATTTAAGTATCTGGCAACCTCAAAAATACTAATTTAAATATGAGTTTTTAAGTCTCGAAAATGCGTATTTTCGAGAACCTATAACTCGAAAACTATTAATTTTTAAGAAAAATTACAAGATACCTTTCTTTTTTAGAATGACCCAAAAACCTAAAAATATATGTTCCAGGGCAATAAAACGTGATCTTTTGTTTTTGTTTAAATAATTGTTTAAACAATTTCTGCCCAAAAAATCCGCCCGGCACCCTTCAGATTTGTTTAAAGGGAACATTTTTGAATATGCATCCGTAGAGAAACCGAATCAGAATTTTTTCAGACGGGAGCGGTCTCACCACATGGACTACTTTGATTGTGGTAGAAAAATAAATGATAATTTGGGTTATCGAATTTATTTTTAAGTAGAATATGAGTGAGAGATCCAAGTGACATTTCGGTAGATCGGTAGATAGGTATAAAATTCGGTATATTTACCGAATAATCGGTAGACGGAGTTTCACCACTTTTAGGGTAATTTGAAAGAGTCTGGGAAAATTTTTAAGTTAAAATGGTTGGTGAATTTTTCGGGAGGAAAATTAGGCAAACTAAAGTGCAATATAAGTGTAACATTTTAACCTATTGAGTATTGGCTATTGATTAAAAAAACCGAACGTTTTTATAATAACCGGCTTTTTGGCCGGTTATAACCGCCAGGTTAAACCGTAAGTATAAAAAACCGGTATAACCAAAAACCGGTTTTTTTGTCAACAACCGCCATCCTTATTGAGAATCCCTTTTTAATGGATTAATGACAAAACCCTCTTTATACGATTCTGTTATTAACATTTCAGCAAATAAAATAAACAAAAATTTATATTTGGGAGGTTCAAAATAATTTTTTTGTTAAATAATATTTTTTACATCTGGTTTTGGTAACACTTTAGAAAAAATCACGCGTCGCTACTGAAGACATTTATATCTTTAAAAGTATGAGTAACATGAGACTTATTGTTTGGTGGCCGCTACATTCTTTTGATTTACCGAAATCTTTTCGATTTTTCGAACTAACCTTGTGTATCTATTGACATTCACAAAATTATTCGTTCGTCCAAGTTTCCTCAAATTTGTCAGTTTATCACTTTTTACTTTACGACTTAAGCGAATGAAACTTAAATTTCTCGCTCTCGGGAACTTAATTATTCCACGTAAAATGTTTCTACAGCTGAAGCTGAAGCAAGGTGTCAAGCATCTTGGAAGTTTTGTTGAGGCAGAAGGGAGAATTGCCGAAAATCCATCATATTGAACATTTCGAGTTAAAACTTATGCGTGTAGCTTCTCAAACTAATTCGTAAGTTGTCTTTCAACCGAGAGGTGTAGAAGGAAAGTGGATGACTTATGGGAAAACTTTTCGAATATAATCTCAATTAACGTTGTCTTCATTCAAGAAATTGCAAGCGTTATTATTCAAATAAGTTTTATAGAAAAATGATGTTTGAGCATAACCATCATGCAAAACTAACGTGTGATCCAAAATTATTGTCACCATAGGTGGCTCTGAACAACAGAGATAGCTATACAGTGCATGTCTATTCTTAATTCAGATATACTTTCCAGTTTACGTCAACTTTGCAGTGTACGTCAACTTAACAAGAAAAGTAAGGTTATGTAGAGATCTTGTTTGATTTTATTTATTATTGTTACTTATAATTTTGTTAATTCTTTTTATTTTTGATTAAAGTTCTGGTTTTGACTAATTTTTTATGTTTTATAATGTTAATCAAAATTAATTGATAAACCAGTGATATAAATTCAGATTAAAACAAGACATACGTAATTTTTTGCACGGGTAGCTTTGATTCCAATAATTGTGGATCGCTCGTTATAATATAACGCTTATAGCTAATTTTATAGTAAAATCAACGTCAAATCTGAACAAATTTATAATTCGACCTATGTGATGTACTTACAGTAGGAACGACAAACAAGATGCACTTGTTTTCGCATTCACCAAATTTTATATTATTAGGTAAATAATTCATTTCTTCCATTTTCTGGTAGCTAAATGTATCAATGGCATGACAAAGTGATAGCTTTTAATCCTGTCTCAACAGGTCTCAACAGGCCTCTACTGGGAATACTCTATTGGGGTACCTCAAGGTTCAGTATTGAGTCCTCTACTTTTCCTTATTTTTATTAGTGAGATCACTAGTTTAAAAGTCGATGGAAAAATCGATGGAATCGATGGAAAAATCTTTCTTTTTGCTGATGATACCAGTATCACTTGGAGCAACTCAGATATTGCAACTATTCATACTACTATAACTTCTGATCTACTTACAATAAAAACTGGTCTGACTTTAATTTACTCTCGTTTAACGTAGATAAAACAATATCATTATCTTATAGAGAAGCTCTTCAACTCTTACCTCTTAATAACAGCCAGCTCAGTACCGCTGATTCTGCAAAATTTCTTGGTATTTTTTTAGACAGCAACCTTAAAATGGTCCCTCCATATCGATTTGTTAAGGAAGAAACTATTTTCAGCTTGCTATGCTATAAGACCTGTTTCGATTGAACTCAATTTAGCATCTTCCAAAATAATATATTTTTCTTTTTTCGAGTCACATCTTCGTTATGGTCTTCCTTTTTGTGGTTCTGGTACAGCTGCCCAATTCGAAGTTATCTTCAAATTACAAAAAAAGCAATAGAATAATATCTGTTTGGCATCAGACAAACAAAACATTGCAGAAGTTACTTCAAAGATCACGGAATGTCAACCCTTCCATCTTTGTATATTTTAGAAACTGTTTGCTTAATTCGCAAACACCTACATGTCTTTCCACCAAGACGTAATCATGACTACTTCACGAGAAATTCTGCCTTTGACGTCTATTGACCGACCTCGTCCTCTGAGTTAGTAAAGAAATCTATATTATATTCCGTAAAAAAACTTTACAACCATCTCCCTCTACAACTTAAATCTGCAGCATCTTTCCCTAAATTCCGGAAACTGACAAAAGCCTACCTATCTGAAAGACCATATTATTCAGTAGAAGATTTTCTTAATCAATCACTAAGAAATTACAGTACCCTTTGCACAAGTAGTATTTTTATTATTTTTTTATATCTGTGTGTCATATGCAGCATGAGTTGCAGGGTTGTCATGTCAAGTTGGAAGGATCCGTGTCGAGTTGTTGTGTTGGATCCTCAACGGGACGAAAGGGGGAGCCACCTATTGGACCTTAGGAAAACACTGACTCTAACTTATTGGGACCGTGCAAGTTCGGCAAAGCGACCTCTATTTCTACGCTCTGTACTTTTATTCGCACTTTTAATTATATTGGCCAATTATATTAGTCCTGGTTGCTGGATAATTGTCAAGACCATAGTCCAAAAAAATAATAAGAAGAAAAAATAAGATGCAGGTTATGTTTAGCAAACGTAAACAATTGTATGTAGTAAATAAAATCAGTTATTAAAATGCAGTACTGCAAGCAAAATACAATTAATTAAATTTACCTTTATATAATAATTGCATATCATATCAATATTGTGGAGCAATATATAATTTTTCTGCGTCAATGACAGAAGGTATGAAATATACGTCAATTTGACAATTTCAATTGACAATATGAATTATTTAAGATAGATGCAATATTTCTCCGCGACTCGCGCACGTTCGTTTCTCGTTTCCCTTTCCAAGTACTTGCACACCGCGAAAAACTTTATTTACAGGTTGCAACATCCGTCAACGTAAGGTTACTAAGATGTTGTTTCGCGGAGTAGTCTATCAGACATCCATCTCGCACGACTGCTAACTAGCATAGTAACGATATTAATGTTAACATGAATAATAATAACACTATAATGCCTATATTAATCCCTCTGTGGGGTTTTTATATCTTCTTATAAATTAGACTTAGAAAGTAAATGATACGTGAGTCTTCGCGAGGTTACACAAACAAACTCCGTCAATCAATCTTCGTTTTGTTTGTGATTGTAGAAACAACATCTTTTGTAACGACCTAATTATACTTAAAATATATACATTTTTTAGATACATATTACATTATACAGTAGGTAAGACTTTTTTCCCTTACTGTACAAGCAGCTTAACTTTTAACTTATTAATTACTAGGTATACTATGCAATTCATTATTATTACTAAAACTTCATCCAGATTTAGCCATATGGCTCACACTCCCTCTAAGGGGAAAATTGACTCATCCCAGATACCTACGGTATCAAAAGGATTGAGCTCCGGTGGGACTCTTTCCGTGTTATCGAGCCCTAGGTGACTTTGAATGCAGGTGTATCTCCCAAAAATTTTCGTACACTTCTGGCCGTCGCGAGTAGTACAGCTTTCTTCACTATTATAAACTATAAACTATTATACTATAAATTACATCCATATTTAGCCATACGGCTCACACTCCCTCTAAGGGGAAAATTGACTCATCCCAGATACCTACGGTATCAAAAAGATTGAGCTCTGGTGGGACTCTTTCCGTGTTATTGAGCCCTAGGTGATTTGGTATGCTGGAGTTTCTCCCAGAAATTTTCGTACGCATCTGGCCGTCGCGTGTAGTACAACTTTCTGCATGGTCTTATAAAGGTGTTCATTTAGACCCAGCTTTTTTATGCTTTCGAGGAGGGTCTTCGGAATGACTCCAGTAGTAGACATAATAATCGGTATCGTCTGGGTACTTTGTATTCTCCATTGCCTTCGTATTTGAATTTCCAGATCTCTGTACTTGGCGATCTTTTCAGTAAATTTACTACGTAGATTATTTTTGTTAGGTATTGCCACATCAATTAGTTTTGTTTGTCTTGTTAATTTATTAACTAGTACGAGATCTGTTCTATTATGTGCCACTGTTTGGTCTGTGAGCACAGTGCGGTCCCAGTATAGCTTGTAGTTGCCATCCTCAAGCATACTCTCAGGGGCGTATTGATAATACGGGAGATGGTCCGTTTGGAGAAGTCCCAGCTTGATAGCTGTTATGTCCTGAATATTAGGTAAACGGGAAAATATTATTTACTCATACACTGTACTTTGATTATTACTTTTATTTAATTAGTTTATACATTTTAAATTATATGACATGAGTTGTGACATAAGTCAAACTGGGGACCTGGCTGTCAGCTGCGTTGCCAGACGTCTTTGATGACCTTGATATATGACACGCCCCTTCTAAAAATAAAAATTAAATTTAGTATGAATACTATTACAAACAATATGATTATAAGTTTAATCTTTCTGGCTGCTTTATAGTACGTCCACTTCTTGTGAATCTTGCATTTTCTTCTCCTTTGGGGTCGTTTGGGTTTGATGTTAGTGCAGTTTGGTCCCTCACTTGAGAAGTGGGTTGGCTTGGCGAATGAATAGTGCGAATAGGGGAATTTTCCACATGGATTTGAGGGGTGTTATTGTTTTGGTCTTCAAGGTGATTTCTGATGTTTAGTGGCTTTAGAAACGATCGGTTTCTTCGATATTGGCCATCACCTGCCTGCACTATATAATCTCCATGGCCTGATTGGTGTTTAACAACGGCTGGTGTCCAGTCTCTGGTTCCTTTTTGAAGTAAAATTGGTTGATCAACTTCAAGGGTTGGGAGCCTTTTCGTTCCTTTGTTATAATATTCCCTTTGTCTAGATTGTCTTTTTTCGAGTGCCTTCTTTACACCAACAGTTGGAAAGTTAGGTTTAAGGACATCAGTTTTGTCTGGTATTATTGATCTGAGCCTCCGACCCATTAGTAATTGGCATGGAGCAGGTAAATCAGACTTGGGAGTTATGTTGTACTGTAGGATGGCTAGAAATGGGTCTTCGCCTTCCTGATAAGCCTTAGTTAACAAAGCTTTTATTGTTTGTATGGCTCGTTCGACCATACCATTTGAGCGGGGATATTTGGGACTGGAAGTGTTTAGAAGAATGTCATATTTCTTTGCAAATTGTTGAAACTCGTACGAATTGAATGGAGGACCGTTGTCGGAAAAGATCTCTTGAGGAATTCCATTGATTGAAAAAATATTTTTTAGGGTTGACAAAACAGTTGATCCCCTTTTATTTGTTAACTTGTTGACAATAGTGAATTTGCTGTAGTAATCTACAAGGACAATGAAATCCTCCTGGCCTAAAGATTTAAAATCCATGCCTACTTTTTGCCAAGGTAATATTGGAATTTCATGAGGGGTCAGGGGTTCCCTAGGATTTGAGACTGCATACTTCTGGCAAGTTAAACAACTTGACACAATGTTTTCAACATCTACTGATAGACCGGGCCAGTATACACAATCGTTTGCTAATTTTTTGGTGGAAACAATGCCCTGATGAGTGCGGTGTAATAAATTTAAGAACTCTTCCCTCAGAATAGATGGGATAATTAGTCTGTTTTGATAAAAAAGCATGTCTTTATGAACATATATATCATCTCGAATTGTCCAGTATGCTTTAATTGGACTTGAAACATTAGCTTTATGGGTTGGCCAGCCATTTAGGGCATAAAACTTGACTTTATGTAGAATAACATCCTCATTAATAGCTTTAATAAGCCTGGCCTCATTGTCTGGAGTGGTGGATAGTACAGAATACACCTTCAGGTTGTTCTCCAGATAATCAGTATTGATAATATCGTTGATTGGTTCACGGCTGAGTGCATCAGGGACATGCATCAGCTTGCCTGGAACATAGGATAATTCAAAATCATATCTTAATAGTCGAAAAACTAGTCGTTGGATTCGGGGAGAGAGTTCATCTAAAGGTTCAGGTTTTTTAAGTAATCCTACTAGCGGGCGGTGATCAGTTTCTACCTTGAACATACGACCAAACAAATAATAATGGAATCGCTCACATCCATGTACTACAGCCAATAATTCTTTCTCGATATGATTATATCTTTGTTGACAGCTGGTTAGTGATACAGAGGCAAATTCAATAATATGGTCTTCTTGGCTTATCATGGCGCCTAGACCGTAAGGACTTGCATCAACAGAAAGTGTGACGGCTTGATTTGGATTGAAAAACGACAGGACTGGGGTTGACGTTATAAGTTTTTTAAGTCGTTCAAAACATCTTGTTTCATTAGCAGTCCACTGCCATACATTCTTTTTACTCAGAAGTTTTCTCAGCACTGCTGTTTCAGATGAGAGGTTAGGAATAAATTTTGCAAGGTATGTGATCATTCCCAGAAACCTTTGGAGTTCTTTACAATTTTTTGGAGCTTTCATATTTACAATGGAAGAAATCTTTTTTTCATCTGCTTCCACACCTTTTTCACTAAGCACATGTCCCAGGAAATTGAGACGACTAGCACAGAATTTTGATTTATCTAAATTTAAGGTCAAGCCAGATTCTGAAATTTTATTTAAGACAGCGTTTTATTTTTTATTATGTTCCTCTAGAGATCTTCCAAAAATTAAGATGTCATCAAAATATGCAATTACACCTGGAAGCCCATCCAAGGTTTCTTGAATAAATTTTTGGAATATTTCGGGTGCTGAAGAAATGCCATAGGGTAACCTCAAAAAACGATATCTGCCAAATGGGGTTGCTATTGTGCAAAGAAATGAGCTATCATCACTAAGCGGGATTTGCAAAAATGCAGAAGAAGCATCAAGTAATGAGAAATATTTGGCACCAGAGAGTTTGCTAAACAGAACATCTTGAGTGGGGATTGGAAAATTTTCCCATCTAATATAAACATTTAAGGACCGAGGGTCCATGCACACCCTAATATCGCCGTTGGCCTTGGGTGCTATTACTATGGGGTGTACCCAGTCCGTTGGCTCACTTACAGGTACAATAATTTTTTCAGCCACCATTTCATCAAGTTTTTCCTTCACTTTGGAATTAAGAGCAGCAGGTATTTTTCTAGCACCAGAAATTCGGGGTATAGCATCATCCCTTAAGGCTATTTTGTAGCACCTATCAACAAGTCCTATACCTGAAAAAACTTTTGTATGTTTGCACAGAATGTTATTTACACTAGTTGGAATGGGAATATGTTTGTCGGAGTCTATAATAGTTTCACAATTGTTGCCATTCAGGTTTAATATTTTTAAATCATTAGCAGCACTAAGTCCCAGAATAGAACTAGGGTAAGGGTCCCTTAGAACATAAAATAAAAGTTTTTTCTGGATATTATTATATTCACAATTTGTATAAATCTGTCCGATAGTGTCTATTTTGTGACCAGAATATGATGAAAGTTTTACACGTGTTAATGAAAGTTTATTAGATGGAATATTTAAGTTTTTAAAATCACTAAAATTTAAAATGTTTGCATGACTGCCCGTATCAATTTTGAAATTAGTTTTAGTACCCATGAGAGATATCCTCTCAAACCACTCAATAGCATCAACTGAGTCTATTGTCCACACGACATTTTCGGAACAGTCAATAGAGTCTATACGCACTTCTAATTCCTCAGTACTGTCTTCCAGGTTTTCGGAAATTTCGTGTACTCTATTCATGCTGCGGCAAAATTTACGATAGTGACCCCTACGGTTACAGTGGCCACAAGTTCTATAAAAAGCAGGACACTTACCTCGTACATGTTGAAGACCGCAGTTCATACAGTTACCTCCAGCCGTTCTGCCACTCCTGATGTCAGCACTTTTACTGTAGCCGCTGTGCTCTGCTTTAGACCGAAACTGTTCATTTTTCTGAAAGTTGCTACTTGTTGCACTACGCGCACTATCACTATTTGGCATGTATTGTTTATTAATTGCACTTACGGATGCACTGTCTGCCGCTATTTGTCTCTGGGTTAAAACACTTGATTCCATTGACCTGGATATGTTTATAGCTTCAGCTAAACTAAGATCTGGCTTTTGTAATAATTTCTCCTGTATTCTTTCATCTATAACTCCAAGGACAATCATATCCCGTATCAATACATCTTTTTCTTTAAAATCACATGAATTTGCTAACTCTTTCAATGACATGACAAATTGTTCTATTGTTTCACCCTGTAACTGGTTTCGTTTGAAAAATTTGTAGTGCTCAAATACCTGATTTTTAAGTGGCTCACAGTATTGATCAAACTTTTCCAATACTACTGACAATTTGTTTTTGTCTTCTCCTTCTTCATACTCAAAGGTATTATAGATACGGATGCCCTCATCTCCTAAATAGTTTAATAGTACTGCTATTTTTATGCTGTCTGGTTTAGTTGACTTCCCACTAGCCAATATGTAAATATGATATTTTTGCTTCCACAACTTCCAGTTTGCTGGGAGATTGTTACCCTTGAATTCGAATTGTTCAGGGGCTCTACACTGTTCAAATGACTCGGCCATTTTGAGAAAGTAAATTCTACAGCTAGCTAGGTATTATACCACCTTAATTGAATGTGTTTTTATCAGAAAAAACCGAAAATGTTTTTATGATTACCGCTAAATCACGCCGTTGACATAACCTTTTCACACAAAGTTATTTTAAACATTAGTTTTCCGTTTACCGCTGCCACCATGTTATGTCCTGAATATTAGGTAAACGGGAAAATATTATTTACTCATACACTGTACTTTGATTATTACTTTTATTTAATTAGTTTATACATTTTAAATTATATGACATGAGTTGTGACATAAGTCAAACTGGGGACCTGGCTGTCAGCTGCGTTGCCAGACGTCTTTGATGACCTTGATATATGACAATAGCTATCTCTTTATGAAGGATTTTCCCACTGCGTCATGCCGTTCCTTGTATTCAGTTGCAGCAATTGCCTGGCAGCCCCCTGTAAGATGTTGGATGGTTTCTTGGGCTTGACATCCATATCGGCATCTGTCGTTTTGAACCTGAGGGTCTTTGATGATATATTTCAGGTAATTTCTGGTTGGTATAACCTGATCCTGAATGGCCAGTAATGAACCCTCTTTCAGGGAACATCTTTCGTGTATTGTCGACATAGTCTTGGCTGACCTCATTGGGATGTCGCCCGTGCAGAGGTTTACCCATCCAGGTGCGCATTTTTTCGTCTTTAGTGAGGTGGTTTATGTGCATTTCTGGTTCCCTCAGTCTGATTGGTGTTGTGTCATCTACTGCGCAAATAGCGCGATGTAGAGTAGATGTCTCAGCTTGCATCTGAAAATAAGTTCTTAAATTAGCAATTTGTTTATCTAATTGCTCACCTATATCCATAAGTCCTCTTACTCCTAGAGTCCGTGGTAATGTCGTTCTTTCTACTGCACTTTTAGGATGGTGTTTTTGTGCCTTTGTGAGGTGTGTTCGTACTTTTCGCTGAAGATTCTCTATATCTGTTTTTGTCCACTTAACATTACCAAATGAATAGCTAAGCGCGGAACAAGCGTAGGTGTTTAGTGCCTTAAACAAATTTTTACTGTTAAGCTGTGAACGAAGCAGCTGTTTTATCATTCGTATAAACTCAGTAGTTATGTCAGTTTTCATTTGCTTATGGTCAATTTTCCGCGCTTGCTTTACTCCACGATATTTGTATATATCGTTTTCACCCATGGCCTCGATGTTCTGGCCATTTTGTATATCGAATCTACCGGGCTGTATCTTTCCTCTGACTATATTTAAAACGCGGCACTTGTCTAGTCCAAAGTGCATATTTATATCATTAGAGAATATTTCTACAGTTTTTAGCATTTGTTCTAGATTGTCTCGAGTAGAAGCCATTAATTTCAAATCATCCATATACAACAGATGATTAAGCTTCGCTACTACAGTAAGTATTGTTGTTTTTAATGCTAAAACCTGAGTCAGTGGAGTTAATAGCTGTGATAAAGGTTCATAGCCAAACAGAACCACAATGGACTCAGCGAGTCTCCTTGAAACAGGCTCCGGTTGATTGCGATATTTTCCGTTTCGATATTGGTTTCACCAGGTATTTGGAGGTGAATTTTAATCTTCCAATTTGTCATTATATGCCTTAAAAAAGTCACTATGTTATCGTCGACCAACTAAACTTCATTATTATTATTATTCATTCAGATTTAGCCATACGGCTCACACTCCCTCTAAGGGGAAAATTGGCTCATCCCAGATACCTACGGTATCAAAAGGATTGAGCTCTGGTGGGACTCTTTCCATGTTATCGAGCCCTAGGTGACTTGGAATGCAGGTGTATCTCCCAGAAATTTTCGTACGCATCTGGCCGTCGCGAGTAGTACAGCTTTCTGCATGGTCTTATAAAGATGTTCATTATTATTATTTTAATTATAATGACGATTTATGTAATTTTAGTAAATTGAGTTGTTATTGTTTCGTTTTCTTGACTTTTTATAAGCTTTGTCGATAAAATTGTAAAATTTTTCATGACATTAAAGCATTTTTCTATAGGCCTTAAAGTCCTATAGCTTGGAATTCTTCCACTGTTTTCCTCTATTTTTCTCTGTCCATTGCCGCAATTCTCTAAGTTGTTATCCCGATTGTTTCAAGGTCTTCCTTACACGCTTCTAGGCACGTTTTCGGTGGTCACCATCTTTCCTTCTTTCCTTCCCCTCTCAGCAGTGCGTACTTTGCCCCCCTTCCGTCAGCCATTCTCGCAAGATGACCTAACCATCAAGTCTTTTCCGGTACAGCTGTCTTATCTCTGTATTTGTTCGTCTCTTCCGATCGTCTTCAGCGTCTTTAACTCCCTTGACTATTTTCCTTAGTCCGCTCTCAGATATACATCATATTTTCTTGCTTTTTGTTCAGAACCCAAAATAACCCATGTTTCGCGTCGATAAATAACTGTCAGCTGGATATCACTGTTCGATAAAAACTCAATTTTGCCTCTTTGGAGATGGTTTTTGCTCTTAGTAGTTTGTTTAGGGCTCCAAGAGTCTTCCTCTCGAACTTTGCTTCTCAATTTCTTGGCTTTCTTTGCCTTTACTTGTTAAAGTTACTCCTGGATACTCAAACTCCGTCACCTTTTTGAAGCAATGTTCCTTACTCCCGTTGTTTGTGGTAGTCTTCAGTTGTGTGTCTTCATATGTATTCTGCCCACCCCCTATTTCCATATTCTTTGTTTTTTGCTCATTAATAACGTTGTATTAGAGAACTCCTGTCAGTGTAATGAGTGTAATAACACCTCACTAGGAGATTTAAACAATATATTTTTTGAATGTTCAAAACATGATAATTATTATCAAAATCGTATAATCTAAATATCGTTTGATTAACGATTTTCTATACCTCTATGCCGCATAGAGGTATAGAAAATTTATATGACCCTGAATTAAGTTAGCTATTGCGTTTCAATACGGGGAAAAGATAAGGGTAGAAGATAGAGGCTATGCGTGCAACAAGGGCAAACTCGAAAATCCCCTTTTCGAGAAAAACGCAATTTTAAAGTTGTTGAGTGAGGGCAAACTCGGCAAATTTGATTATTTAATTGAATAATTGAAGACAATAATTCCAAGACTTGAAAAAAGCCTAGTGTTCGGCGTCGACACCTACCACACATTCGTTGACTTCAAAGCCGCATACGACTCAGTAAAGAGAGGTAAACTTCTACTTGTTATAGTAGTTCAAATACCGCTTCATCTTGTCCATACAACTGAACTTACACTCACAGGAGCAGAGAGCACGGTAAAAACCCAAAACGATTTCTCAAGACCCTTCCATTGCAATCATGGACTACAGGGTGATGGACTATCGTGTCCCTTATTTAACCTGGTATTAGAGAAAATAATTCGAGAGTCCCAGATTAATACGAATGACATTATCTTTAACAAATCAGTACAAATTGTTGGATACGCAGATGACATAGACATCATAAGTAGGTCTACAGAATCTCTGACTGAAGCATTTCGGTCACTAAGAGCATCTGCACAGAGAATGGAACTAAATATATATGTTCAATAGACCAAATATATGTGTTGCACTAGGTCAAGCAACCCGACATCTACAAGAAAAATAATAATTGACGACCTAGAACTGGAAGGTGTCGACACCTTCATATACCTAGGTTCGCTGCCAACTAAAGATAACAATGTCAGTGAAGAAATTAAAAGAAGAATAGTGCTCGATAATACGTGTTACTACGACACATGAAGAGAGATGGCCTCAAAACTACCTAGAAAAATTAAATAGACTGCCTATAAAACACTAATAAGACCATTGCTAATATTTGGTACAGAAACTTAGTCACTTACACAGAATGACCAAGAACTGCTCAAATGTTTCGAGCGAAAAATCCTAAAAATAATATATTGAAAGATAAAAGAACAAGCTTTGTGGCGCAGGCGTCACAACTTTGAGTTGTATAGAAGTTTTGGAGAACCTGAAGTTGTAAAATTCATTAAGGTGGCATGCCTTAGATGGATAGGGCATGTAATCAGGCGAGAGGAAGATGCCAGAGTCAGAAAAGTTTTTGACAAAAGAGGGCCGATAATACAACCAATAAGAGGAAGACTGAGTCTTAGGTACCAAGACACCCTCCTGGGATTGTATTTCTACCTCGACGACGGTGGGAGGGCCGAGTAACCGATCGTGGTCCCTAAAGTTGTGAGGGGAGCACGACCGGTGAAACCAAGGACAGTCCCAGCGTCCAGCGACTGTGCACCGGGTGAGCGCCGGACACCGCCGCTGGACGCTAAAAAGGCGTCGCAACTGAGGCGAGCAGTTGCGACGCCTTTCGCCTTCAGCAGATGTATATCACCCTCCAACTTCCCTACGGCTACTCTAATCCCTAAAAGTTAATCTCGTCCACCTCAGCATTGTGACCGGGGGTCGATGGGGGGCCCCAAAGCAGTGTGCGGGGGGCTCCGCCATCGGGCTCTGATCACAAATTTCTATTCGAAAACTTCTTCGACATACCCACTACGAGTAGCCGTCATGTCTTACCCGACCACACATCCATTCCAAATCCTGCGTAACAGGGGAGGCAGCAGTTACGCGGAAACTCCAGGTAGCCTGTGAATACAAACTGCCACTGCGTCCGGAGGCAACCGTGAAAAAAAGCCTAGAGGAGTAAACCTCAATAAAACAATCCCCACTATCACGGTGGAAGGCATCGTGCCAAAGATATGAGAGATGCGAGGGTTAGAGCATCACAAACGATCCCTTCGGGATACCTGGCGACCTCCCGAAGTAACCAAGCCTTGGCGTGGTAAGGGCGCACTGCCGCGCCAGACGTATAGTACGTCCCAACTCGTGGGAATTTATATGAGTACCAATAAACACAATTATGAACAGACGGGGGTGAGTGAAGACGACCATCGGCGAGACACGGACAATGGAACGGATATGGAAAATGAGAATAGGAAAAAACAGTCGCCTGACGACTTGAAATGGGAAGAAGGAATGAACAGTTTTGAGAGGGAGCTCATAAACTCACATAAAAAGAAACAGAAGATGAACAGGTCGACTGCCCCAAAACAGTCGACACTAGTAGGGGATGAAATGCTGGAAAGCAGTGAAAATGATGACGATGAGATAGGGGAGGAAAGATCACAAGAGGAAGTGGAAAAAATAGAAAAAGGATGGCAAAATATTCAGGAGAGGGTGTTAGCCTCTTTCTTGCTTGATGATGAAACTATGAATAAGAAGAAAAGGAAAGGGGACAGTCTAGAGAGAATAAATGATCTGAAGAGGGAGAGACTGGAAGAGAGTATTAAGTTTCCTAACGAAACCAAACAACAAAAAATAAACAGGAAACTCGAAGAGTTAAATATAAAACTAATAGAGATATTTACTAACCTAAGCGAAAAAAAGGGGGAAAAGGTGGAGATGGATACGGAATTAAAAAAACTGTTAGGGGTCATAAAATCCACTAACAACAAAAAAGAAGACGACAGTATAGCCGAAAAAACACAACAAGAAGTAAAATGCGATCACTGTAAGCTAAAAGTGGAACAAGAAAGACAGAGAGAAGAGCAAGAAAAAATTAAAAGGGCTCTAAACATGGGGGGAGGAAAAAAAACCTTCATGAGTATATGTAATAGCAAATGGGAGGAGAAAGCATATATAAAGACAAATTGGGAACAAGGGGGGTTACGAGAAACGGTCGAGAAGAAAACATGTCTGATAGTAACAAAAAAGGATGCGAAGGACAAAGGGGTAGAAAATATAATAAAGGACGTGGGAGAGGATCTGGCAGAAACACTAGAGGAAGTGAACGAGGGAGAAATCAAATTCCTTGAGAACTTTAGGAGGAAAGAAAATAAAAAAACAATTTGGTACACGTTTGTCGCTGGAATAGAAAAAGAAAGTGGTGGCGATATATACGACCTAGCAGAAAAGGCTATAACTAAAATTAAGAAAGAGATGGATGAAACACCAAAGGTTGTACGGGTCGTAGCCGGTAACGACCTTAACAAGGAGATCATAAGGAAAGCCCTCGAATATGTGGGGCGGAGGGAAAGTATCTCATGGGAGATGATAGTAAGAGGGAAGGAACTCGAGGTAGAGAAGAAGTCAGAACAAGAAGAAGCCCTCCTTATAAAGATGGGGGGGAAAAAATATAACGAAGTTCTTAGCGAAATGAGAGAAAAAATCGACATTGGAAAAATCGGTCTACAAGTGGAGAAGTTAAAAAGAACGAATGGGGGAGATCTCCTTGTAAAGTTAAAGGGAAGAGGGGCTGCGGAGAAGTTGAGGGCTGAACTGGACAGCAAAATGAACGGGATGGACACGGCAATCAGAAGAAAAGAGACTTTCTTCACGATTACGCGGTTGGACCCTGGGGTTGGTGAGGAAACTCTAAAGAAAATGATAAAGAGCTATACAGGCGTTCCTGAGAGAGAGATAGAAGTCAAGGTTCTACGAACAAACAGATATGGGGAGCAGGTAGCTACGATAGCCGTACGCCCCTCCATAGCGGAAGAGCTGAGGAGGTACGGCTCAATAAAAATAGGGTGGGTTGTGTGTCCAATAATGGAGAGACACAACCCAGTTAGGTGTTTTAAGTGCCTAAAGTTCGGGCACAACACTTACGAATGCAAGGAAGAGAGCAGGGCGGCGTGCTGCTATAATTGTCTCCAAACGGGACATACCGTTGCAAGCTGCGGTAATAAACCGTACTGCTCGGTATGCAAAGAAGAAGGGCATAGGATGGACAGGATGGCCTGTCCGTCGTACCGAGCCCTTGTATACGGTAGGGGAGGAGAGGGGAACCCCTAAAACGAACTGACCAAACATAAAATAGACTCCCTGGAAAACGAAGGTGGGCCCATATACAGCCCACCTAGGTGTTATTTTATATCTTTAAAATTTATTTTATCTATTTTATTTATTTTATTTATTCTATTTTACTCTATTATTTCAATTTTACTAAACCGCTTTTATTTATTGAATTCTTTTACTTTTACATATTTTATCTATATACCGTATCTATTTATTTTATTTATATTAATTAATTTATTTGTTTTAGCTTTTATGCTTTTTAATTTTTTCGAAAGACGTGAGTCCGACGCAGAAACGACCTCTGGGAACTGAACCAAAGTGGACCTCAAGGATCAACCTGGTATACGGATATTGCAGGTGAACGTGGGCAGGGCACGCCGAGCACACGACCTTGTCCACGCAAAAGCCTGCAAGCTAGAAATAGACTTGCTCATCGTCCCGGAACCGAACAAAAAAATAACATCAGCCGGTGGTTGGGTCCAGGATAATGGGAAGAATGTGGCGGTGCTCTTTAGAAATAGGGGTTTGGGGGTGCGTGGTATTGTCAGGGGAGGAAATCATATCCTCATAAAACTGAGGGATTTCAGCCTGCTGGCATGCTACGTGTCCCCAAATATCCCTATGATAAGATACAAAGCAATTGTAGATGAAATAATGAGCGCCGCCACGAACGAAAAAGAAGTGATGATCGCCGGGGACATTAACGCGAAATCGAGGTTGTGGGGTGCCCCCATAAACGACAGAAAGGGGGAAATATGGAATGAATGGATAGCCCAGGCTGGCCTCCAAGTATTAAACAATAACAAACCAACATTCGTAAGGGGGGTCAGCCGAACACACATTGATATTACGTTCGCGAGTGAAGGGCTATCCAGGAGAGTGCACGGCTGGGATGTCCTTGACGATCAGTTATTCACCTACCACCGGTATATACAATACGAAATAAAGGTTAAAGGGGGAATAAGGCGGCCGATAGGACACACGGAGATTTATTTTAACAAAACCAAGTACCTATCGGAGGTCAGGAAAATTAATGAACAAGAGATTTCTGACCTTGGCCAACTGAGAAGAGCACTGCAAAGTGCAGCAAATTTGGCCACCGTGAAGAGAAAAGATAATAAAAAATCCCCCTACTGGTGGACGGATGAGATAGAAGGTCTACGGGAGAGATGCCTCAGAGCTCGAAGGAATTATACGAGAAGCCAGGGCAGCCTCGAGCTCAAGGAAATATATAAAGATCTAAAGAAAACTTTAAATAAAAAAATAAAACAAGAGAAAAAAGAAAAGTGGCAGACCCTGATAAAAGCATTGGACGAAGATATATGGGGCGATGCGTACAAGATCACTATGAAGACGCTGAAAATAATCGCCCCATATAGACTCGACGAAGACCAGCGGATGGAATCAGCTGAGCTCCTCTTTCCTACCAAGGATCATCAAAATTTCATTAAGATATTTCCAACGATGGTAGAGGAGTTCACGGAAGAGGAAGTTAGAATAGCTGGTCAGGAGATGAAGACAGGGAAAGCTCCCGGCCCTGACGGGCTGCCACCAGAGGCAATAAAAATAATAGCAACGGAGAAACCAGGTTTGATCAGAAGAATATACAACGACCTACTGCAGAAGCAAGAGTTTCCCAGGGACTTAAAGGAAGCGAACTTAGTTCTACTCCTAAAGCCTGGGAAACCCCCCGATTCAGCAGCCTCTTATCGGCCAATATGCCTTCTGGACTGCCTTGGTAAGTTCTACGAAGGGCTTATCAAGAAGAGGCTGGAGGGCGTGTTGGAAGATCAAAGAGTGCTATCAAATCAACAATATGGATTTCGAAAAGGTAAATCGACAGTCGATGCCGCGACCTGGATAAGGGACGCGGCTAAAGCAAGTAAAAAAAGATGGGTGGTCCTTGTTCTGTTGGACATAAAAAATGCTTTTAATTCAGCAAACTGGGGTCACATAGTAGACCGAATAGTCGAATTTGGGGCTCCAGAGTATGTGTCCAACATAATAAAGGACTACCTATCTGAAAGAACCGTATGCATATCGAAGAAAAAGAAGAAAGAAATGACCGCGGGTGTACCCCAGGGGTCAGTCCTGGGACCCTTACTTTGGAATATACTATACAACGGGGTACTAGAAGTAAACAGGCAGAGAGGAGTGAGAGCGATTGCATACGCGGACGACCTAGCATTACTGGTCGAAGACGACATGAATAGGGGAATAATACAAAAAGTAAACGAAGCAATACAGAAGACCGCAGATTGGATAGAGAGAAATGATCTAAAGTTAGCAGTAGAGAAGACAGAATCCATTATCTTGAGGGGACCAAGAAAGAGAGATGACATAATATTTGGATATAAAGGCTCTGTAATAAGACCCCAAAAGACGGTTAAGTACCTCGGAATTATTTTCGACGACAAGCTTAAATTCGGACAACACGTACAAGAAGCATGTCGGAAGGCAGAAGAAAGGACCTCTATACTAAATAAATTTATGCCAAATATAGGGGGTCCTGGATCCCAGAAGAGAATAGTGATGGCACAATCCATCTTATCCATAGTTTTATACGGAGCCCCAGTGTGGCACGAGGTCCTTCGAATGAAAAAGTATAAAGACGTGCTTCTTAGGACACAAAGGAAACCTCTGATCAGGGTGTGCAGCGCGTATAGAACCGTATCAACCATTGCCTTACAGGTGGTGGCTGGGTCTGTACCGGTGCACATCCTGGCCAGAGAAAGAGTCCGAATGTACCAGAGGGGCAACGGGGCAATAGGTTCAGGTCCACAAGAAAGGAAAAGAAGTCTAGAGATGTGGCAGAGGGAATGGGCAGCCGAAGTCGAGAAGGCGGCCTGGACGAGATCCCTGATTCCAGATGTGGTGAGGTGGTACGAGTGCCGGCATCGGCGCGTCGGCTACTATTTCACACAATTTTTGACGGGACATGGATCGTTCAGGAAGTTTACTCATCGTATAGGGAAAACCATGGACGATCTATGCCCTGAGTGTGGAGTAGTGGATGACGCGCAGCATGTCGTCTTCGTGTGCCCTGCATACCAGGCGGGACGTACCGAGCTGCAGCTGGGACTGGGATCCCCTCTAGGCGAGCCTCACGAGCTAATTGATAAAGCTATCAATAGCAAGAGAGACTTCGACCTGATCATTGCTTTTGTCACGAAGACAATGAAGCACAAAGAGGAGAAAGAGAGGCGACTGCAAGCGGGATGACCGTCTATTTATTTATTTTTTTAACGTTTTTATTTTTGTGTCGCAGATGGCAGCCAGTGGGGGGAGGATCCTTTACATCCAACCTGCGCTGTCTGTCTTATTTTAACTAGTTTTACTTATTTATTTATTTTATCTTGTTTTATCTTCTTATTTACTTCTTCAATCTTATTTATACAATATTTATCATTTTAAATCAATTTTATTACTCAAATGTGTTGCGTGTTGTAAGCGGTAGTCAGCAGGGGGAGGACCTTTTACATCTAACCCATGCTGACTGCCTTTGTATTGTTTTGTTTACTTTCTGTTTTGTCTTGTTTTAGTCTGTTTTTTGTTTTGTATCAGGTAGTGGGGGAGGATTTTTACACCCAACCTCACTGACTGCTTCCTGTTAACTGTAGAATGAATGGGTATGAGTGTGAGTGCGAATTGATGAAAGCACGAATGTTTGGAGTTGCTCGTAACTGTCGACTGGTATCCTTTTGCTAGTTCATGTTTGATTGGGGGCACCCCGGTCGCCCCACCCGCACATGGTCTGCACGGGACGGTCGTCTTCACCGACCGGTCTTTGTGCGGGGTGTGTGCGGGACGGGGCGGCTGGGTGGCCGCTTAATCTACGGAGTGCACGCAGAGGGTGCCCGGGGGGAGTTATGAGTAAGGTCGACGAGTCAGACATGCTCGCCAAGAGCGGTTCCAGACCTGTCGGCTGGAGGAAGAGGAGGTGAGTTTAGTCGGTAGGCGGTTCGGCACGGTGAAGCGTGACGGATCGAATCCGACACACCTGGGACACCTTCCCAGACGGTCTTTTGAAGATTCTCACCTCCCAAAAAAAAAAAAAAAAAAAAAAAAAAAAAAGGTACCAAGACAACTTGAGAATTATTTAAAATCTATTGGAATTATAGCATGGAGAAGAGTTGCCAGAGACAAGAGCGAATGGAGGATTGTTCTGAAGAAGGCTTTGGATCATTAAGAGCTGTAACGCCGCACAGTGGTGAATTTCGCCGAAAACCTGGCCAAAATGTAAAAATCTAAGTTTATAGGTATACCCTGAGAAATTTTATATGAACCTTGCTCTGTAGGTTTTTGAGAATCATAAATGGCCGTTAGGGGTAGAACAATACAAGCAGATCATGCATGGGCGCCCATATACAAATTTCTTAGGAGAGGGGCCAGACGTGAAAATGTTGCACATTACATTTTGTATACTTTGGATGACAATATATTACAGTTTAAAGCAACAGAATAGCTAGGGGGGGGGGGCGTGGCCATGAATATTGGGGCATTGTTTGGTTCTCATTTAGAACTATAGACGTGTATTATTTTGTTAATTTATAGTAAATGCTATGTCCGGTGGTAAGTGGAGTATTTTAATATACTTTTTGGACTTTTTTTTCGTCAAATAGACTTTATTTACAACATATTTGCAAATTTTCAAGAATTTTCAATCGTTTTAAGTTTTCCAAGTTTTAAAAAGGGAAAAGTAAAAAAGTCTACTTTGCTCAGCAACGATATTTTGCTTAATAAATAGTTCAAAATGTATACAGGGTGAGTCACCACTAACGGGACGGAAGATTACAGCGAAATGGTAAAAGATTTGAGAAAAATTTAAATTGAGTAGTGTGTAAGTTGATTAAAGCTACATTTTAAAATTATTTTGAAATATACAGGGTGTGCCAATAAATGGCGGCGTATCAAAGTTATATTTTTTCTTATGGAACACCCTGTATTTTATTGCATTTTTTAATTATCCTCAAAAAATAAGGTATAGTTTCATAAGGCTTCCCTATACCTATGTACAGAGTGTTCTGAGTTATGTTGACTTTTCTTAAAATGTAAAGTTTTAAAAGAAGGCTTATTCTCAAGTTATTTAAGAAATTATCAAAACATTACTTTTACACCTAAATAGTTAGATATTGGTTGAATGTATTCCATGGTTAATTATTACACATTTGTCTACAGGGTGTTCAAAATTTACAGTTTCATTATTGGAGTATTCAATGTGTCATATGATGCTTATTTTAAATGGAACACCATGTATGTTAATAAATAATTATACTAAACACATTTACCTCTTTCGAATGGTATATGGATGTCCTATACCTAGGTGTCATAGTTTGTGCGTAATTTACAATTATTTAAATTCTAAGGGCCGGTTGTTCTAACGCTAATCAAAAATGATCATTATCAAATATTTAATTACTGTCACAACTGTCAATGTCAACTTTGATTGGATTGCTGAAAACATAGTTATTGATGAACAATAATGAAATTAGTTAATCAATTATGTTAATAATTGTTATGTTAATTGATTAACTAATCTCATAATTTATAATCATATGCGTTTTCAGCAACCCAACCAAAGTTGACATTGACAGTTGTGACAGTAATTAAATATTTGATAGTGATCGATATAATCGATTTTAAAACAAAAGATGTAGTTAATTAATGTCATTGTATGACATTGTCAGTTTATAACAGTACGGTCTGGTAATTATCAAAACTATAAACATCCGTGTATGAAATTCAATTTTTTTTTTACTTAAAAATGGCTTTGGCAGAGCCAATTATATTCAAATTTAATTGTTCCTAAAAATAAATAATCACGCAATCTATGAAAGAGTAGACATGCTACTTTGCAATGGGAAATATTTTTAAAATTGTCTCTTAGCCTCTAAAGTTTACGCTTAAAAGTATCCTGATAGAAGACGCCCAAAAAAAGACGTTTTTGAGAGATCTCTCGATAGATTCTGTGCTACTGGTAATGTTGCATAAGTACGAAAAGTTAAATAAAAATAAACCATTTATTTTTGATGACGTCAACGAACTTGATGTCCTGCTTTCTGTTACGGAAAACCCAAATACTAGTACGAGAAAAATTTCGGGTCGATTGGAAATCAGTCAATCGAGTGTATGTAGAATACATAAGAAAAACCACTATCATCCGTATAAAACTCAACTACTACAGCATTAGACAGAACAGGAATGTTTAACTTTTCATTTATAGACTTTAGAATTTGGAGAAGATCCTAATTTTTTTAAGAATGTATTGTGTACAGACGAATTTACCTACTTTTTATAATAATCGTCTAGTTAATAGACATAGCTTTCACTTTATTGTGATGCAGGAAACAAACATTTTACTGTTGATTGCCAACACCGATGAAGTGTTAATGTTTGGGGCAGTATTCTGAGCGAGTACGTTATCGACCCATATTTTGTTGACGAAAATCTGAATGGAGCAACTTTTTTAAATTTCTTAAAACAAGTTTTTTGGATCCTTCTTAAATCCTTCCACTTAGCGTGCGAACAGTGGCTCCAATTGGACGGAGCTCCTGCTTATTTTTGACGTGATGTTAAGAACAACCTCAACATAAAATTTAGAAATAAATTAATAGATAGATTAGTTCCATATATTTGGCCACCTAGGTCACCAGGATTGACCAAGATGATTTTTTTTAAGGGGGTTATATTAAAAATATTGTAAATGCTACACTTCCTACCCTACTACTTCAGATGGGATTTTTATGAAATTAAGAATTTCGGACGCTTTTACGTCTATAACACCAGCTATGTTAAATATTGTAAACAAATCATTTAAAATCGCTTGCTGTATAAAAATTTTGAACATGTATTACATAAGTGGTTAATATCCATGGTGTTCTGTAACTGTAAATTTTGAACACCCTGTAAATAAATGTGTAATAATCAATCATGGGATGCATTAATTATAACATAATTATAAGCTATATTTGTCATATAACAAACAACGAAGTCATGAGGAGAGTCAACAAAAGATTGGAAATATTGGAAACCATCAAGACACGAAAGCTGCAGTACCTGGGACATGTTATGCGTAATGAGAGATACAACATACTTCAGTTGATTATACAGGGGAAAATCCAGGGCAGGAGAAGTGTAGGAAGGAGATCATGGTTGCGTAGATTGAGGAAATGGTTCGGATACACATCAACCGAACTATTCAGAGCAGCAGCATCTAAGATCAGAATAGCCATGATGATTGGCAACCTTCGTCGCGGAGATGGCACGTGAAGAAGAAGATTGTCATAAAATGACAATGTCATATAATGACATTAATTAACTTCATCTTTTGTTTTAAAATCGATTTACAGATTAAGAATTTAAATAATTGTAAGTTACGTAAAAACTGTGACACCTAGGTATAGGACATCCGTATACCATTCAAAAGAGGTAAATTTTTTCAGTTTAATTATAAATTAAAATACATGGTGTTCCATTTAAAATAAGCATCATATGACACATTGAATACTCCAATAACGAAACTGTAAATTTTGAACACCCTGTAGACAACTGTGTAATAATTAATCATGGAATACATTCAACCAATATCCAGCTATTTAGATGTAAAAGTAATATTTTTATAATTTTTTAAATAACTTGAGAATAAGCCTTCTTTGAAAACTTTACATTTTAAGAAAAGTCAGCATAACTCAGAACACTCTGTACATAGGTATAGGGAAGCCTTATGGAACTATACCTTATTTTCTGCGGACAATTAAAAAATGCAATAAAATACAGCGTGTTCCATAAGAAAAAATATAACTTTGATACACCGCCATTTATTGGGACACCCTGTATATTTCAAAATAATTTTAAGATGTAGCTTTTATCAACTTACAAACTATTAATTTAAAATTTTCTTCAAATCTTTTACCATTTCGCTGTAATCTTCCGTCTCGTTAGTGGTGACTCACCCTGTATAAATATTCCTCAAAAAATCATCTGCAGCCAAATGCATCTTTAGCGGAATTTTTCATTTAAAAAAAAATATAACATGCAAATGCTGGAGAATTTGTATATGAAAAGACTTTAATGTTATATGGTCAGTTAATAAAGTAAGAACAAAATATGAAGCATCTGATCCAGTAAATTTACAGTTTTTTACACAACAGCCGCCGTTTTTTGTTATGTTTTTTGCTTTCTTCTTCTTTTTCTTAATCTTTAAGTCCTTTTACTCTTATCTATAATCCTATGTTTTTGCTTCCTTACTTTCTTATTTTTTAATAATTTGGGTCGTGTGAGCCAAAAATTTTAATTTTTAAAAAATGAAATGCATAAGCGAAACTTTGTGTTAAGAAGCCACACATTGATAGGTAATAATTATAATTAATCGGATCCATTTACAAAACAATTAAGATGTATTAAGAGTTGACCTACCTATTGTTGGCTTCTTAGTATAAAGTATCGTTTATGCATTTTTTTAAGGCAAAATTTTTGGACTCCCACTACCAAAATTATTATAAAATATAAAAATAAGAAAGCAAATAGATAGACCTATACATAAAGGTAAAATGACTTAAAGATTAAAAAAAAGAAGAAGAAAGCAAAAAAAAAAATAACAAAAAACTTCGGTTCTTGTGTAAAAAAACTGTAAATTTACTGGATCTGCTGCTTCATACTTTGTTCTTATTTTATTAACTGACCATAACATTAAAGTCTCTTAATGTAGAAATTCTCCAGCATGTTACAGTTTTTTAAAATGAAGAATTCCGCTAAGTTTGCAACTTGTTGCAGATGATTTCTTGAGGAATATTTATCTACATATTGAATTATTTATTAAGCAAAAAATCTTTGCTGACCAAAGCTGACTTTTTTACTTTTCCCATTTTAAAACTTGATAAACGGAAAACGATTGAACATTCTTGCCATCATTTTGTAAATATGTTGTAAATATGTTGTAAATAAAGTTTATGTTAGGAAAAAGAATCTAAAAAGTATATTGAAATACTCCATTTACCTGGAGAAATAGCATCCACTATAAAATAACAAAATAATACACGTCTATAGTTTTAAACGAAAACCTAACAATGCCTCAATTGTATAACACACTTTAATTTTATTCGGTCCGCTTTCGTTCAATCCCAACTTTACACTAATATAAATATGTGATATGCTTGTATTGTTCTATCCTCAACGGCCGTTTATGATCCTCCGAAACCTACAGAGCAAGATTCATATAAAATTTCTCGGAATATATAAACTTAAATTTGTGCATTTTGGCCAGGTTTTCGGCAAAATTCACCATTGTGCGCCGCTGATCGATGCTGAATCGCTGATGCTGAATTCCAAGAGCTAGAAAAATGAACTAATGTGTCATTTGAAGGAACGAACGTAGAAAAGAATGGTAAAAACAAAAAAATCGCCCAAAATTGAGTTCGCCGTTGTTGCGTACATAGCCACAATTAAAAAAATAAGGATCGAATGGTTATCGGTTAAAGAGAGAGAAGGCGAACTATTTTTTGAAGAAAAAATATTAAAACAAAAAAAGTAGAAATTAATACATTCAATAGAAATTGGAGTAAAATAATTATTTAGACATAAAATTAATAAACATAATGACACTAATAATGTTACAATTTGTACAACACATTTGAAATGGAATCCCTCATGTGTAAACCCATTCATCATTTTGAAATGGGTCATTCAACGAATATACAACTCTCTTGGATTATCTCGACAACGAATATTTTACTATGCAAAATATGAAGAACTAAAGTAAATTGAAAATTACATTGTTGTTTATTGGAATAATTATTACAGCCATTTACTTTCGTACTTCTTATGTTGCACAGTAAAATATTCGTTGTCGAGTTAATCCAAGGGAGTCGTATACTCGTTGAATGACCCATAATAATTGGGTTAACCCATAAAAATTATACTTCTGTCATGTAGAGTACAGCTATCCTCTCATTCCTTTCTTCTTAGCAAAAAATAACCACATGTCATCAGCACCTCGAGGGGATAAAAAAATAAGTACATTAATGCCTCAGATAACTTTACCAATTTGTACTTGCTGCACTATATTAGCACATAACAAAGTCGGAAGCAACTTCTCAAGTTTCAACATTATTGTTTACAAACTTCGTGTACATTTGTGTCAGATTGCTTTTGCCTTGTTTACAGGACTATAATAGTCTATCTAATATAAACCTAAATAGCTGCCGGATAATGAATGCAAAACCAAAATTCACGACATTTGCGTCCACAAACCATTAACGGATATCCATATCCTCGTGAAACTGTAATTAAAATCTTATTGTCGGTATATCTAGATAATATAACCCGAAAGCCGAAAGGAGAGGATATTGTATGTCTAGACAGTATTGACGTTTTCATTTTGTTATTATTTTTCATTTAAATTAACCTGTCTCAGTAAGTGTAACTAACACGTATAGAATAATTCATAACAAGTATCATTACCTACCTAATTACATATTACATTCTTAATTAAATAAAAAATAAAAATACTAGATTTGTTGTAAAAGGTATATTTTAAAATACCCTAAATAAGATTAACAAATCCATCATCAGTGTTCTAAAAACCAATAAATAGCATGCCTGAGCCACCAAAATGTGTTGGGTAAAAACCCTTTAAATGTAAACGATTATTTTATGATACATATTTATATAAAATTTAATTGATGTTCTAGATATGCCTGGATCTTACCCAGGAGTAACACAGGAGTCTTCCCACGTGGTTGGATTTTTTTTTTGGAGAAAACCTCACATATTCAATTTCAATGGCCAACTGACCATATGGTAAACATGATTTTAATTTACATTAAAATTATTAAATTAACAATTTACATTTAAAGGGTTTTTACCCAACACATTTTGGTGGTTCAGGCATGCTATTTTTTGGCTTTTAGCACACTGATGATAGATTTCTTAATCCGAAAACGTTTAGTCTTATTGTGACCCTTATTTAGGGTATTTTAAAATACACCTTTTACAAGAAATCTAGTATTTTTGTGATTTATGGTATACAGCCAGCTACAGGAAGTTTATTTTACTCGTGGATTTTGATTTTTTTCGTATATGAAGACATAAGAACATGAGACAAAAAGAATATCTCCTCATGACATTTTTACATGCTGGTTTCAAACGCATTGGTCAGCTTTAGACAATAAAACAACTATGCCATGGCGTTGCAATATTAAATAAATTTGAGAAGAATATAGACCTGGATCCCGCGCACCAAAAAAAATTTATTAATTAGAAGCTGAAAATTTGTTAATAGCTTAAAGGTGTCTAGTCGGACAAACTTTGATGTACGGGAACACTGGAACAGGGGAAGTTTTAATTGTGGAACAGGTTAAAAATTTGGAACGTCCGACTACGAAAACGTTCCATGTATTTTGTCGGACAGAACTTCCAATTGATGTGTTATCATTTCATTAAACTCTCATGCAAAAATCAGACTGCTACTTACCACCAATATAATTCCTGTCATTTGACTGTTCTACGTGTCGGACAGTCGGACTTAAAACGCCCAACATATCTGTCGGATAAACATTTTTTCATATTATATAAAGTTTTCTATTGAATAAACTTAAAAACAACCAGCTAGTTTTCACAATCATAAACTTGATGATAATTGATCGTAATGATGGCACGTTCCACAATTAAAATCACGATCCACCATTAAAACTTTCCCTGTTCCATTGTTCCCATACACCAAAGTTTGTCCGACTAGACACCGTTAAACTATTAACACATTTTCAGCTTGCTATTAATAAACCTTTTGGTTGGTACGCGGGATCCAGGCCTAATTTTTTTATTTAAAAACGCAAAATAAATTAGCCGCTTAAATAATAATAGATGGGTTGTATCGTCGCCCCCGTTAGCAAAATTATTCCTTATAAAAAATCCACAGGGTGCCAGGCGGTGCCGTGGTCTTATTTTTATATACAAATACTAATATACAAAAATTGTTTAAACATTTTTTTTTAAATAAATTCACAATTTTTTTTTCATTTCGAACAAATTTTTTTTAGATAATTTGGGTTCTTCTGAGCAAAAAAAGTCTTTTGCCATTTTTCTCTAAAATTAATTGTTGTCGAGTTATAAGCGATTTAAAATTTGAAAAATGCAAAATTAGCCATTTTCAAGGCTTAATAACTCGATTAAAAATTATATTATGAAAGTCAGAAAGTGATCGAATCATAGTTTAAAATCCCTTCTTCAACATCTTGAAGAAATTTTTGTCATTATTTTATTACAAAGCTGTTATTTTTAATTAATAGCAATTAGCGCTATAGTCCGGGTTGAATCGTCGACCCCGTTAGCGAAATTATTTCGATTAGATATTTTGCACTCAAAACTTACTCGAAAAGAGGTCCTAATAATAAAAACATAGGGTGCCAGGTGGTACCTTAGTCGATAAATTGTTTAAACAATTTTTTTTATTCAAATTCACAAAAATAATTTTTTCACTTCGAACAATTTTTTTTAGATAATTTGGGTCATTCTGAGCCAAAAAGGTCTCCCGTGATTTTTCTCTAAAATTGATTGTTGTCGAGTTATACGCGATTAAATATTTTAAAAATGCGAAAATGGCCATTTTTAAATTTTAAATCGCGTAAAACTCGACAACAATCAATTTTATAGAAAAATGACAACAGACCTTTTTCGCTCAGAATGACCCAAATTATCTAACAAAAATTTGTTAGAAATAAAAAAATTATTTTTGTGAATTTGTTTAAAAAAATTATTTAAACAATTGCGACGATAAAACCTGGACTATAGCGCTAATTGTTAATAATTAAAAATAACAGCTTTGTAATAAAATAATGACAAACATTTCTTCAGGATCTTAAAGAAGAGGTTTTAAACTTTGATTTGGTCACTTTTTGACTTTTATAGTAATAATTTTTAACATTTAACTACCCGCGCATCAAGTTATAACATAACTACACGCGTGGCGTACTTTGTACGCCACAAGAAAATACACTTAAAAACAGCGGATTTGTTTAATTTTTTTTTAAAATACACTTAGTTGTTTGTTATAAACCTTATTCGGCATCAGTGAATACTTGGAGTTCCTTTTCAGTAAGCCAATTGGGATTTATAACTGGAATCATGGAATAACTGGATTCCATGATAAATAAAATTACTAATAAAATTTTTTTTTAAATGTGATTTTTTACAGGAGAAAAAGTATTGTTTACAAAGAAAAATATATTTTTTGCCATAATGACTAAAAAACAATTAAAATATGTACTTATATTACGACTTATAGTAATATAATCCTGGGGTATATTGTCCACCACCGGAAACAACAAATAATAAAATGTAAATTACGATCTTTCCAGAACGCCGATTATAACGAAACTAAAACCAAATTGTAAAGCACATTCCAGTGATAGGTTAGAAAAATAAGCAAGGTCAAAAATTAAATTTTTAAATATATTTCCAGTAGAATTCTTATATCTGGCGTACAAAGTACGCCAGCGCGTGTAGTTAAAGGTTAATCGAGTTAAAGCCTTAAAAATGGCCATTTTCGCATTTTTCAAATTTTAAATCACGTAGAAAAAAAATATAACTCGACAACTATCAATTTTAGAGAAAAATGACAAAAGAGCTTTTTTGCTCAGAATGGCCCAAATTATGCAAAAAAAAATTTCGAAATGAAAAAATTGTTTTTGTGAATTTGTTTAAAAAAAAAACAATTTTTTGAACAAATTAAACAATTTTTTAGACCACGGCACCGCCTGTCAAATTTTAATAAATTATATAACTTTTTTTAAAGGGTTTTAATTAATTTTTTATTCTTAATGAAGTTTTCCAATAAAAATCGTCCTAAAAATATTGATAATTTTTTTGTCAAAATTTTGTCTATTATCAAAACGTATATTGGTCATGTAGGTATGCTTCTTTTCATGAGCATTTTTCAGTGCGTCACAAATGATAGAAAAAGAGGTAAGTCCGTGATAATATACATTTTAGTGACATGACATTTTAGTTAAATCTGACACTTGTCACATTTTATTTGCAATTTGGCATAAAAACAAATCAATCGTGTTTGTTGCATTTATAAAATGGTATTTTCTTTTATTTGTATCATCATCATCATCATCGGTGACCGCTGACAGCCCATGGAGCGCCATGGTCGCCCGTTGGGGTTTCTAGGCTCTAAAGTTTTACATGGTGTGGAGACCAGCCACACGCATCTTTTATTTGTATAGTCTTATAAATTTTACAGATTATATTCGTAGATAATATATTATACAGGGTGTCCCGGAAAATAGTGCGTTCCTTTAAGGTATGGAGAGAATACACAATTTGGAACAAAAAAGTCCTATACCATTTTTTTCTAAAGTTAAGCGTTTCCAAAAAAAAGTTAACATTGTTTTCCATATACCTGTATTTTAATGTTTGGAAATTTTAATAAACTGGCAACATCGTACGCACTACGGCATAATAACATAATAAGAACTCGTTTCTGATTGCGATTAACAGTATTTAAAATGATCCAACCTAATAGTAGGTAATACTACTTATGTATTTACTATTTGTTTACTAAAATTATTTTCTTTTGAAATGTATTGAAATACCTATTGCATAATTTTAAACGAATTACACATCTTTTAACATAAAAACACATCTTTTAACTAAACTAGTATTATGTATTTAGTAAGGTTTAAATGGGTTGAATGCTGAGTATTGCTGAGGTCTTTAACTGAATTACATAGTTTTAATAGTTTACAGTGGAACTTAAATACACCAGATAATGTCTCAGTAATTTGTTTACTTGTGAACTGAAATAACTAAGTTGTACTTACTTGAAAATAATTAATATACCGAATAGATGTTTCAAGTAACCTTTCACAAACACCATTCATAGGTAATAACATAATAGGTAATACACTCACTATTCGAAAACATTTTCGGCATTAACACTAAACAGGATTCTTTAAAACTATCTGTTTACTATCATCTTCTATCTATTTACATGGGACTGTCTATGCTTAAATTTGCGTACCGCACATAGTTGTCAGATTTAAATTTGGATACCAAAATACATTTTAATTTTTTGGTCAAACGGCTGTATTTAGAAAAAAATGTTATAAGAGTTTTTTGTTCTACATGGTGCCTTCTACCTATACCTTTAAGGAACGCACTATTTTCCGGGACACCCTGTATAATTCGTAAATAATTTTTTTTTTCGATTATAGCGCCATCTATTGACAACTAGAATAAATGTTATAAATGTCACCGATGAAATGTAATCACCGACGTGCGTTTTTTTCTGTCACATACAATTTAATGCGTTAGAATGAAATCGAAAAACTGTGACGCACTGAAAGATGCTCATGAGAAAAAGTTTACGCAAAGTTTTTTAAGTGTTTTGAAGTTCTTCCTCCACTACTCCAAGCTGAACGAATTGGAGCTCGACGTTTTAAAACTTTGTATACCACTCTGTTCAAAGGTAACCTTTTTGAAACTTCTTACATTAAAACTTCAGTCCTTGATCTTACAAATGCCGCTAATTAAGTTTCTTAATTGTTATAAACAAGCCAGCTATTAAATTAAAAAAAGGGACAAACCTCGTCCTTAATTATCTAAGAATTTTAAACAGTGTTAGGGACTGACAATTAGACCTGTTTAAGGTGTACGTTAGATTTAAACGGACTTAGATAGTCTGTACGATATTAGCATTAATATATCTATTTGATTCCATATAAACTTTAAATGCTGTTTTGAAATAAGTATGATCTATATTTTGTTTGTACCTACTATAAATGCAGAAAGATTTCAATCAGGGTGATACTGGAGGTTAATATAATATTATATTTCTGAAACTCAGAGAGATATAAACCAAACACTAATCGTTTTAGAAACAGTGACAGACAAATTATCAGTCACGATGCAGCAATAAAAGCAGGATGGAAAAACTAGTTTGAGGTTCTACTAACAGAGCAAGAACAAACAAACACAACCCATGCAGTACCGGATTTCGCGATGACAGAAGATACCCCCACAAGACAGGAAATAATGGATACCATTAAAGTACTAAGGAATAATAAATCGCCAGGTATCGACAACATACCAATTTAAATTCTCAAAATCAGAGGACATACACTGATAAATAGATTTCATAAACTAATAACAGATGTTTGAAAAAGAAAAGAAATTCCAGGTGACTGGAAAAAATCAATTATATGCTCAATCCACAAGAAGGGAGACAAACGCAGCTATAAAAATTATAGAGGCATGTGCTTACTCTGTGAGAGTTATACAGAGTTGGGATAAAGTATGGAACCAAGCAAATATCTTTGAAACGGAAAGAACAATATTTATGAAACTTTGCTTGAAAGTACAGTGACACAAAAGGCATCTGTTGCCATATTTTTTGTTACTACTCCACTTCCGGTTTCACCGGAAATGCCCTTAACTTATTTATTTTAAATGGGACACCCTGTATATTTTTGCGGATTTTAAAAGAACTTGATATTTTTAATTCATACATACCAAGTCTGGAAGAAAAAACTATTAAAACAAGAAATAAATCTTTTTACAGTTAAAAAATAGGTTAATTTATTTACGTTAGACCAATGATATTAAAAATAAAAAAAAAATAATTTCAAATGTTGAAAATGTTTGCTGTTCACCTCCTGACAACGTGCAAGCCTATTAATAAATTCGAGAGTCACTTTTTGCAAGATTTCTCCACGTATTAGTTCACATTATTTATCAATTATTCTTTGTCTCAAATCCTGCAGGCCTGTCGGTCGCCTAACGTAAACATGTGATTTTAGATAACCCAAAAGAAAAAATATAGCGGGTTAAGGTCCGGAGAACGAGCGGGCCACTCTATGAATCCTCTACGTCCAATCCATCGATTTGGAAAATTCACTTCCAAAATATGAAAATTCACCATAACCGATTTATTATTAATATTTCAATACGATATTTTTCACTTAAATGAACCATTTTAATACAACTTATTTCTGTCAATTAGTTCAGTAACAGTTTTACCTACTATACCAAATTCAAAAAAGTCATGCAGTGCATGTAAACAACAATGTTAGTCTACAGTATAGATGGTACTCGTTTATTTCCTACTACGTTGTATTAATAGAAAAAATTATCTACAGACACTTTTTAACAAATTTTTTCTACCAAATTTGGTATGTATGAATTAAAACTAACAAGTTCTTTTAAAATCCGCAAAAATATACAGGTTGTCCCATTTAAATTAAGTAAGTTAAGGTTATTTCCGGCAAAACCGGAAGTGAAGTAGTAACAAAAATTATGGCAACAGATGCCTTTTGCGTCACTGCACTTGCATGCAAATTTTCATAAATATTGTTTTTTTTTCAAAGATATTTGCTTGGTTCCATACTTTATCCCAACCCAGTATGTGGATCTTAAATCGGAGAGTCACTTCACAGAACAAATCATAGGAGAAAACCAGGCCGAGTTCAACCAGGACGGTCTACTATCGACCAGCTATTATTCACAAAAAAAGTTTTTGTAGATTTTCGACAAGCCTATGATAACTAAACAGAGATAAAATATACGTAATTATGCCAGAATTTAGTATACCAAGGAAATTGGTAAAATTAGTTCAAGCCACCATGATTCACAGATAAGTGCAAGTACGAGTTCAAAATCAATTGACAGATCCCATCCAGATAACTAAAGGGCTAAAACAGGGTGATTGGCTGGCTCTGACTCTGTCTAATAATATTTAAGGAATATGTTATAAGAAAAATATCAATAAACTCAAAAAAATTGTTTCCTCTTAACGTGCACGCTCGAGTTCATTCGAGCGCCACCTCTGTTATTAGTAGAGCTCGGGAAATATGCACTTACAAAACGCTAAAATATGCATGCAAATATGCACAAGAAACAGTTGAAATATACACTAAAATATGCTTTTATGAATTTCTTGCATATAAATAAAAAACGCAGTAGTCCTTGTATTTAGGGTATTTAATTTATTTTATGCTAAAATCGCAAAAGAAATTTATTGAAATTTCAACTACCTACTTCCTACATCATTATATTCATTTATTCTTTATATTCATCATCATCATTATTCTTTATTATTTTTATTATTACAATTAAAACTATATTATATTATATTATTAAATGTTTTTCTAAATTTTCTAGAGAAAAACTGTGCCGTCTATCAGATAATAATTGTTTATATGAGGAAAAACTTGCGCTAAAGAAGCAAACTTTAAAATTTGGTATACCTAATTGGGGGTCCTACCTGTAAAATTAAATTATCTTCACAATTCCACATGTAAGGCACGGTGTTTTCACCTTCGAATAACTAATTATTATCGGGAGGTGAAAACACCGGCCTTAATAAAATAATATTTTTATTTGAATCATTTTTTGATATCCCTCATTTTTCTTTAACACCGTGCAGAATTTTTGATAGGTACACTTTGTTGGTTTCCCCAAGGTATTTAATTTTTTCATTTAATGAATTGGTAATTTGAATATTTTGGTCTAATGAAATCTTTCGCTTTTCTACTTTAGTAATTGATTCAGCAGTATTTACAAAATTGGTTTGGATAGGTGCCAAATTAGTTTTTAATTAACGGTTTTTTAAAATATCCACATATTTTTTTAGCACCTAATTCTCTCAAAATTATCCGTTATGAAATTTACAGAATTTAACCATGTTGTCCATCTAGTTATCACAGGTACTTCGCTGCATTATATTACCTACTTATATCCTCAGATCCATATTGTGATATATCTGAAAGTATGCACTATTCTATTCTATTTATACAATTGATCTAAAATATGCAAATATGCACTTAATATGCATATTTGCATATTTCCCGAGCTCTAGTTATTAGTTTATGAAATCTATTTATCAGTGTATGTCCTCTGATTTTGAGAATTTAAATTGGTATGTTGTCAATACCTGGCGATTTATTATTCTTTAGTACTTTAATGGTATCCATTATTTCCTGTCTTGTGGGTAGGTATTCATTACTCTGGTTCTTATCTTCTGTCATCGCAAAATCCGGTACTGCATGGGTTGTGTTTGTTTGGGCTTGCTCTGTTAGTAGAACCTCAAACTAGTTTTTCCCTCCTGCTTTTATTACTGCATCGTGACTGATAATTTGTCTTTCACTATTTCTAAAAAGATTAGTAAAAGAACAATGTAAAAGCAAACAGAATAAGCTTTTTACTGATATTTATTATTTACTTGGGATTGTAGTCTAAAGCACTTACTTATTCAAGTATAAAATATTATCATTTTCTACTTTTATAGTGGAGGTAATAAAGCAATAAGCCTACCAAATTTTTTGAGTTGGATGATTCTCAATAAAACTTTTTGCATTTGATTCGTAAGAGCCTTAGGAAACTTTGTTAACAAAATTAATGACATAAATACTGCATTACTGAACAAGGAAAATCCATGTTCCAATACCTATGCATTTCGAATTGTAAATTTGTAATTTGGAAATAATGGAAGGAAATGAGTTCAATATTACTACTCGGGAGTTTTTGGGCTCCCTATGACAGCTACGATAGCTATGAAAGCAGCCTATGACAGTGTTAAAAGAAGCGCATTATATATTGCAATGATAGACTTTGGAATCCCACCTAAGTTAGTTAAGTTGACCCAACTAACAATGCAAAACGTAAGCTCGTGCGTTAGAACTCAAGGAGAAAACTCTACGTTCTTTGACGTTAATAATGGTCTAAGACAGGGAGACGCACTGGCGTGTCTCCTCTTTAATATTGCCTTGGAAAAGGCAGTCAGAAAATTAAATATTAGAATGAATGAAACTATTTTTAATAGATCGACGCAAATTCTAGCATTCGCTGATGATATAGTTATAGTGGGCAGAAGTTTGAGAGACATGGTGCAGTGTTTTACAAGGCTTGCGGGCGCGGCAAGTGAATTAAGACTTGTGGTAAACGAGGAAAAAACCAAATATATGTTGGTTTCTAAAAACTCCCGAAATATCCAACAGAGAATTCAAATTAACAATCACACCTTTAAGCAAGTCAAGGAATTCACATATCTTCGATCGCTAGTAAACTCAATAAACACGACAAGCGATGAAATGAAAAGACGCATAGCAATAGCAAACAGAACTGTTCACGGTCTCCATAAAAAATAAAAATATAAAACGTGCAGTAAAGCTTAATATATACAAGACCTTAATAAGACCGGTTTTGATATATAGGCCAGGGTAATAAGACAAAAATATAACCTGTTCGTGACACTCGAGCAGCCAGGGTACTGAAGCGTTTTTTCGACAGGTAATACCTATAGAAACAAATTGTAACTATTTCCTGCGTAGGATCTGGCGGCCATTTTTATTTATAAATAATTAAGTGTCAAAAAATGGCATTTCTCCCCTTTTTTTCAAATCAATGGAAAACAGTGAAACTTATGATTTTTTTAGTACAAATATCTTTGAGATTATGGAAAAAGCTTTAAAAATGACATATTACAAAGTTTGATATACTCATTTATTGTTAATATAATTGAGAAAAAAGGTCGGAATTGCAAAAAAAAATTTCGCAAAAACTGTTGTAAAAATTAGTGTACAGGTTTGAAATTTTTGTCAAATGAGGGTTATTTGGTTCTTAATATGTGATAAAAATTTCAAAGCGATTTATTGAATTGTTTAAATTTTATTCGAATTGTTTATCTCAGAGAGCATTTTTTTTGCAATAACATAAGTCAGAAAAAAATGATGTTAGAACCATTCCACAGGTGTCAAATGGAAGAGCATGAGCTATGTTTTCAAATTGGTTTACAAAAACCGAATAAAAAATGCATTTATTAGTAATAAATAATTATGCAAAAGTATCGTAAATCTTTCCTTATAAACTTTCTGGACAACTTTTTCCAAAAAAATTAACTTTTTTATCCTGTTTTAAGTGCACAACTACCAAGTAATGTTATTTACATCATAATTGATAAAAAATTGTAATAAATATATATAATTTCTTATATAACAAAATAAAAAGTTTATAAGGAAAGCTTTACGGTACTTTTGCATAATTATTTATTACTAATAAATGCATTTTTTATTCCTTTTTTTTAAACCAAGTTGAAAATATAGTTCATGCTCTTTCATTTGACACCTGTGAAATGGTTCTAACGTCATTTTTTTCTGACTTATGTTATTGCAAAAAAATGCTCTCTGGGATAAACAATTTGAATAAAATTTAAACAATTGAATGAATCGCTTTGAAATTTTTATCACATATTAAGCACTAAAGAACCCTTATGTGACAAAAATTTCAAAGCTGTACACTAATTTTTACAATAGATATTGCGAAATTAAGTTTTTTTGCAATTTCGACCTTTTCTCGCAATTATATTAACAATAAATGAGTATATCAAACTTTGTAATACGTTATTTTAAAGTTTTTTCCATAATCTCAAAGATATTTGTACTGAAAAAACCATAAGTTTCACTGTTTTCCATTGATTTGAAAAAAAAAGGGGAAATGCCATTTTTTTACACTTAATTGTTTATAAATAAAAATGGCCTCCAGATCCTACGCAGGAAATAGTTACAATTTGCTCTTATAGGTATTACCTGTCGAAAAAACGCTTCAGTGCCCTGGATGCTCGAGTTTCATGGGAAAAATCTTATTACCCTGGACTAATATCTCGGAGTGATGAAAGACTTCTTGGTATTTTTGAGAGAAAAATTCTTGAAAGATTTTTGGGGCAGTAAATGAAAATGGGCTATGGCGTCGAAGATACAACTTTGAACTGTATCAGTTATACACCGATCCAGATATTGTGAAATTCGTTAAAGTGCAGAGCCTTAGATAGGCTGGACACATTGCTAGGATGTCAGACCACGAATACTATGAGAGATTAACATTTTCAAAACCAGAGGGCACAAGAAGTAGAGGACGATCACGAAGAAGATGGATTGATGATGTGGAAGAAGACCTAAAGATTCTAGTGGCCAGAAGATGGAGGGAAGTTGCCAGGAATCGACAGGAGTGGCGACTTCTTTGTGAGCAGGCCAAGATCCACAACGGATTGTCGAGCCACTTATTTTGTTGTTCTGAAGCTATTTTCTTGTGGCATTTTTATAATCAAGTATATTCAAAAGGGAAATAAGCCACAATTTTACCTAAAAATGATTTTATTAACGTTTCGACGCCCAAGTCGGGTGTCGTTGTCAAAATACAAAATACAAAAGGGAAATAAGCCACAATTTTACCTAAAAATGATTTTATTAACGTTTCGACGCCCAAGTCGGGTGTCGTTGTCAAAATACAAAATTTTGTATTTTGACAACGACACCCGACTTGGGCGTCGAAACGTTAATAAAATCATTTTTAGGTAAAATTGTGGCTTATTTCCCATTTGAATATACTTGACCACTTATTTTGGTCTCGCTGGACACGAATATCATGACGACGATGTTAGCCTAGTCACCTGGTGCTCAGGACGGAGCTCGTCTGCTGAATTTTTATGGAAAATGGATACAGAATCAATGCAAACTCGTTACTCGATGTTTTTGGGTGACAGAACACTAATGTCACGCCGACAATGATCTACGAGGTTGAACACCGTCTCCTAAAGACAAAATTGATTTTTTTTGCAGAACTTGATAGACAGAAACTTGCAGAATTTGACAATAGACGACGCTAAATATACCTAAATAATAAAAACGTGGTATTATAAAAATAATTATTTTTCAAATCAAAATATCAATTTAAAAAAAAAATTCCAACGCCTGGAGTCGAACCCGATTCGCCTGGGTGAAAGCCAGGAGCTAGATATTTTAGGCCATGATGGATGTAAGTCACGGAGACAAATATTTTACATATCAGTTGTAGGGTTTTTCATCTAGTTTCATATTTTATCTTTTTTTGCCTAAAAGCCCTGGTTTTTGGCCAGCTGACACATCATTTGTAATAAGCTTTGGAACACCTAACCAGAGCCTATTTTCCCACTAGGCCCGTGAGGCCCCTGCCTCGGGCCCGCATTTTAATGGGGCCCGAAAAGATCACTAAAAGAATATTTCTATTGAAAAAGCAAAATAAATTTTCCAAATTATTTCATTTTACGAACAGGCAATGATAAATGATAACAAATTAGGTTAGAGTTATATTCATAAACCATAAACCGTTCTTATCATAAAACTGCAATAAGAGTAGGTAGATTGCCTTGTCGGTATCAATAACAATAAACAAAATTTAGACACCACTCCGAAGGATTAACAAGACGTGATTAGCAAGAGGTATCGGCACGTATTGTCATAATATTTATTTGAAATGCACTTTTTAATTTAATATCGAGTTTGATGGTTCAATGCCGTTTTCTGTAAGGTATTGCATTAGTCGTTTTATTAAATCTGATTTAACACTTATTTTTCTTAACTAAGTAATCGTTTCGTTATTATCATGAGTTACAAATATTTAAGTGACAGTAAAAAAATTAAAAAGCAAAAATTAAGAGAACAGGAACGACAGGCATAAAAAGATGCAAACTATTAGCATATTTACACCCCACGACAGTGCGCAAAAAAGAAGTTCGTCCTTCCATCCTGTTCTTCTTCTTCTACGGCACTACAGCCCAAATTGAGCCTTGGCCTCATTTACTTTTTGCCCTCACCCTGGTTTATCTGTCGCTGCTCTTCTCCATACACGGACTCCTAAAAATGCTTGTACTGTGTCTTCCCAGCGCTTTCTTGGCCTTCCAACCGGTCTATTTCCCTGCATTCTAGCGTTCAGTGCTCTTTTTGGTAGCCTATCCCCTGCCATTCTTATCACATGTCTGGCCAATGCAATCTTTGTATTCTAACGAAGTCTGACAGAGGTGTTTCCTTATAAAGTTGATAAAGTTCCTTGTATCGAATTCTGAAGATTTCGTTTTCCCTCACAGGTCCTAGTATTCTCCTTGGTACTTTCCTTTCGCTTGTGTGAGTTTGTTTTTGGATGTTTATTTCAGAACCCACGTTTCACTTCCATAGCATGCTATTGGTCGAATTAAGGTTTTATAGATTCTTATCTTTGTATTTCGGTGGACACTTTTAGACCAAAATATATGGAGGGCATATAAGAGGGCAATATAAGCTATGTTTGCCTGCGTTACTCTCTTCCGTATTTCTCCTTCTTCTGTTCTTCTGATCCGTTGGCATATATTTCTACTTCCAGGTATGTAAACTTTCCAACTGTCTCAATGTCATCTTCATGTATAATGTTTTGTGGGACTATATTTCTTCTCGTCTATTTTTGTTTTTTCTGTGTTAATTTCCAGACCTAGTATTTTTGTTTGCGTTTTTAACTCTGCGTATATTTCCTCTGCTCCTGTTGATGTTCTACTCAAAATATTAATATCATCGGCATTGGACGGTTCTGTTGGTCAGTAGGTTTCCTCGTCCAGTTTGCATTTGCCCAACAACCACATACTCCAGTGCCAGGTTAAACAATGTTGGGGCCAACCTATCACCCTGCTTCAATCCCTGCGAGATTTTGAAAAAGTATGTCCGGTGGTTTTGTACTCGTACACATGCCTGAGCAGTGGCGGATCTAGACATTTGCATTGAGAGGGGAAAATAACGTTGGGGGGGCACTTCCAATGAAACACCAACCAAAAGATATAAAAAAGATAAACCCAAACTAAATAAAAGTCATAAATATTAACTTATATGCATTAAGTTCCCTTCTAGCATGTTTTTTGGGTTGACTTTGTCTTTCTGTGGTAAGTTTGATGTCAGGTAATATATTTATATGTTTCAACAATTTTTTTCTTTAATTTTGGACCTTGTTAGGGGGGGAAATTTCCCCTTTTTCCGTCCCCTTAGATCCACTGTGCCTGAGTTTCATCCATTGTGGCTTTAATGAGTCGAATACTTGTGTGGTATGCCAATTCAGCCAATAAATAGTATAGTCTTTTCCTTTTTGGCTGAGTCGTATGCCTGCTTGAAGTCTACAAACACGTTGTGAACATCAATGTCGTGGTCCCATGATTTGCTCAAGACCGGATGGACTGTAAATATTTGATCCACTGCCGGTCTTCTCCCTCTGAAGCCCGCCTGATACTCTCCAATAATATTTTCTGCTGGTGGTTGGAGCCGCTACGCTGGTTTATAGTATACTTACGTGAGGACTTTTATGAGGACTTGCACTTTAGTGCAACAACTACCGTGAAATTTCTCTACTATGTAGGTACAGCATAATATGCTGTAAAGATAACGCCAGTGAAACAAAAAACATGAACTTCTGTTGGAGTGTAAGTAAAGAGAGTAATAAATTCCAACAGCAGTAAGAAAAAGAAAATAAATTAAATATAGAAGTAATGGAACAAAAATGAAAAGAGCAGGAAATAGCTTCTCATTGGAGAAGCCGAAGTAAGGAAAAATACTACTTTGCAGTAGTACTGAAGAAAGATGCGACATAGGCAAACTGAATAGAGTTGGCTAGCTCGAGATGCAAGAGAACAACATGACACTCAAGGATGGATACGGCTCGTTTGCATGCCTGTCGAAGAACAGTACCTCAAGTAGATAATCATGACTAGAAAAGGTATATACTAAGATAAGAATAATGTTCTGAAAATGTATAGAGATGAATAAGTGATAAAGAAGAACCAATTAAATAAAACTAACAAATCATGGGCGCCAAGAAAATGATCTTCGATCACTCTCCCAGGTATCTTCCACTGCTGCCAAATATTAAATATATTAAATCAGTAATAATGAACATAAAAGAAAAATAAAAACAAATGATATACAAAATAAGAAAATATTTATTAAAAATAGCTACTAGATTTTTGACAATCTCTGAGTTAGATCAAATTGAATATAATGTGACTCTAAAATGACAAAGTTATACAAAAGTTATAGTTAAACATGATATATCATATAACAATAGTCCTGTTATATGTATGTACAAAAAGATATACCTCTTACTTATAGATAGGGTACAACTCACATGAGTCCTCTTTACCAAATGGTTATAGTACGTATGCTACGTACAACTAAATTAAAACCCGAAAAATATGACTAATCTAAATAAATAGGCAAAAGCCTGACGAAGAGAAAATACAATGATGAATTAAGCAAAATTAATTAATAAAAGTTATAAAAATGAAGCTAAGATAAATACCGAAACTATGACCTAAATTAACCGAACAAATAGAATAACGCGAATAAATAATAAAATATTTGGGAAACAAGCAAGTAATATTACCAAAATAAATATCAAACCAATAGTAAAATATAATACGGTAGTAAAATATATTATAACATATTCAAATATGTTATAATAAAAACCAAAGGTAAGTTAAATTGGAAAAAAAATATTAACAAACATAGTGCATTAACCAAATGTCTGAAATATAAACACTATAGTTACTCAAATCCACAAACTTTAAATGTTCCCAAACCAATCCCTTCATCGAAAGACTTCAAGGTAAAATCCGATGCTGCAATCCATAAAATTAGCACCAGTGGAGGTGCTAAATTATGTTTCCTGTAGGTACAGGTGGAAAGATGACAAAAATGGGACTGGAATGTCCCATAGCTTGCTCCCAAATAGACATATTCCCTGGCGAATTATGGTTGGAGATTGGCCTCACGGTGTTTCGAGGTGTTTTAAGTTCTCACATGGGTGTATGTATAACTTATGTCATGGTGCCCCACGTTGGGCGCCAGTGAAACAAAAAAGAAGAAGAACTTCTGTTGGAGTGAAAGTAGAGTGATATACTCCAACAGAAGTAAGGAAAAAGAAAATAAACTAAATATAAAAGTGAAAGTATAATATGCTGTACCTACATAGTAGAGAAATTCCACGGTAGTTGTTGCACTTTAAATAGTTAAATAATGTTTAAATGTTTAAATATAAATTTTATTTATTTTTAATAAAAATTTAAATTTCTGGTGCAACTATATTTCTATTGTTAATAAATTATTAATACAATTAAAAAACTTATTGTTAGGATTACTATTAAATTTTTGTTAGTGGCCTGAAAATTATGTAGTGCCTCGGGCATGATTTGAAGTCAAATAGGCTCTGCACCTAACCAAATAAAGAAAAAACAGCCATGCTAAAATGCTCCGTTCAAATTTGACACTACCTCCTTCCGGGCTATAAGTCCCCCATTCAATTAAATACAAATGCTGAATTCCTTTGAATTCAGCTAGCCCAAAATGAAAGTATTCCTTTTTATCCGTTTGGATACAGGTGGCCTAAACGATCAAAGTTATTTGTATCGGTAGATGTAAATGATACAACTGGTGTTATACGTGTTAAAATATCATCACAGCGTCCGCACGGTTTCATAACGCACCTTTGATCTTTACCGATTTTCGACGGATCACCACAGACGTGTCTGTGCTACCATGGACGACCACTTCCCACGGTGCGTGGTGCGAGCTGGTCTGTGTCCGTCCGCGAAATTGCCGATACTGGGAAGCCGTTGTTACTACGGACCAGCACAGACGCGTCTGTGTATCACGAACGATACACTTTCCACGGTGCGTGGTGCGAGCTGGTCCGTGTCCGTCCGCGATATTGCCGATCGTGGGAAGCCGCTATATAATATCCTCTTTTTAAAGGACATTTTTGTACAACTCATATCTACTACATACTCAGCCTTTTGAAGATCTATAAAATTTTGAAAAACATATGTTTTCTTCAAACGTCAAATAATGATGACATTACTTATCTAACTTAATCCTGTCAAAGTTTGATGTCTCCGCCGGCAGCAGTTTTTTTTCCCATTTCTTTACGGCGGAGGGAAAAATGTTGTCATGGCAACAATATGAAACATGTCACAAAGCAACAATACAAATGCCATTAACAACAATTAAACATCATTTTTATTTATAGTAATATTAAAAGTACAATTAGTTAATGAGGCATTTTCAAAATTGAAACCGTGCAAAAATGTTCCCGACTCTTGATACGCATTGGTAATTGTTGATGATACTGATGGTCGAGCACAACTTTCAGCAATCATTCCCGATGTTGGCGAATCATGAGGGTTTAAAATTTTTTGAGCATTATCGTTCTTATTTCTTATTGAATCCTCTATATATCCTTCGGCAACCGTGCTTGATTTCCAGCCCCCATGTCGTTTGAGGCATTCTAGATTTTGCTACGTTTGAAGAAAAAATAGTATACTTTATTCGGCAAAGGAGCGACTTTTCTTGACTTGCCCTCTATTACGCGTCATATCGGGCGCGTCAAGAAAAGTCATGCTTCTCCGCCTCATAAAGTAATATACTATTATAGTAAGATATGCGGCAAAATAAACAGTGCTGATATGCGTATGCCTCAAATTTGTATGTGCCATGAGCCGAATCGTATTGAATGGTTTCCGAACGTCGTTATAACTTATGTGAATGTGGTGTTAATGTTAGGTGCTTCAGGATGGTTATCAGTTTTGCAGAAATTTTTTTTATCGTGGAGTACTATTTTCGGTCATACGGAAATCGTCGCGAAAACGGTCCAAGCTTAAAATTAATATTGGTTTCATTAGGACGGGGCAACTTATCACACGGCCAGGGAGTCTCTTCGAATAGTGCTCGATCATTTTGAGAAATCGCCACTGACCAGCCCTAACGCCACCTAATGTGTACATATGGGGAATGCTGAAGTGGGCAGACTCATCCACTGTCTGACATTCTAGAATTGCGGACTAGAAATAAAGATTTTTTTGTGCCAGAGGGCATGTTTAACATCTGTTTTGTCGGGAACGTGTGTGTGTGTAGTTTTATTTTATGACTAGGGACATAATCCATTAGCCTATTCTGTTTTGATAAATAATTCAAGTTTTTTTTTTTTAACAACTGTTATAGAGAGAACCCGTATCGGGAACGTCGTCGTGAATAATATTTGAAAGGCTATGTCATGTATAATAAATATATAAATAATCATAAAAATTTCAATTTTCATTTCAGTATTGTTTATTTCGGTGTTATCGAAATGCCTACCACTTTTTCAGCTAAATATTTTCATACATGAAATGCCTCCCAGGCACAATCGAATGCCTCTGTTTCGTTAATCGTGTAGGCTGATATTTCGTCTATTTAATCTCTGTATAATGACACAATGTTGCCAAATTATAATTTAAATAGGTAGTATCTATCTATTTTGATTTGTCTAATTCTTAATGCAGTGTACATAAAATTTGTTTCACATAAATATTTCACAGTATGACATATTTCTTTTTAGAAAAGAAAGTTGTTACCCGACAATCTAATATCCAGCTTTTCTGGGTAATTCCAATTCCGATTCTAATCTCTCCCACATTTATAATTCCATTTTATAATTCCACCAATAGGTACTTTTACCTTAATCTTTTTGTTTGTTTATATTCTCTTTTGTAAATTGTGCTAATGGGGTAAATGTTGTATAAATACTTGAAAGTTTATTAGTTCCTGCATCAGTCAGTTTGTCTATTTCAAGCTTCTCAGTTCGTCGATTTCAAGATCAAATTGCGTTTAAGTCATAACATCCGAAATAATGGAATCAACGATAAATGTCACTCAAAAGGGCAAACCTTTGCTATCCATTGATAGTTTTACGAGAATGCTTCAAAACAAAGTGCTGGTGTGGGCTGTGCTTTTTATATATCATCACTAGATGTCAAAGTGAACTCTAGAAACTCTAGAAGATGACGTCCCTTGCAGTGGCCCTGGCCACCACATCCTCCGGAGGTCCATTCTGATGGCATATTCGTATTTAGCGATCCCAAAATTCCATGAGTAATCTGTTTCATCATCATCAACTAGCCTATATTTGTCCACTGCTGAACGTAGGCCTCCCGTAAAAATTTCCACCTATTTCTATCTTGAGCTTCTTGCATCCAATTTGTGGTGATGCGCTTGATATCATCCGTCCATCTAGTCGGTGGTCGTCCTCTGCTTCGATATGCCTCCTGCCTTGGTCGCCATTCCAGAATCTTTTTGGTCCATCTGTCATCCGTCAGTCTGGCAACATGTCCTGCCCAAGCCCATTTAGCCATGGCTATTCTTTCAACTGCCTCCGTGACTCCTGTTCTTCTTCTTATTTCTAGGTTTGGTACTTTATCTCTGATGGTAATACCTAACATTGATCTTTCCATAGCGCGTTGTGTAACTCTTATTTTATTTATTGTTCTTTTTGTCAGAGTTAGTGTTTCTGCACCATATGTAAGAACCGGCAAAACACACTGGTCAAAGACCTTTCTTTTTAAACAAACTGGAATATTAGACTTGAAAATGTTATTTAATCTACCGAAGGCAGCCCATGTAAGACCTATCCTTCTTTGTATTTCAGTTGTCTGGTTATCTCGGCCTAAGCGAATCTCATGTCCTAGATATTTGTAAGCTATTACTTGGTCGATGCTATGACTCCCAATCTGAATTTTATCGCTGACTACAAGGTTGGTCATAAATTTTGTCTTTGAGGTGTTAATTTTAAGACCAATTGTTTTTGACACTTTATAGAGCGTGTGCAGCATTTTTGTAGCTTTATCAACTCTATCAGATATTAAAACGATGTCATCGGCAAATCTTAGGTGGTTCAGATCCTCCCCGTTTATATTGATTCCCATATTATCCTCTCCTTCCATTTGCTTGAACATATATTCAAGAACAGCTGTAAACAATTTCGGGGAGATAGTATCACCCTGTCTAATTCCACGTTCTATTCTAAATTTCTTGGTATCTTCATGAAGTCGAACACAAGCTGTACCAGTTTCGTAGATACTTTTAATCAAGGCGATATATCGGTAGTCAATGCGGCAGTCCGCCAATGCTCGAAGCATTTTATGATGATCTATAGTATCGAACGCCTTTTCATAATCCACGAATATAAGAAAGATAGGCTTGTTATACTCTGTGCACTTTTCTATTAGCGTTTTTATAACTTGTAGATGATCGTTTGTTCCGTATCTGGAGCGGAACCCAGCCTGTTCACAAGGTTGGTAACTATCCAGTTTGTTCACAAGCCGTTTTGTTATTATCTTCATGAATAGTTTGTATGTATGGGAGAGCAAACTAATAGGTCTGTAGTTCTTCAGATCTGAAATGTCACCTTTTTTATGCATTATGGTTATTATTGCATTATGCCACTGAGAGGGGGTTACGCCTCTTGTCAAACAAACATTGAACATCTTTTTCAACACATTTATTAACGTTTCTCCTCCTTCTTTGATGTGTTCAATGACTATCCCATCTTCTCCAGGTGATTTATTGTTTTTCATCTCCGAGAGAGCTGATTTTATTTCCTCTGTTGTGATGTCTGGGATGTCTTCTGAGCCTACATTTTGAACTTTTGGTATTTGACTTTGATCAGGATCTGGAAGTTCTTCTCGCTTATACAATTCTGAGTAAAAATCTTGAGCAATTTTTAAAATATCTTCCTTATTTGTTGTTATTTCTCCTTTTTTATTTACAAGTTTACAAATATTTTTCGATCCTTCAGTCATTTGTCGGCGCAGTACCTTTAAACTCTTATTTTTATCAATGGCGTGAGTTATGTGTTCAGTGTTGTAATTTCTGACATCTTTTCGAATGGATTTTGTGATATCTTTGTTTAACTGTCTAAGTGCTGCAAAATTTTCTGTGTATTTGTTTTTCAATTCTCTTCTTTTGTTTATAAGGTCTTTAGTAGTTTGAGTAAGTTTATCTATCTTGTTTTTTCTTTTTTCCTTATATTTGCTATGAGCGTTTCGAATCGCACTGTTTATTCGCATGTTTGTCACCTCTATATCTAATGCATTTTCATTTAGATGTTCTACTTCTTTCAGTTCTGAAGTTATGAGATTCTGATAAGCTACACTATCTTCTATCGATTCCCATTTATTAGAAGGCCTCTCTGTTATCATTGCTGTCCTCTCTTGTCTAAGGTTGATCAATATTTTTGCTCTAACCAACCGATGGTCACTCCCAACAGTGATTTTATTGATTACTGTAACATCTTGGATAATATTTTTTCTGTTTGTGATGATGAAATCAATTTCGTTTTTTGTTATGCCATCTGGACTAGCCCACGTCCACTTACGTTGTTGGTTCTTTTTGAAAAATGTGTTCATCACGTATAGCCGATGATGCAACAAAAAATTTAGTAGCATACCTCCTCTATCATTTCGCTCACCATATCCAAATGAGCCCATAGCCACTTCTGCGTTATCTTCTTTATATCCAAGTTTAGCGTTAAAATCGCCCATTAAGATTAGGTGGTGGGTTTTATCTTTTTCCATAGCTCTATTTATATCTTCATAAAAGTTTTCTATTTCTTCATCGCTATGACTCGTCGTGGGTGCATATACTTGGATAATTTTAATAGAGCATCTCTTGTTCAATTTTAGTATGAGGTACACAACTCTTGAGCTTACACTATCTATTTTTATAATTTTATCTAGGTGTTTCTTGTGGACGAGAAAACCTACGCCGCCAACTGCCTTATCGTCTTCTCCAATGGAATGTAACAGATGCCCTGATTTTAAAACTAATTGGTTTTCTCCTTTTCTTCGTATTTCGGAAAGTCCCAGTACATCCCATTTTATGCAGTTAAGTTCTTCCTGTAATTCAATGAGCTTATCTTCAGTTGCAAGCGTTCTTACGTTATAAGTGGCAATATGCAATGTTCGTTGTCCATGGTAGCCGTGTCTATCCCGGTGATTCTTTGCACCCTCTGCCCTTGGCCCGATCTGGTGGCTACCGTCACCAGGGACCGTTGGGCCGCCGGGGACTAAGGGCCTTTTTCTAGTTTGTGTCATGTCATTTACGGGGGAAAATTAGCCATTTCACTACCACGCTGGCCAGTGCGGGTTGGTAGCGGGAGATTAGGAGTGTTTGAATGGGGAGAGGCGCAGGTTACGCAGTTTGTGTGTAGGGTGTGCGACAATATGCCATACACACCCCCCACGCAAAGTGGACCCCTTCCACTCCAAACACGGTCAATAGGACTCATCCGTCACTCGGGGTGTGGATGAGATAGGTTTAAGGATAGAGATAATGGGTCTGTTTAATGGGATAAGTAATCTGTTTATATCAATTTAATTCCGAGAATCCTCGAAACTCTAGAAGATGATGTCCGTTGAAGGTCAAGGCCAAAGTAAAGGTCGCCATTGGATAGTCAGGAAAAAATCCTAGACTACTAGTACTTTTCCTTGATCCAAACTTCTACATGTTGCCAGATAACCAGTAACTTAGGGAATTGGAATACCCAGTAAATCTTATAATTTTCCGAGTTTGTGCCTCTATATCTTAAAAATCCTTCAGACGATTGAGTTGTACCCATGAGAACTTTTTATCAGGATACTTCAAAGAGTATTACCCAAAGTATGAACGAAATCCACTATTTTCACTAACCTAATTTCCATAAGTTTTGTGCGGGATACTTTAGGAAAAATATTTTGTAATTTTATATTTATATACACATTTTGTAATATTTCCTAAATAAGTTTTTTGTGATGTTATTTTTAATAAATCTATAAAATATTTATTATGTTTTTGCATTTTTTGTTAAATTATTAATAACAAAAAATAATGGTTATTATAAAATATATTATAATGGTTATAAAACTAATTACATATGTATAAGTTAGTTGAAATTTATAAATACCGCCTAGTGTCAATAATGTTTAATACAGTAAAGGTTGAAAATAAAATAAATTAAATAACAAAATACCAATTTTGCCAAAAATTTAAAAAAGGGACGGAGATGTGGCAACGTCGCACCTTCACATAAAGATTAGAAGCATGTAATTTATTTAAAGCTTGGGAGGCAATTCGTATGTGACCATTTTAGCGACAGGTAAGAAACCCTTTTTCGGGAGGCATTTCATATGCGGCCGTTTATTTTGCCGCATACTGTATATCTGTTATAGTCAAAGCCCGAATTTCAGGCACTCCTAGGTTTGACTAGGCAATCCTCAGGTCTGACTGACGGTCTTAGTCAAAGCCCGAAATAAAGTTACAGTTTCGGCCTTTGACTAGTCAAACCTAGGAGAGACTAAGTTGGTCAGGCAAAGGTCGAAATTTAATTTTATGAAATCGGGGTTTGACTAGTCAAACCCCGATCAGCTATTAAAATGTCGTAATTCGTTAGTAAGTTTAATAAAACGTCATTTTTTAATTTTAATGTTTAACATTTTTATCTTGTAACTAAAATAAAAAAAATGAATGCTTATTCTCACATGTTGAGACGTTATGGCATTGAATGTTACGGTTGAATTGTTTGACAATTTTCTTCCTCTCCTAGTTACGACGGTCCAGGGGCTTCGTTAGTATTATGGTGATCCTTAGTTTTCCTCCGATTGCAATATCTTCTTTCACAGTTCACATTACTTCTTCAGATGTGGTTTGTTGTATTTGCCAAAAAGAGAACTCTGATGCATATACGTGCATAATTTGTAATCAGGTGGTACATGTTGTGTGCGCTGACAGCACACTTGGTGCATACTATGAAGTTTTTGAAAGAAAAGTTACATGCATGCGTTGTGCACAGACAGAAAAAATTAAAATAAATAAAGGAGAGGCGATTGAAGGTCTTCATGCCCAGGCTAATGCTATGAAACAATTAAGTGAAAAAAAATTTCCTGACGAAAAACAATTATTGACGGTTTATTGACAGTCCGAAATACGAAACAATAAACACATTTTTTTCAAGAAATCAAATAAGAGAATGCAAAGAGAATTTTCTTAGTTTCGAAGATGTTCCAGACGTTAAGCTGCCTCTAAGAGAAATTAGTACAAAAGATTCTAAATTTGGAGGACAAAGTTTTATAAAATGCTACTGCAATAAAAAATGCTCATCAAAATTATGTAAGTGTATAAGGTCTAACATATTGTGCAACTCTAATGCCTGGTTGCACTAACAGATCTTAAGCTAAGACGTGCCTTAAACTCAGCTTACGAAACATTGGGTTGCACCATTGACTCTTAGATCAATTTTCAGCTGGCTACAATAGATTGCCACGCGGATTGCATTTTAAAGAATCAAAAATTATGGTGCAACGTAAGTGAGACTTAAAGGGGTCCTATTTATAAGCTGAGCTGAGCTAAGCTGGAGCTTAAGATTTGTTGGTGCAACCAGGCATAAATGCCATAATGCCCCAACATGTGCGAATAAACACTAATTTTTTATTTTAATTACGATAATATAAAAATAATATTGTTCTAAAGCTATTTCCTTATGGCATTTTTGTAATAAACTATTCTAATTGGGAAAAATAAGCCACAATTTAACTAAAGAAATGATTTTATTAACGTTTCGACGCCCAAACCGGATGTCGATGTCAAAATACAAAATATGTATTACTAAATTAGCAAAATCATTTTTTAGTTAAATTGTGACTTATTTCCCATTTAGAATAGTTTATTATAAAAATAATATATGTACAGTTACGATCATTGAATAGTTTACATGCTTACGTATATAGGAGCCGATTTTTTAAAATTTTACCTCGTTTAAACGCACCTTTTACGTCAAAGTGACGTTAGCAGTGGTGTACCTAGAATAGGTTGATTAAAATTTAAAAATCAAAATAATATAAATATATTTTATATAATTTAACAAAAATTCCAAGGTCCATTAGTTGTCGAGGCATTAAGCTAAATAAAAAAATTAACAAAATGGAAAGCATACAAAGAAGATTCTTGGAGGAGTTTGATATAGTTTTATTTTATTTTTCAACACGCGAAATTTTTGGAAAGTATTGATTTTTTGATATTTTTTGACTTTGACATTTATCAGATCCGTACGACACTGCAATTTTACAGTATTACAATATAAAAATTAAGGTGTAAACTATTCAGTGATCGTAACTGTACATTAAAATTAAAAAATTACGTTTTATTAAACCTTATCTAACAAATTACGACATTTTAATAGCTGATCGGGGTTTCACTAGTCAAACCGCGATTTCATAAAATTAAATCTCGACCTTTGCCTGACCAACTTAGTCTCTCCTAGGTTTGACTAGTCAAAGGCCGAAACTGTAATTTATTTCGGGCTTTGACTAAGACCGTCAGTCAGACCTGAGGATTGCCTAGTCAAACCTAGGAGTGCCTGAAATTCGGGCTTTGACTATAACATATCCATCCTTTCTAAATATTTAATAAATTAATTAAAGTGGCTATTCTAATTCATTCTTGGCCATTTGCTAGCTTTCATTTACAATCCCCAGTACGGTTCTGTCGGTATTGTAGAGAATCTTAGTTCCCCTTGGGATTTGTTGTTACTTTAATTAGATTTGTGTGCGAAGTCTTAGTAGTTAACGTGATTTACGAATTGTATGACTTAGTTAAAACAATCGCAGCTAATTGTCTAGTTGAATAGGAGATTAATTAGTTTTCACTAGGTTTTCATATGTCCCATTGTGAATAATTTTTTTTTATTAAATTGTTTATATATATAAACAAAAAAAAGTACGTCTGTCGGGAGACAGAAAAATATACCTAGCTCCCATAATTTTTTATCTTGAATTTTAATCAACGGACTCTTCAAGTTTTCTTTTTCGCTTCACTCTATTATCGTCTCTGTCTCTTTTATCAATATCTCATCTAAAACTTGTAAATATAATTTCAGCAAAGTACAAGTACATTACCTTACATGAAACGAGCAGAGGATCCAACGAAATCACTGGAAAACAAAATATACAGGGTGTTAGTAAATAAGTATGAAACATTTTAAGGGCTAATTTTACATGAAAAATTAATACCAGTTTGCTCTATAAACATATGTCCGCAAATGCTTAGTTTCGGAGATACGGGGTGTTGAAATTTTTATTTTAAACTGCCAATTTATTTATTGCTCTAAGACCAGTTGAGCTATGAAAATTAAATTTGGTGAGTTTTAGGAGGTAGTTATTACGAATTTTTTGACATACAATTTAGAATTTTGTATTCATCATTGGCGCGCCTACGGGAAATGGTCTGATTTTTTTTTAAAGAAAAAAATAGTACGCCACTGAGATATTTCGAATTAAAAATTATTTTTAAATTCCACATTTAATTTATGATAAAAAACCTTTCGCGCCTTTTTTCATATGATGCACCGTTTTTATGCAGAAAACTAAAACATCTTGGCGCGTATTTTCAATTTATTAATACATCATCAAGAACTATCCAATATAATAATACTAAACTAGAACAATAACAGAAAATATTACTAATAAGATTTCAGCTAGGTGCAAAGCTGCAAGAAATGTTTAAAATGATTTCCTTTACAGATAATAGAAGAATTTTATATTCATCATTAGCGCGCGTACGGGTAATAGGCTGAATTTTTTGAAGAAAAAAATAGTACTCCACTTAGATATGTCAAACTAAAAATCATTTTTGAATTCCTCGTTCAATTTACGACAATAGTGTATTACTTTATGAGGCGGAGAAGCATGACTTTTCTTGACGCGCCCGATATTACGCGCCGAACGAAGTGAGGCGCGTAATAGAGGGCAAGTCAAGAAAAGTCGCTTCTTTGCCGAATAAAGTATACAATTTTTTGACAATGCCTCAAACGACATGGGGGCTGGAAATCAAGCACGGTTGCCGAAGGATATATAGAGGATTCAATAAGAAATAAGAACGATAATGCTCAAAAAATTTTAAACCCTCATGATTCCCAACATCGGGAATGATTGCTGAAAGTTGTGCTCGACCATCAGTATCATCAACAATTACCAATGCGTATCAAGAGTCGGGAACATTTTTGCACGGTTTCAATTTTGAAAATGCCTCATTAACTAATTGTACTTTTAATATTACTATAAATAAAAATGATGTTTAATTGTTGTTAATGACATTTGTATTGTTGCTTTGTGACATGTTTCATATTGTTGCCATGACATTTTTCCCTCCGCGCCGTAAAGAAATGGGAAAAAAAACTGCTGCCGGCGGAGACATCAAACTTTGACAGGATCAAGTTAGATAAGTAATGTCATCAAAGTCATCATTATTTGACGTTTGAAGAAAAAAAATCTTTCTTTCCTTTTTTTCATACGAGGCGCCGTTTTTATACAAAAAATAAAACATCTTAACGCTTACCAAGTATTTGAGGTAGTTTCAAAATGCATAGAAACTTAGTTCAAATACTTGGTAAACGTTAAGATGTTTAATTTTTTTGCATAAAAACGGCGCCGCATATGAAAAAAAAGGCAAAAAAGATTTTTTGTCGTCAATTGAACGAGGAATTCAAAAAGATTTTTAGTTTGACATATCTCAGTGGCGTACTATTTTTTTCTTCAAAAAATTCAGACCATTTCCCGTACGCGCGCCAATGATGAATATAAAATTCTTCTGTTACCTGTAAAGCAGATCATTTTAAACATCTCTTGCAGCTTTGCACATAGTTGGAATGGTATTAGTAATATTTTTTGTTATTGTTCTAGTTTAGTATTATTTTATTGGATAGTTCTTGATGATGTATTAAGAAATGAAAAATATGCGCCAAGATGTTTTATTTTTCTGCATAAAAACGGTGCATCATATGAAGAAAAGGCAAGAAAGGTTTTTTATCATAAATTAGACGTGGAATTTAAAAATAATTTCTAATTCGAAATATCTCAGTGGCGTACTATTTTTTTCTTTAAAATAATTCAGACCATTGCCCGTAGGCGCGCCAATGATGAATACAAAATTCTTAATTGTATGTCATAAAATTCGTAATAACTACCTCCTAAAACTCACCAATTTTAATTTTCATAGCTTAACTGGTCTTAGAGGAATAAATAAATTGGCAGTTTGAGATAAAAATTTCAACACCCCGTATCTCCGAAACTAAGCATTTGCGGACATATGTTTATAGAGCAAACTGGCATTAATTTTTCATGTAGAATTAGCCCTTAAAATTTTTCATACTTATTTACTAACACCCTGTATAGTCCGTCTAGGAAGTATCCGCAAAAAGAAAGCAGAATTATAATTTTACGGTATTTATTTCTATCACTTGAAATATAAAATTTCAACAAATAATTCATCTCATTTACTTGTACAACCTCCATTTAAATCTTAACACTTAACTAAACGTCCAGGCACACCCAAAACTAGATCAAGGCCATAATTTTCGGTAATGGTGTTCCACCAGGTCTGTAAAACTGACCGAATCAACCCTTCTTTATCTCGTGGCGCTGCTCGTTCCACTTCAGTCTCCATCAGTCCCCATATGTTTTCAATGGGGCTACGATCTGGAGATGCTGCTGGCCACGGAATTGTTGCCAATTCGTGTTCTTGCATCCAAGCTTGAGTATAAGCAGAAGTATGGCATCTTGCATTATCTTGCTGAAAACGCCACCCCTCTGGATATAAAACATGAGCCGTTTCAAGAAGAAAACCATTTAGGATGTCACAATATTTCGCACTCTCAACAGTACCATTAACTATACAGAGATGAGCAGCACCACGCTGAGATATTGCTCCCCAGACCATTATTTTAGTGGGAAATTTGGAAATTTGAACGGTAACATTTTCTCTTGATAGGACTTTTAGATGATTTGCACTAAGCTGGAAACTACTTTCATCAGATATAAAGACATTATTAAAATTATCTTCTCGAAAACGTTGACAAAAATCTATTCTTCGTTGTCTTTGCAGAGATGTCATTGTAGGGATTTTTTTTATTCCTTGATATGTAGCCTTGCTTTTTCAGCGACATGCGGACAGTTTCTGGGCATACTTTTATTCTTCGTTGATTTCCAAATCTGTTCGCTAATTTTCGAAACCCTAGTCGCGGATTTTGTCGTCCTAAAGCCACTAAAGTATTTAAATTGTTTCCTCGAATTTTACGCGGTCTACCCGAAACTTATCTATGTCTCATATCTATGCCATTTTTATCCTCTTTATCCACAGAGAACGGCAGTTCTCACCAGTGGCGCACAACACCCCTACATGCGACACTATATATACACGAAATTTTCGATTTTCTAAACCTGACTGAATTAAAAATTGGGCCAAATCCCATCTTAAAGTTTACGAAAAGACTCGTCCATCCATATGTTACTTCTCCATTTTGGTCCAAGGGTGTGGATTTTACGGCCCTTCCCATTTAAAGATTGTTTTTCGTTCTCGTCCCCAAAACTCCCAAAAATTTCAAAAGTTTAAGCCCGACCTTTGCGGCTTCTGATAGCACAGATCATTACCTTTCCAACGCATGTTTAATTTTGAAAATCGGTTATACCATCCAAAGTTATCGAGCTCAGAAATATGACTCAATTTTTATTTAAAAAATGGAAAAAGTTTGTGGATATGTATGTTTGTATGTATGTGTGTGGAAAAGTTAAACCGATCTGAATTTGTTTTTCTGTGTTTCAAGAGGGTGTGAGGGCCGATTCAGAACCGGTCTAATTTTTGACTTCTGACTACCCGTAAGTCAGCTAGAGGGCTAGGTAGATACAAAATAGCATATTTTTTGGGCGTATATATCTAAGGTTCAACGAAAGACAGGAAAACCGCAAATACACCAAATCAATAGGGATGAGTTAAGCTTTCAAATGGCGCCTAAGCGATCAAGCTGAGACATACACACTGCTCACCATAGCCAAAAAACTGAAAAATTAAACTTTGAAAATTTTGGTTTTTCGACAATTACTCAAAATTTCAACCTACGAATTGCGCCAGTAACTGAGCGTTTGTAGAAGGACTCAGGACGCGTCTAATGGTGTATACCTTATATCTGGGAAAATTCGAATTTTTAAGTTATAGGCTTTATAAGTATGATCAAATCTATTTCTTATGGGAAAAACGGTTTTTCAAGCTCAATAATTCCTCTAATACGTTCAGTTATCTTAAAGACTGGATTATATGCAAAATGCATATGCATATATATGCTGCATATTTCTCATGTTTTTCATAAATGCATATGCCTTGCATATTTGGAGATTTAAGAGCATATAAATGCATATTTTGATGGGAATTTACTCTACCCCATTTAAAAATAAGGTATATATTAGTAACATCAACATCCATTAAAATAAAATGTGAAAGTAAATATTTTGCTGTTAAGCTCCTTTGTTGTTGTACCCATAAACATAATGGGCGTTATTTATAGCTGCAGGTATCATTATCCGGATATTTAAGATTTATAGACTTCTCAGAATTTACAAATTACCTAAGTAAATACCGATTATATTTTGAATAACATTACAAATATTACCTGTACTTGCTGCTGGTGTCGGCCAACTATGAATTATTCTGGGAAAACCAACCAAAACGAAATTTTAAGGCAGCGTTGCCAATTTAGCTTATTTTATGCTAGATTTGGCATATTTTTGTGTTGTTTAGCTTATTTATTTCTTGTTTAGCATATAGCATATTTTCTAGCATATTAAATAATATAAAAATTATTTAGTAAAAATCGAAAATCTTCTAATTCAGAACAAATTTTTATGTTGGCCTTACAATTACTAAAACAACTTAGGAACTCTCTCACAGGAACTTGAAACTGATATCAGTGAGTCAAATCTGATTCCTAACAAAAAATGTTTAACCATTCACACATACACACCTACATCAGCAAATCCCTTCGCCTTCAATAATGTTTATATTAGTACTTATGTCTGTGGACCATGAGATTACTATTAACTACAGGATCATGTTTCAGCATTTTTTAAAACAAATAATTTATCTGTACTGGGTTATGCTTGCTATAGGGATTTTTTATTAGTTGATAATGGAATACCTACTGTTGAACTGATCATTCCATCATTCTTGTGAGGTTTGGCAAATACTATATTGGTCGAGTTGGCAACACTGTTTTAAGGGTAGGATAGATTATTTTATTTTATGAATGGTTAGTCTTAAATCAATCGCCGATTATTCAACTTTTGTGATTGCAAGTTATTGACTATACTGTGTAAAAAAATCATTTTATTATTATTGTGAAAATGCCTAAAGTAGCAAGGGAAAAATCAAGTCTTCTCAGAAGTTGGATTGGAAGTAACAATCATCTAAAAGTTATCGACAGTGAAAGTATGTTTTGCACCATTTGTGATAAAAAGGTAAGTTCTCCACTTCAATAGATTTTTAAACTTATCAAACTTCTTTGCACATCTATGTGTCTGTCTATTCTAAAATGACAAACCGTCCCATTTCTTCAAAAACTGTTTTTTAAAGTTCGCAACGGTTTGGCTTATACAGAGCGAGGTGTTGAGAGTGGCCCACCCTGTATACTACGGTACACTGACTGTACTTTATTGTTTGACGATTTCAATTTCACTTTGAGAAATAAAAAAAAATTGGGGGAGGTTTAAAAAGTTTGATCATTTTAATGTAGGTATCTATTTACGAAAACATCTAAAACATCATTATCATTATATTCCAGATTCCATGTCAAAAGAAATTCCAAGTAGTTCAACACATAAAAACTTCACTTCACCAAACTAAGCTATCAAAAAATGATAATAAACCTCGCCAGCAGATTCTACAGAACAGTTTGCAGATTCAGAATACGTCAGTTGGGCAAGAAACCTTTGCAAAGGATTTATGCCATTTTTTTTTGAACTGCAATATCCCTCTGCACAAGTTAGAACATAAATCGTGTCAAAACTTTTTAAAAACTTATTGCAAGATTAAAGATAAACCAGCTCAAATACCAAGTTCTTCAACTCTTCGGAAAAAATATGTCAGTGCATGTTACAAAGATGTGATGACGAGTATTAAAAATCAGTTAAAAGCCGATTATCTTTGGATTTCCGTCGACGAAACAACGGATACAAAGGGTCGACAAATTGCGAATCTAATTGTTGGAGTTCTTAACGACTCTGGCGATTTTAAAAACTCATACTTAATTAGTGTAAAATGTTTGGAAAAAACAAACTATGCTACAATAGCTAGATTTGTTAACGAATCCCTAACAAATTTTTTTTTACCTGATCAAGTACCATTTGAAAAAATATTATTAATGCTTAGTGATGCCGCCTCATATATGATGAAAGCTGCATCCAATCTTAAAATCTTTTTCCCTAATTTAATTCACTGTACATGTTTGGCGCACGGCCTAAACAGAGTTGCAGAGAAAGTTAGAATTGAATTTCCCAATGTAAACACCTTAATAAATAATGTAAAAAAAGTATTTCTGAAAGCACCACTACGTGTACAGGTATATAGGGAGATGCTTCCCGATATTCCTTTACCACCAGAACCAGTATTAACCAGATGGGGAACTTGGCTTAAAAGTGCTATATTTTTATCTGAACACTACGACGACATCAAAAGCGTTATTTCAAGTTTTGATCCGACTTGTACCGCTATTGATAACTGTCAAAATATTTTTAAAGAAAAGTCTATTAAAAATCAATTGTTGTATATAAAATCGAATTTCGATATCATTGAAAGTTCAATTACAAAATTAGAGGCTCAAAATTTATGTCTTCACAATAGTATGTCTATTGTTGATTCGGTTAAACAGAAAATAACAAATCTGAATGGGGAAATTGGAGTAAAAATTAAAGATAAACTTGATGACGTTTTAAACAAAAATGAGGGTTTCACTTTATTGCGTTCAATAAATAATATAATCAATTTTGGAAACTTCGATGAAAATATTAATATGGATCCGTCTCTAATAGCAAAGTTTAAATATGCCCCAATTACATCTTGTGACGTTGAGAGATCTTTTTCTGCCTATAAACAAATATTAACAGATAGAAGACATAATATTAGTTTAGAAAATATGAATCAATATATGATTATTTATTGTAACAATAAAAATATGTAAATTTGTTTTATTGTACTCTTTTTATAATATTAGTTTAGAAAATATGAATCAATATTGTAACAATAAAAATATGTACATTTATTTTATTGTACTCTTATTTATCTTGTGGTCAAAATAAAATATTTTGCCGTTTTATTTGTCACAAAACCTGAAGTTAAAAAAATATATTAAGAAATAATAATACAATTTGGTTTAAATTCAAACCTATTTATTTATTTTTATTATTTTTTATTTATTTATGTATTTAACGTAAACCATAAAATTATTCATATAAAAATAAGTGCATATATAAATGCATATTTGCATGTTAATTGTGCATATTCAGCTTGTTTTAAAATGCATATTGCATGCATATTTTAGACATTTTTTAGTGCATATTTTCCAGTCTCTAGTTATCATACTCGATCTTGGACGCATCAGATACTACTTGTTAATACGTTTCAAATTCATGTTTAGTGATCAACATCAGGTAAGCCGTTCAGAAGTTATAGACATCCAAAAGTATAATAATTAGTCCAAGAACTGAAATTTTTCACTTCGCAATTTTTACAGAATGGATAGATTTGCTTGAAAATTTGACAATAAGTAGTGGATAGTCCAAGGATCAAAATTTATATGATGCCGAAAGACGCTTTTACCATGGGGTGGTTGCCACCTCATCTCGAGGGTGGAATTTTTCTTTTATATTTTGACCGCAAATGCTGGTAAAAATATTAATTATAAGCAAAAAATGTTCATTATAAATTTTTTTGATAAAATTAATAGTTTTCGATTTATTAGTTATCGAAGCTGTTAGTTTTATATCGAAAAGATTACCAGATAACGGCAGTTCTCGCCAGTGGCGCAGAAATACGCCCCCCTACACGCGACACTATTATATACACGAAATTTTCAATTGTCTAAATCTGACTGAATTGAAAATTGTGCCAACTCACATCTTCAAGTTCAGAAAAAGACTCACCCATTCATATGTCATTCATATGAATGGGTGCCATTCACACATTCATATGTCAACCCTCCATTTTGGTCCAAGGGTGGCGATTTTACGGCCCTTCCTATTTAGGGTCTGTTTTTCGTTCTGGTCCCCAAAACTCTCAAAATCTTCGAAATTTTAAGTCCGACCTTTGCGGCTTCTAACAGTACTGATCATTACCTTTCCAACGCATGTCTAATTTTGAACATTACCAGAGAACGGCAGTTCTCGCCAGTGGCGCACACCCACACCCCCCTACACGCGATATTATATATACACAAAATTTTCGATTTTCTAAATCTGACTGAATTGAAAATTGGGCCAACTCCGATCTTAAAGTTCAGAAAAAACTTATCCATTTATATGTCAACCATCGATTTTGGTCCAAGGGTGTAGATTTTAAGGCCCTTCATATTTAGAGTCTGTTTTTCGTTCTCGTCCCCAAAACTCCCAAAAAGTTTAAAAATTTAAGTCCAATCTTTATGGCTTCTAATAGAACTGATCATTACCTTTCCAACACATGTCTAATTTTGAAAATCGGTTATACCATTCAAAAGTTATAGAGCTTAGAAATGTGACTCAATTTGTATTTAAAAAAGGGAAAATGTTTGTGGATATGTATGTATGTGTGTTTGAAAGTTAAACCGATTTGATATTTTTTCTCTGTGTTTAAAGAGGGGGTCAGGGCCGATTTAGAACCGGTGTAGTTTGTGACTTTTGACCACCCATAAGCCAGCTATAAATAGGACTTGGTAGGTACAGAACGGCATATTTTTTGGGGGTATATATATTCGGATCAAGAAGAGGTAGGAGAACCGCAAATACATCAAATCAATAGTGTTGACTTAAGCTTTCAAATGGTGTTTAAGCCGTCAGGATCAGACATACACACGGCTCAGTATAGCCGAAAAACTGAAAAACTAAACTTTGGGTTTTTCAAGAAGGACTCAAGACGAATCTAACGGTGTATACCTCATATCCGGGAAAATTCGAATTTTTAGGTTATAGGCTTCATAAATATGATAAAATCTATTTCTTGTAGGAAAAACGGTTTCTCAAGCTCAATAATTCCTGTAATAGCTTCAGTTATCATACTTGACCTTAGATCCATCAGATACTACTGGTCAATACGTTTCAAACTCATGTTTACTGATCAAAATCGGTTAAGCCGTTTAGAAGTTATTAAGATACAAAAGTATAATCCAATTAACGATTATTCCCCAAATGGTTTATGTAGTTGTAGTGGTTACGACGCTAAATTTGATCTGGCAACGGGCAATCCGACTTCATTTACCGGCCATCTCAATATATATTTTTTTTTTCAATTTACAGTACAACCTGCCATATCCGGACCTGTCATATCCGGACCTCCCCATATCCGGACGGTTCTGCGCCGTCCGGATCTACCGAAATCTACCGAGAAAGGCAGTCCTGCTGTTGGACAACGCACTAAAAGAAGAACTAAAAGATGGCAAAATAATGTATTATAGAATCTATAAAACGTGTCTATCGACGAAAGTTACTGACGGCGCTGATTACTGGAATATATGAAGGAGAAAACGTTTCAGAGACTGTAAAAGAAGTAGTGGTCTTGATATCCGGATTTTTTCATATCCAGATCGGTCTGTCGCCACATTGATCCGGATATGGCAGGTTGTACTGTATTTCGAATAGAAAAAAATCTAGTGTACATTCGATGGACACTAGATCATTTGGGAGATAATGCAACAAAGGTGACCATTTATAAAGCTTGACGTGTAATAGAGGAACATTGCATTCAACTTCATACATTTAATTTATAAATAACTTTGAAAAACTCCTGATACAAGAATAAAAAACCGCTAAACGCCGTAAAAATGAGTGGCGCATAAAATATTCCATCTACAAAATATCTGATATGAATGTTACGTGGCGCGAAAATGGATTTTCATTTGATGCAAAACAAAATTCTAGTTTTATTTTAAAATATTTTTCCATAATATTTGCTAAATTTGAAGTAAACGCGCCACAAAAGAGTTTCAAAATTCAAACTGTATCAAAGTTACTCTTTTGTGGCGCGTTTACTTCAAATTTAGCAAATATTATGGAAAAATCTTTTAAAATAAAACTAGAATTTTGTTTTGCATCAAATGAAAATCAATTTTCGCGCCACGTAACATTCATATCAGATATTTTGTAGATGGAATATTTTATGCGCCACTCATTTTTACGGCGTTTAGCGGTTTTTTATTCTTGTTGTCTTATACACTGCACTTTTTCCGAGTTTAGTCAATTGCACTCATTTTTTAACGTTTCGCACACCCTTTCTATACAAATATTTTACCACTTTCCTTTTTTCTACTTGCGACATTATTTCACAAATGTTAAGTCTGTTTACAAACAACAATATTTGACAGATGGTGTTGTCATCCGATTTTGTCCATAACCTACTGTCGGCACAACCTACTTGATGCATTACTTTTGTCTTAAAATGTTACAAAAAGGAAACCTATTAAAATTAGGAAAAATAAAAAATTCCGGATACGTTCTAGTCGGACTATACATGTATTTTTCAACGCTTCTCATTTGCTTCGAGCTTCGGTCATAGGCCGTATAATCCGTGTATAATATTAATACACGACATATGACAAGCTCGAACAAATAAGGAGCATTGAAAAGTCTCATGAAACTTGAAACTTACAGAACAGACAGACAAATTTAACCAAATAAAAACGCTAGTGAGGAATATTGGGGGAAATGCATAATAAGTTATTATTTACGTATTTTATGTAGTTTGTAGTTTTTAGGGTTAAGCAAGAAGAAACCTACTCGGAACTAAAAGAAATCAATGCAAGTGTACCACAAGGTAATGTATTGAGATCAGTCCTGTACCTATTAAACATTAGTTATATCCCTGAATTAGCTACATAGCATAGTAGCTACAGCTAAAGAAGCAGCAAGAAAACTAAAAGTCTCTGTTAACAAATTTAACATTAGGACTAAATTCTAGCGAATTAAAATAAACGGAATGACGATTAATTTTACAAACAAGAATAAACAACACATGTTAATAAAAGTAATAGATATAATATGCTAATACTGCAAAATATTAGGATATTACAGTTACACTAGATGCTAGGCTAGTCTGGAGGGCCAATGTTAAAAAAACAGGTTAACATCAAGTATAAAAACTCTATTGCTATTTTGAAGTCAATCCACTCTGTCAATCTACAACACAATACTTTTGTATAAACAGCTGTGGGATTGGGTTAGTAAGAGTAATTTAAACATCATCCAGCGATTTCAAAAGAAAGTGCTAAGGAGCATTGTCAACGTTCCTTGGTACTATAGGAACAGTGACCTAGATAGGGATATAGAGATGGATACTGTTAACAAGACCATTGAAAAATTTGCCAAGAGTCACAACCAACGACTTTTTAAACACGTCAATGTTGAGGCTATCCAGCCCCTCGATAACACGAATCTGGTTAGAAGACTCGAGAGGAAGAAACAACTCAAGTTAGTTAAGTGAAAAGTAGAGTATAGTGCAAGTGAGGGTACAGGTTGCAATGTATTAACATAACCTAAGAGATACTAGTGATTTTGAACTTAGTTTATGTTTTTAGTAGTAATTTATGCTAGAAAAAAGTTTCTCATTGATCATTGTGATCGGAGTTTAATGTTCTTAAGCATCTTATATTTTAAATTCGATACATCAACGAGCTTTATCAGCTTTATAAGGAAACACCCCTGTCAGATTTCATTAGAATACAAAGATTGAAATCGGCCGGACATGTGATAAGAATGCGAGATGATAGGCTACCAAAAAGAGCACTAAGTTCAGTCCTTGTTAACGCTAGAATGCAGGGGAAGAGACTGGTTGGAAAGCCAAGAAAGCGCTGAGAAAACAAAGTAAGCAGCGACGCACAAGCACTGTTACCCAGGCAACCATATATCGTTTACAAAAGGTTGAAAAGACGTCATAATTATCACCAAACTACGCCAATTTATCACGTTTTTTCGACGTCGAAAGTCACGTGAATTTGTCCCACCACAATTGACGTCATTTTTATCACGTTTTAACCTACGTGATATCAATAACGTAGTTTTTATGTCGTTTTTTAGATTATTTTTCATTTTAAGGTTTTAAAAATACACAACAATTATTCGTATGGGCATTGTTGGTATTGCAATTTTTCATTTAACTGTTTTAAATTTAGCCCCCATGCTGAAAGTAAAACCACATGGAAGACTATCTAAAATGTATAGCATTACAATACCCTCAATGCAACAACTATAGAATTTTCACCTTTTATATATACTTACAGTGCCGGATTTAGGGTACTTGCGGCCCTAGGCCAAATTACCCCGAGCGGCCCCCGATAACTTCACGATTATGTAATTAAAGCATAAAGCACATAATCTTAATACATAACGTTTATTTTAATTTTACTTTTTAAAATTGGTACAACATTGGTACTACAAAAAGTACATTGGTAAATCATATTGAACATTTTGACAGGCCAGACATTTTGCGCCTCTGCCCTTAATTGTTAAAATTAAATAGCATTTGTTTCATCCGGAGGAAAAGTAGATACAGGTGACAGCAAAAGACTAAAAAAAGCCGAGTTGAAAAGACATTATGAATAAGTAAAAGAACAAGCAAAATAATATGAACTGTATAACAGTAATAGGCTACGGTCTGAAAAATAAAAATATTAGCAATACCACAAATAAACTTTTATATCGTTAAATTGTCACATTATTCTCTTATACTGAAAAACGTCAATGTCATGTTCTTAATTTGGATAAAGTTGGATTAGCGATTAACTTTGACACACCACACTCATAATAAATCTCATATCTAAACTCTAAACACTCACTTTTCTAGCTTTTTTGCTGCAAAATCTTTAATCAAATCGTTGAGGGGATGGGTACATAGTTTCGGTTCTAATCCTATTTAAATGGGATTCATTTTTTTCAAATCCTGATAAAACTAATCAGTATTTTTGAAAAATTTAAATGCAGACTGAAATATTACGTTCTTACCGAGGCCGAGGGTCGAAAGTCCCTGAAAACTTCTGTAGTGTTTATTTTAATAAGTTACAGGGGTGAAAAACTAAGAAAAAATGTAGTGTGATTTTAATTTCAAATATCTCGTTCAAAAGAATCCTTTTATTTATTCTAAGGGACTTTCGGCCCTCAATAATAATTTAGTCTTTCATTCTGCGTTTAAATTTTTTAAAAATATTTATTAGTTTTTACAGGATTCGAAAAAAATGGACACCATTTTCCATTTTCCAAATGATGATATATTTTCCAAAAAATCGAATATTCGATTTTTTCCAAATTGAACATTCGCTATCTTTGTCATACAACTCACTGAGTAAAATAGAATATGATAACAAGACAGTGACAATTTTTTAAATATTTGACATGGCATCAGGAATATTTTGAGTTCTTGATTAAATAATATTGATAGTGTATTTGATAAAATAATTTATTCAAGACGTGAACTTAATAAAAAGTGAATTGTTTGTTATTTCTCGACGGTCCAAGCAGATAATTGACCAGGATATATTCTGTGATCCAAGTATTTTGTTGTTAAAGATGTTCAAAATTGTAAGTGTTCCATGGTAACAATATGTTATTAAAACATCACTTTAAACTTTTTCTATTTTCTCGATTGAGTATTAGTTTTTGTTGTACAGTATATAAATTATTACAATCACTGAATACATAATTAGTAAAATAATAATCATATTTAATAACTGAATTAATAATTTGCAATTATACAAGTAACAGTTATTCAAGAACATTCAAAAGCCATCTCTTTAAAGTTAATGATGACATTGTCAAGTAGTAATATTTACAGATCCATACCAGTGAGAATTTTACTACACGTAATATGCCGTGTAAAGACAGAATAGCCGTAAAAATAGGGATAGACGTAAAATATTTGTGTATTATGTACCGATGGCCTTTAAGTCTAAGGCTTGAAAAGCTCTTAGCATTTGAAACAAAAGTAACCAAACTAGACAATCTGGAATCTTAGTCAATTTTTGATTCTTTTCAACACGCTGAATGATCTCTCTCCAGCTGCATTAGATGTCATCCTGCATAGTAAAATGCGCAAAGTCGTGTCCATATTCGGACACGGCTTTTTTACACATTTTTTTTTAGCAAAATAGTTTTTTTTTACAAAACGCTGCGGCCCCTTTTGCTTGCGGCCCTAGGCCGCGGCCTAGTCGGCCTAGTGGTAAATCCGGCACTGTATACTTACTGTGTCAAAACTGAAACAACATATAAACTAATATATAATTTATTAACAAATTAATTTAATTAAATTCGATAACACATAATTATTAGTTCATTAACAGAAGATAAACACCAACACAAAACAAACAACATAAACTCAAACAGTTTTTAAGAAGAAAAAATATTGCATTTAACTAACTCACTTGAGAAAAACAAACAAAAATGTCTTAAATGACACGTTTCTTCAACTAAATAAAAAGTCTTATTTTACCACACAAAGCATGTAAACAATAAATGAAAAATTTCGTATGACAATTGTTTGGAGTCATAAGCATTACCATTACCTAAGTCTTTAAGCTCCTCAAAATTTTGTAACGTCCACGTCAAACTTAGTCTATCAAATGAAAACGTGTTTTTAAACGTATTTTAACGTCATTACTCTTACGAATGTAAAATCACCTACAAAAGACGTTTCTACGACGTAAAGTTCAAACACGTGTATATATTCAACAAAAACTGACGTTTACTCGAAGTTATTGACGTCACTTGTTTGTCTGGGTAATAGTCGGTATGTGGAGAAGAGCAGCCAGAAACAAGAGTAGAGGCAAAAAATAAAGGAGGCCGAGGCTCAATTTGGGCTGTAGTACCGTAGAAAAAGAAGAAGATGTTTTAAATAAAAAGAAACATTTTTTGCGTGATAAAATCGAAAAAAAAAAATGTTATACGTAATCAATTTAATTTAATTGTCGAGCACAATAATTATTATTCATAGTATACTTCGTTAGTCATTTATGAATGTTTCTCCTATCGATCCGTAAATTTTCGCATATTGCAAAGCCTGATGCTTTCACGTCCTATTTGTAGTTAGTATTTTGCTATTTTGTGAAATTAACGGGATATTGTTCATCTCTATTTAACTGTAGGCGATTGTTTTAACTTTAGTTTATAATTAACGGGGATGTCCTCGGGATTATTCTGCAATCGTAAATTTTGTAGCGACATTTTCAATTTGTTTGTACAACGGATTTACTCTTTAATTCCGGGTCTTTGTATATAATTTAATGTAAATGACAACTCATGAATTCTTTATGTTCTATTTTATTGACCATGATGATATAATTTCTATTTATTTAATGTATCCGTAAAAATAAAAACGTAAAACGTAAAAATAAAAACGAACAACACTATAAAAATACACATAAAACAATCAAACAAAAAATGTGCAGAGATGGAATTATTAGATAAACAACTTATTTACTTTAGTTATTCCTTTTCACTTCATGCGAAGCATAAGGCGTCAACCGTCTGCTTCCATTCTGTCTTATCCTTTGTATCGATCTTTATTATTTCTGCCCAGGTTTTCCCAATAGCAATAATTTCTTTCTCGACACTTCTTTTCCACGTTTCTACAGGTCTACCTGGTCTTCTCTTTCCATGTTGTGTATATTCTAGGGCTTGCCTCGTTACGTCTTTGTCAGGTCTCCTGACTTATGGTGTGCCCCATCCAACTCCATTTTCTTTTGCAGCATATATTCTTAGATATAGGTTCCTGGTTAGTTCTTGTCCATAACTCTTGGTTTAATATGCGGTTTAACCAGTAAATCTTAAGAATCTTCATTAGGCATTTTTTATGAACACCTGCATCTGTCCGATACATTTTCTTGACACGTTTTAAGTTTCTGCTCTGTATAGTAGCACAGGCTTCACGTTGCTGGTGAATCATTTTATCTGGATTTTACTTGTCATCTGACGTGAAGACCACATTTTTCTTAGCATATTGACGTTTTGCGTCCTCCTCCGTCCCTCCTTTATTGTTCAAAATACCGCCCAGGTAGTTAAATTTCTCTACTGTTTCTAATTCCCTGCCTCCCAGTGATATTCCCATTTCTCTTGGTGGATTTATTTTCATTATCTTAGTTGTTTTGACGTATAGCATTACGCTGTAATTACTATTTTCTGCTAATTTTAATTTTTATTTTTAACAACTTTTCGCAAAACGAAATACCTAATATGTGTCATATAAATTCACATGTAAATACAGAGCAGATGTTAAACGAAACGTTAAACAGATTGTATAAGATTAATGTTTCTTTCAAAGAAACACTTCTTAATTGATTACGATGTCCCCAGCCTCGATATGTCAAAATTCTTGAAATCCATAAAGTTTCTCAATTTATGGCTTTCTCTGGTTTATCTAAGAAACCGCAATTCAGTTGACATAACAGTGGGGTTTCGTTCGACCCAGCGAGTCTACTACCAGCGTCTGCACAACACACACCCTTCGATTGTCGATATAGGTCAACAACACACCGCTTGTTCACACAAAATAAATAAACAGATTACCGGTCGTTGTACACATTATTTCTTTGTCGTTTTAATTAAATTCCGCCATACACCAACCGGAATAGACGTTTATGTTAAGTCCGGCCTTCTTCCCTGCCTCTGCTATCTTTTCAGTTTTGCGTTGCATGTGTTGTCTTTTTTCTGTTAAAAGGCATATATCATCTGCAAATTCCAAGTCTTCAAGGTGGTTAAAAACATTCCATCTTATTCCAGTCTTATTGCCTTCGACATGAGCCAGTCGATTACTATGAGGAATAGGGTCGGAGAGAGCACACAGCCTTGCCTTACTCCTGTACCAATATCTATTTGTTCCGTTAACTTCCCTTCGTGGACTATGCGTGCTGTGGACCCTTCGTAGAACAGTCTTATAATTCTGATGTACTTGGGAGGCATTCCGCATTTCTCTAGCAATTTCCATAATGCTTTGCGATCTACATGTTCAAACGCTTTCTCTAAGTCTACAAAGTTCACCTTATGCTACAAAGCTTATTCTGCCACTCTAATGATTACTCTATAATCGTTCTCATCGTACAAATGTGGTCCATGCAGGATCTTCGTGCCCCGAATCCAGCTTGGTTTTTCCTTATTTTCTCTTGTAAATATTATATATTTCCCTTATAACTTTATTAAATTCCTTCTTCATTTTTTCAAGCATGATTTGGGTCATTATTTTGCTTGTTGTGGATATTGTTCATCTCTTATCTAACTGTAGGCGATTGTTTTAACTTTAGTTTATAATTAACGGGGATGTCGTCGGGATTATTCTGCAATCGTAAATTTTGTAGCGACATTTTCAATTTGTTTGTACAACGGATTTACTCTTTAATTCCGGGTCTTTGTATATAATTTGAATTCTTTATGTTCTATTTTATTGACCATGATGATACAATTTCTATTTATTTGATGTATCCGTAAAAATAAAAATGAGCAACACTATAAAAATACACATAAAGCAATCAAACAAAAAATGTACAGAGATTAAATGATTAGATAAACAACTTATTAACTTTACTTATTCCTTTTCACTTCATGCGAAGCATAGGGCGTCAACTGTCTGCTTCCATTCTGTCCTATCCTTTGTATTGATCTTTATTATTTCTGCCCAGGTTTTCCCAGTAGCATTAAATTCTTTCTCGACACTTCTTTTCCACGTTTCTACGGGTCTACCTGGTCTTCTCTTTCCATGTGGTGTGTATTATAGGGCTTGCCTCGCTATGTCTGTGTCAGGTCTCCTTAGTGTGTGCTCCATACGACTCCATTTCCTTTTGCATATTGTCTTAGATCTGGGTTCCTGGTTAGTTCTTGTACATAACTCTTGGTTTGATATGCGTTTTGACGAGTAAATGTTAAGAATCTCCCTTAGGCATTTATTTATGAACACCTACAACATCTGTTGACACATTTTCTTGACACTTTCCAAATTTCTGTTCCGTATAGTAGCACAGTCTTCACGTTGCTGTTGAATAATGTTATCTTGTTTTTACTTGTCATCTGAGGTGAAAACCATATTATTTGTTTATATTCCCATTTATATAGTCATTTTCCCATTTCTCTTGGTGTATTTATTTTCATTATCTTAGTTTTTCTTACGTTTATTTTAAGTCCGGCCTTCTTCCCTGCCTCTGCTACTTTTTCAGTTTTGCGTTGCATGTATTGTTTTTTTTTCTGTTAAAAGGCATATATCATCTGCAAATTCCAAGTCTTCAAGGTGGTTAAAAACATTCCATCTTATTCCAGTCTTATTACTAGTAGCCTTGGACATGAGCCAGTCGATTACTATGAGGAATAAGTTCTGAGACAGCACACAGCCTTGCCTTTAGTACTCCTGTACTAATATTAGTACTCCTGTACTAATATCAATTTGATCTGTTAACTTCCCTTCGTGGACTATACGTGCTGTGGACCCTTCGTAGAACAGTTTTATAATTTTGATATACTTAGGAGGCATTCAGCATTTCTCTAGCAATTTCCATAAGGCTTTTCGATCTATACGATCAAACGCTTTCTCGAAGTCTATAAAGTTTACATTATGCTACAAAGCTTATTCTTCCCCTCTAATGATTGCTCTATAATCGTTCTCATCGTACAAGCTCATGTGGTCAATGCAGGATCTTCGTGCCCGGAATCCAGCTTGTTTTTCTCTTATAACTTTATCAAATACCTTCTTCATTCTTTCGATTTTAGATTTCGTAGGCGATTGTTTTAACTTTAGTTTAAAATTAACTGGGATGTCCCCAGGATTATTCTGCAATCGTAAATTTTGTAGCGACATTTTCAATTTGTTCGTAAAACGGATTTACTCTTTAATTCCGGGTCTTTGTATATAGTTGAATGTAAATAACAACTCATCAATTCTTTATGTTCTATTTTATGGACCATGATGATTGCTATTGAAATACTTGGAAAAACGTCAAGAAAAAAGTTTGAGGATAAAGAGACTTGGTGGCGGTCAAATGAAGTACAAGGAAAAATAAAAGAAAAGGGAAATTATATAAAAAGTGGCAAGAAACCAGATCCGACACAGATCTTCAAAACTATATGGTGGCGAAAAAGGAAGCGAAAGTAGCAGTAGCAAAAGTCAAAGCAGAAGCGTATTCAAACCTATACGATCAACTTGATACCAGAGAAGGCAAACTAAGATATATAAAAAGCCAAACACAGAGCAAAGGAAGCAAAAGATTTTAATCCGATTAGATGTATCCGAGTTGAAAATAATAAAATACTAGTTTACGAAAAGGATGTCAAAAAGAGATGGAGAAAGTACTTTGACAGCTTATTAAATGAAGAATTTAACAGACAGCCTGTAGAGTCAACGGAGACAGTAGAAGCAATGGTCACCAAAACAACAAACGAGGAAGTGGCTCAAGCTCTTCAAAAAATATAGAAAGGAAAAGCGGTAGGACCAGATGATATTCCTGGGGAAGTATGGAGAGCATTGGGAGACAGGAACAAGGTAGCTAGAAGGTTTATTTAATAGAATTATGGAAGTTGGACAAATGCCAGATGAATGGAGAAGCAGTATACTAGTACCTGTCTACAAAAACAAGGGAGATATACAACAATGTACAAACTACAGGGCTACAAAACTGCTTAGCCACACCATGAAAATATGGGAAAGAGTAATTGATAGACGGATATGTGAATAGACCGAAATATCATAGAATCAATTTGGCTTTATGCAGGGCAGATCAACCACAGATGGAATTTTCATTATAAGGCAATTGATGGAAAAATACAGGAGTAAAGAAACAAACGCTCATATGGTATTCATTAATCTTGAGAAAGCATATGATAGAGTTCCTCGAGAGATTCTCTGGTGGGCACTCAATAAGAAAGGAGTCCCTGGTGAATATGTAAAGATTGTGAGGGATATGTATGAGGGAGTAACGACTAGTGTTAGGACAGGTTTGGGAGAGACTGATAAATTTTATGTGAAAGTAGGATTGCACCAAGGCTCGGTGCTTAGTCCGTATTTATTCTCATTAGTTTTGGACCAGATAACAGCGAAACTACAGGGTAACAGTCCATGGTGCTTAATGTATGCTGATGATGTCGTGTTAGTAGGAAATAGTGAAAGAGGCTTATAACAAAAACTGGAACAGTAGAGGGAAGCTCTGGAGGAAAAAAGTTTAAAACTTAGTAGGACAAAGACAGAGTTTTTGCAATGTTTATTTAAAGATGGAATTACTACAAATAAAATTATATCTTTGAATGGTGAACTGATTGTAAAAAGCAATAGTTTTAAGTACCTGGGATCGGTATTACAGAGTAATGGAGAAATAGATGGAGATGGCATGCGGTAGAATTAGGGCTGGATGGATGAAGTGGAAGGAAGTGAGTGGTGTGCTGTGTGACAGAAAAATTCCAATGTTCAAGTGAAGATTCTATAAAACAGCCATAAGACCGGCTATGATGTACGGAACTGAATGTTGGGCAGTGAAAAAGAAAGAGGAACAACGAATGCATGTGGCAGAAATGAGAATGTTTAGATGGATGAGTGGAGTGACAAAAAAGAATAAAATTAAAAATGAGTATATTAGGGGAAGTCTAGGTGTGGCATAAATTGATGCCAAAATGAGAGAGCATAGGTTGAGATGGATTGGTCATGTTCAACGTCGAGACGCTAATCACCCAATACGAAGAATTGCTGAAGTTCAGATTCCTGGAAGGAGTAGGAGAGGAAGACCAAAGAAGACGTAGGGGGAGACGATTAGGTAGGACATGTTGGTAAAGGGGATTAATATTGACATGACCCAAGATAGAATTGTATGGAGAAATGCATTTATGGAAGCCGACTCCGCATAAAGATAAGGCAAAGAGAATGATGATGATGATGATACAAATTCTATTTATTTAACGTATCGGTAAAAATAAAAACAAACAACAACACAAAAACGAAAATAAAATAATCAAATAAAAAATCAAAGAAGCAAAGAAATTGTGGCTTTTAGAAAATTGTGCAGAACGTGTAAAGAAAAAGAGGACCAGGGAGACGACGCACGTCATGGTTGAAACATTTAAAGCAGTGAAGTGAAAACACAATGCAACTCTCCAGAACTCTTACAGACAGAGTAAAATGGCCATGATGATCTCCAATGTCCTTAAAGGATGAGACACATGAAGAAGAAGGATCGGTGTATATACAATCTTGTTAGTTACACCATTTACATATAAGTCAAGAACGGCTGTGTCGATTTGATTGAGAACTGGGAATATCAAAATTACTTCTTTTACAGTCTCTCTCTCTCTCTCTCTCTCTCTCTCTCTCTCTCTCTCTCTCTCTCTCTCTCTCTCTCTCTAATTGATAAACGGAGTAAAATATTTTAGTTTTTTTAGCAAACTTGAGAACTTACACTCACAATCTAAGCAAGAATTATGTTGCAAGAGACACTAAAACATTGCATTTATTGGTATGTATATCATACTAATATTGTAATATAATATCTTATAATAATAGCATCTCTTCATGCATATCTCGAAACGTATATGTTGTATATATGTAAATTCACAGTTAATTATAATCGCATAACCCAGTTAATCAGGATAGTTCTTGTAGTACGTGTTCCTGCCGTTTGCACTTTGCTCTATCGTGTCCTATATGAATATGCGTCTATGGCTATTTAGGGTGATTCCACTAAACTGGAAAATCGACAGTTTCAAATTTTATGGCAATTTGGTTTAGTGAATGACTGGGAAAAGAAAAGTATGTTTGAAGTGTGTAAAATTTATTATTCCTAGTTGAGCGCATTCGGCTTACTTCACAGCGATGTTACAATGAAATGTCTATTATAAGAAACTAATAAATTTTTTATCATAGTAGGGTTTAAGAACCCACCATATTAAGTAGAGGCAACTGAAAGAATGAAATGAACTGACAGGCAGCCTGAAACAAGATGTGTTTTTTCTTAAATGTGTTTTTTCTTAAATGTTCTTCTCTTTTACGCAAAACAGTCAGAGAGCTTTGCTATGCCGCATTATCGGGTCGACTCGACGACGACTAGCAGAAAACAGCTCCAATTGGGGAAGAAAAAAGTGCTCTTCCACCATGACAACGTACCGGCTCACACCTCCGACGCGCGACGCCGCCATGGCCAGACTGGTCGATTTCTACTACGAACTACTGTCCCATCCACCGTATTCCCCGGAGTTGGTCCTGTACGACTTCTTTTTGTTCCCAAACTTGAAAAAATAGCTTCTTGGGCAGAAATTTAAGTCAAATGAGGAGTTTATGGCCGCCATTGAAGCCTATTTTGCAGACCTCGAGAAAACGCATTTTTCCCGTCCTAGAAGTCTTAGTCCCGTCCCGTCCCCTAGAAGTCCCGTCTTAAGAAATTTTTATAATAAAAGAGCTCTGAAGATGGCTTTGTAAGCCGAAAGCGCTCCGCTAATAAATTCTACACACTTCAAAGTACTTCAAAAGTACTTTTCTTTTCTCAGTCAGTCAGTTGTCATAAGTGTATATGTTATATTCAAAACCCGAATTTCAGGCACTCCTAGGTTTGACTAGGTAATCCTCAGGTCTGACTGACGCTCTTAGTCAAAGCCCGAAATAAATTACAGTTTCAGCCTTTGACTAGTCAAACTTAGGAGAGACGTAAGTTGGTCAGGCAAAGGTCGACATTTAGTTTTATGAAGTCGGAGTTTGACCAGTCAAACCCCGATCAGCTATTAAAATGTCGTAGTTTGTTAGATTAGGTTTAATAAAACGTCATTTTTTAATTAAAATGTTTATTATTTTTATATTATCGTAATTAAGATAAAAATATTAGTAAAAAAAATAGTAAAATGCTGTAAAAGGTATATTTAAAATCCCTCAAAAGGGCCACATCAAAATCACAACATAACTAGTTTTCGACTGGTTTACCAGTCATCATCAGTGTTTACGTGCAATGTACATGCTAACCACTAAGATATTGTTTGACAAAAATATGTGGGTCAAAGCCCAGTAAAAGTTATCCGTCAAGGAAACATTGGTTTAAAATGTTACATCAAACTAGGATGTTTAAAATATTTGGCTAATCTGCCCCAGGTAACATCCGAGCTTTGGATATGACTTGTTCACATGTTAAAAGTATGACGGCATGTTACTTGCTGTCATACTGATGTATATATTTGGTATATAAGTATATTTTTATTTAAATTACACCTATATATTTCACTAAGTCTCGTGTCTACAAAGCTACCCATCATAACTTAATAAATAAACTGAGCTAATAAAACAATCAATAGTATATTATATTAATGAAATAGTCCCGTGTTTGCTCCTGCAGCACTACCCTGTAAATATAATCTCATTATAATTTAGCATCAGTGGCGTTTCTCCCATATTTAACCAGAATTTCCGAATAACGTCGGCGTAATTATTAATTATCTGGAAATTTAATGCATACTAGTTTCTAACGGTGATAAAGTGATGATGTATGGCTGAACTTATGATTTGTAGACAAGATTTAATGGCACATTATTAAATAAACAGTTTGTTCCTGACATACAGTGTTTAAACTATTATCTACGTACAATATCGTGCAAATGAAAGAAATACATTCGCTATTTCGTAAGCCGGTGACTTAAAGGAAAATACAGAAACTGACTTATTTTTATTTTTAAATTATGATTTTTTGACATATATCATAGGTCTGGATCCCGCTTATGAAAAAAAGTTGATTAATAGCAAGCTGAAAATTTGTTGATAGCTTAAGGGTGTCTAGTCGGACAAACTTTAATATATGGGAACCCTGGAACAGGGGAAGTTTTAATTGTGGAACAGGTTAAAACTTTGGAACGGTCAGACCACGAAAACGTCACATGTATTTTGTCCGACAGAACTTCCAATTGATTTGTTACCCTTTCATTAAACTCTCATGCAAAAATCAGACTGCTATTTATCACCTGTCATAATTCCTGTCATTTGACATGTTCTACGTGTTCCACTCATTATCATGCCCATTTGGTGATAATTACCAGCCTGATTTTTGCATGAGAGTTTAATGAAAGGGTAACAAATCAATTGGAAGTTCTGTCGGACAAAATACATGTGACGTTTTCGTGGTCTGACCATTCCAAATTTTTAAACTGTTCCACAATTAAAACTTCCCCTGTTCCAGTGTTCCCATATATCAAAGTTTGTCCGACTAGACACCCTTAAGCTATTAACAATTTTTCAGCTTGCTATTAATGAACTTTTTTTCATACGCGGGATCCAGACCTATCATACTAGTGACGCCATCCATCTGGACGTGATGACGTAATCCATGATTTTTTAAATGAGAGTAAGGGTTTTCTACTTACTCATTTGAAAGGTTATTCAATTCTCTATTCAGTAATATAAATATGTATGTATGTATATGTATACACCGTTCTTAGGCGTCAACGCCCTTCGGTAGGGATCTATGGGGGAGTTTCACCGAGCCGCAAGCCCTTATCCCTTGCCGTACTGCTCCCTCATAGGTCGATCAGATGCCCGCATATTCAGGTCTAAGCGCCAGATTCATATTTAGAATTTTATACTGACGCGTTAGCCTTTTTGTTTTCCGATGGCCTGGGCTGGGCTTGAACTCTCGTACCTCACGGCGAAGTGAAGTGCGGGTCAGCCGCTAGTCGCACTGAGCTATCTGATCGACTAATATAAATATACACATCCTTATTTATACAGGGTGTCAAAATGTTTTTTAAATGGCACAAAAAGAAGAATGTATAAGGACTTCAAAACGCAAAAAATATACAGGGTGTTCTATTTGAAATAAGAAAGTTCATTAAATTTCCAGAAAAATGAAAGATCTGACAACAATGTAATTACCACTATAATATCGGCTGCATTATAAAACCCCTACCCACCAAAATCTATAAAAATCGTGCAAGCCGTTTCCGAGATAATTGACGATTTCCATACATACAACTCACTCTGTATATTAAATATCAGCGGGAAAATGTAGATCTCCTAATAGGTCTGGATCCCGTGTATGAAAAAAAAGTTGATTAATAGCAAGCTGAAAATTTTTTAAAAGCTTAAGGGTGTCTAGTCGGACAAGCTTTGATATATGGGAACACTGGAACAGGGGAAGTTTTAATTGTGGAACAGGTTAAAAATTTGGAAAGGTCCGAACTTTGTCCGGAAATTTTGTCCGACAGAACAGACTTAAACTCTCCGAACAGAGATTAAACTCCCATGCAAAAATCAGATTGCTATTTATCACCAAATGGGCGTTTTAATGAGTGGAACATGTAGAATATGTCAAATGACAGGAATTATGACAGGTGATAAATAGCAGTCTGATTTTTGCATGAGAGTTTAATCCCTGTTCGGAGAGTTTAAGTCTGTTCTGTCGGACAGAATACATGTGCCGTTTTCGTGGTCTGACCGTTCCAAATTTTTAACCTGTGCCACAATTAAAACTGCCCCTGTTCCAGTGTTCCCATATATCAAAGTTTATCCGACTAGACACCCTTAAGCTACTAACAATTTTCAGCTTGCTATTAATCAACTTTTTTTCATACGCGGGATCCAGACCTATAAGTGAACAATCTGAGAAGACGAAAACTATTTCAATACCTCAACTTTCTTCTCATGTCATGCATGCAAACGTAAGCCATAACAATATAGAAAATTAAACAGAAGATAAATACAACCGGACGGCGGAATGTCACCAAGTGTACTATAAATCACTTCTGCGGCTTCCATTCCCTTAGGATATCCCTCTCTAAATAATCCTTTACGGTGTATTATATCATTTAATGTCCGCTTTGCGAAGTATGCGGCTACAATCTTGGGATGGGGACGTATAAAACACAATTATACTGGACAAGGTACAACGACCCACTGCCTTTAGCTTTAGATGCATGGGCTTTTGCTATAAACTTTACAGTTTTGGCCAGTTTATTGTACCTTCCCTCTTCATCCACTTTATATTTTATGCCAGGGCGTAAATAACACTTTCGGTCGGATATTTGCTACCGTGACTTTAATATAATATGTTTGAAATTTATTGGTAATAATATATACAGGGCAGAATGTAAAGGAACGAAACCAAAATGGCATTTTTTTTTCATTTTTTCGTAATTCTCGACATTTCAATATAAAATACAGTCAATTTTAGTAATTGCCACTCAATTAACATCAAAGTACATTCTTCCTTTAGGACATGTCCTCTTTGGATGTTTGATATCAGATTGATTCAATTAATTGTATCGGCTGCTGTTCTCAACGGCGTTACAACTCTTTACCTCGTTTACCGCCTTTTATGTTTGTCGGTCCTATACCACCAGTTCCCATTACTCCACGCCCATTTCTCCAGATCCTCTGAATCCACCTTTCCACCTTTCTATTGGCCTTTGCCTTTATATAACTCCTTTGTTACCGATTTTTTTTGTTGTCGTCCATATACAACTGCTGGTCGTATTATAGTTTTGTTTATCGGCAATTTTGCTCCCCATTATATGTTGCAGTCGAAAGAAAGATCAGTATTTCAGTTTTAGATCGATACCTAATGCAGCTTCCATAGAGGTCGAGAAAATATTTTTAACTTATAATGTTGATTGTTCTACTACGTCTACGTCATCGACAAAAGCGAGAACAATCTTTACTCCCCGATTGATTTTATGATATACTTTTTACATGCCATATTCTAATGGCAGGTTAAACAACAATGGGGACGGGGCATCTCCCTGTATCAACCAATAATTTACGCAGAAAGCATTCGATGTTTTCTTTCTTATTTTAACTTGTGCAAAACACAGATTTGCGTTATGCAGCTAGTTTCTTAGGCATACCCAACTCAACCATTGCATTCCATAGTCTTAGGCAGGCCGCACATCAAAGAAACATGAAACGTAAATTACGTTTCATGGAAATAAAACACTGCTAAACAAATATACGTCCGGCCATTTATGAAACTCTCCGAAAATAAAAATGTGCCATGAGCATGAATGACACTCGTTTCATTGGTAGGCGGACTTTGAGATTTGTTTAGCAGTGTTTTATTTTCATGAAACATGTTTCACGTTTCATGTTTCATGTTTTTCGTTTCATATTTCTTTGGTATGCGGCTTGCCTAAGATGACCCAGATAGCATGTAAACTTGTGGCAAGTTTGATTTTTCTTTGATTTTAAATTGCTGCATCAAATATAGTTTGAGTCGAGTTTGCTCCAAGCTTGTTATGACAAAGATGATGATTCAAGTTTGTAGCAACTTTGATGCAAGCTTACAGTTGCAAAGCCATGTCAAGCGTGCAATCTATTTGGTTGACTTATACGTTACGGTCGGTTCGGTTCGGTTTCGTTCGTTACCCTGACTGATGTCACGCCCACGAAAATGAAAATGTTGCCACCGGAGGAAAATTTCCCTTTTTGCGAGAATTTTCAACATAAAAGGGAAAAAGTTAACTTATAAGGGAATCTTTGCTCCAGTCCAAATTGTAAAATATTTAAAAAAATCAAAATATTTGAAAATAATTTCATATTTTCACATATTTTTTAAATAGGAGCATAGGGGGGATTTTTATCATAAAAGTGGGAATTTTTAAGGTACGTTGAGGAAAAAAGGTTACTCGACATCTGGCAACACGGGAAAAGTATCCTGACAAACCAAGTCTTATATATAATTTGTAGTTATGTCTTATGTCCTATCCTATGTTGATATTTTTCTTTGAGTTTTACCGTACAATTCTCCGAGACTATTACTTTAATTACTAAGCTGAAGCTTCTTTTCTTCAGTTTTTCATAGACCCACCTGCTTGTAATGATTATATAGGTACATATTGGTGTTCTTTTAGTTTGGTGAAATTGAGGTAAGTTTTTTATGTTTTTCTTAGCTTCTAGCTGTATTTACATACTATCTAAAATAAATTATATTTATAATATATTATATATAAATAAGTTTTAGGTTTTATTAAAAAATTGTTACTTTTACATCTTTTTATCTCTTTTAATAGCAAATATTCATAATTATGTTCACACAGCAAGAGTTTATAACAATTTATTTTATTTATTTCAGAGCTGATAGACAAAACTGAGCATCGGAACACAATCGTAATCTGAAGCTATAGCGGGTTTAATGTAAGTTCCAATAAATAATTTTAGACAATATATTGTATTTTAGTTGAGTGATTAATAAATAGTTATATAAAATGGTATTGAATTTTTATTAACGTTTTTTTATTCAAATTGTGGCTAGTATTTCAAAACAAACCTTAAGCAAGATTGTATCAAGTTTTAAAAACAAACTTAATGCAACAAAACAAAAACAAACCTTCAGCAAGTTTGTTATATCAAGTTTGAAATAACAAACTTCATGCAAGTTTGTCACACTGTAACTAGCAAGTTTGATTTAAACTTACTGCAAGTTTGCAAAGTTGCCATGGCAAACCTGCAGCAAGCTTTCATGTTTGATGCATCAAACCTTAGAAGATAAAATAAACAGGAAGGAGTCTGTCATATATCAACAACACCTTAAATTTCTAGCGGAACCGGCCATCTTGAACGTCTGTGGATGACTCATAAGTTTTTGTCAACGAGGTAGAAGGTGTTTGTGTATTGGATCAGCTGTGTGCATAGGCGTACCATCTGGTAAAGCTCCTGTATATGCAATATATTAACTGACGTTATTAGCATAGGCATAACCAGGGGATGGTTTTGGGGGTTATAACCCCCCTTTTGGATGTACTTTGAGCTCTATACGCTTAACACCATTATTATTCCATACCCCCCAGAGACCTTCAATCAAGTAGATGTAACCCCCCCCCCCCCGTTAGGATCATTCTGGTTATATCTCTGGTTATTAGTATAATAAAATGTTATTTAACTGACTTTTCAACAAAATATTATATTAATACGTATCGTATATATACTCTTGATCTATAGCTGTTTGTTTAACATCAAAGATGTAATAAAATCTGATGTACATCTTGATTATATTCCCAATACTTGTCAAGAATTTGTTTATAGAAAATATTTGATCAATTGTAGGTCTTTTAGACCTGAAGCTACACTGGCAGTCAAAAACTATGTCTTGGACGTATGGCAGTAATGTTTTTAGCAATACCGAAACCAATATTTTGTACGTAATATTAATTAGTGAAATTCGTCTATAGTTGTTCATACACAAGTCATGTTTCCTATCTTATGTAGCGGTACAATAATACTGTCAAATCATTCTTTTTTAAAAGTTCGTTTCATGGAATTTTGACTTACCCAAGATTTTTTTAGTCATGATTTCCTCTGTAGACCCGTATACCTCTACAATATTTATCATTACACATCATATGTCAAGCCCTGACTGTAGTTGTATACTGATATTTAAAGCAAGGCTGAACATAAGTCCTCAAAAGTCCAAAATCTTGAAATTTACCAGAAGGAATTTAGAGGGGTTGGTATTGGATTGATACCTAAATGATAAATATCTAAATCTAGTGAGTGAATATCTTAAGCATATATTAAACTCGTGGCTTCCTTGAAATCAGCAGATAGAACTAATCAATGGAAAAATGGATTTTAAACCAGATTAAATTGAATTTATAACATGGTGGTAGAAACAACAATTACATATGTAACAGTGATATAGTGGTAAATGTTACATCAAAAGGCAACAAGGTGTAAAGATTTACTTTAGAAAGGAAAGAATCACAGGTGCTATGAGGTACACCAACATCAGCTATAGAGGTCCTATTGGACCTCCATTCTTTGCACATATTTATAAAGGGGAGGCAAAAATAAGATTTTTTATACTGCAAGAAAAATTAAGCGTACCGTTAGATTGAGACACAGTAAGAGGGATACCGAATGAAATATGATTTCTGACCATGTGCCAGGCACCCAGATATAACTCAGATACAGGTCTAAAGTACTTTTCTAAATAGACATAGGCCCATGAGATGGAGCACAGAAAACACTCGACCCAAACTGCAGGGTTATACCTAACAGCTATACGTTTTCAGCATTACACAAACTCAGTAGTTGAAGGGACAAAATAGAGTTTTTTTGAGAGAAATGAAAATAACTTTTTTCTTTGTTAACACTATATATAATGTATTTCAAAATTAATTAAAAATAAAATAATTTTTATGTCAAAGACCACGGGACTATAAATTTTCAGGGCCCTGTATGTGGTAAAATTTGTATATAAAATATTTTAGCATTAAGAATTGGTTTCGCAGAAGAGTGAATTTTTATAGTGATTGAGTTTCAATTCATAATAACGAACAGAGGTTGATTTACCAATAGACAATGCCTTTTGTATTGTTTTCCTCGAAGGCAATGGTAGTAAACATACTTTTGAGGTTTAAGATAAAGGGTTTTTTGCTTGTAAATAAACACGAATTTTATTCTAATTATCTCCTAGAATTTGAATCTCCAATTTTGTATACAATATTGCTTTTCTTAAGAAAAAAAAAAGTAGGAATGGCTAGACAAGGAGTATAGCGAGAATGAATGCGTGTGATTGGCTATAGAAAACGATTAGAGGAGAATGGAAAGGCGATGTTAAAATGGAATGAGAGAAAATTGATCATCGTATTTTTACCATCGAGAGCAGCACTCCAGTGGAAAAAAGTGTGTTACAAGTTTAGTGCAAGTTGTGTTAAGTTGGTGATAGCAGGATCATGGAAAGTGAAACCAGACCAAGTCAACAATTCCAAACTCTTTGTGTCCGAAAATATTCCAGTTTCTGTATGTACAGAAAAGAAATATTATATAAACTTTGCACTGGGTACCAAGTCGAGGAGAAAAATATTTGGGTCCTATAGGCTATTGTTATTTTAAATCGAGTCGGAGATTTTGATTTGTGGAGAGAATCCGAACGAGTGCTGTTTTGAAACAGTTGGAAGGAAAAACACAGTTTGCAGAATCAGAGGAACACGTTGTGGGAGAATTTGGAAAACACAGAAAGGTTAGCATAAATTTATATATGTTGTGTATTGGGTATATTTAATTTCCTTGTTTTTCCTGAATAAAGCAATCAACTGAGAAATACTAGAAGCCACGAAATCAAGATAATATTATATCGGTTTTATAGCGTTCTACGCCTTTCCGTTCCTAATCGAAAGTCCTTTCTATTGGTGCATTCTTCCTCTCTTAGATTTCTTTCAGACATCGCCTTGGAGATGCCCTTTATCCATGTAGTTGCTGGTCTTCCTCGTTTTCATTTTTCTGTGGGGGTCCATTCTAACACTTTTTTGGGGATTCTCCTTTCGTCCATTCCTCTAACGTGTCCGTACCAAAGTAGCTGTTGTCTTTCAATGTCATCTATGATTGTTCTTTCTATTTCCATTTTTTGTCTAATGTCGTCGTTTCTTATGTGTTCTAGTCTAGATCTTCTTGCTGACCTTGTCCAAAAGTCCATCTCAGTGGCTAGTAATTTATCTTTGTACTTGTTGATTAATTGCCAGACTTCAGCTCCATAGGTTAACACTGGTTTTAATATTGTGTTGTAAATACCTTTTTTATTTTCTGTTCTTATATTTTTTTTGTCACAGTACCGAATTCAGGGCTCCTATCACCTGCTTTCCCTTTACTATCCTTTCCTTAATATTTTCTTCGTTTTGTCCTGTACTAGTTAGTTTTATTCTCAGATATATGTATTCATTGCAGCTTGTAATTGTCTCCTGTTCCAGGTTCAGGTTCTCCGTTTCTTCCCGTCCTACGCATAGATATTGTGTTTTTTTGGTATTCACCTCCAGGCCCCATTTTCTATATTCCTCTATTAGTTTCCTTGCCATATATTCAAGATCTTCCTTGTCCTGTGCAATTACAATTTGGTCATCTGCATAGTGCAGAGCGTAGAGTATCGCATCTCCTATCGGTAGTCCCATTCCATTGTACTTCTTCTTCCATTGTCTAAGGGCTTCATCAATATATATATTGAATAATACTGGCGATATACAGCATTCTTGCCTTAGACCTTTAGTGGCCAGGAAACCTTTTGATATTTTATTTCCGCTTTTAATTTTGGATCTAGAATTTCTATATAGTTCTCTGAGTGCCTGTATAATAGATACATTTTTATGCTGGTCTTTTCTAGTACTTCCCATAGTCTATTAATGTGGACCGTGTCATATGCCTTCGTTAGATCTACCATGAGTAAATGCAACTCTTGGCCTCTTGACAGCCTTTTTTCTATTACTTGAGTTATAGAGAAAATGTTGTCTGTTGTGGATCTACGTGCCATAAAGCCGCTTTGTTTCTCTGATTCGTATGGATGGTTCTCTTCACATATTAGATCTTTTAGAATTCTTCCGAACAATCGACTTACTAGTGTACTAGTGTACTAGTGTACTAGTTACGGTAATATACCTCTGTAGTTATTTGGATCTTGTTTACTACATTTCTTATGTATAGATGTTATCATTTTTAAGTAGTTCTGCACGTATTTCTTCCGGCCCTGGGGCGCGGCCGTTTTTTAATAAGGATATTGCTTTTTTGGTCTGTTCTTCGTTTATATGAATTGGCTGTCCTGTGACCTCGACTATATTGTGTGATGTGGTAATGTATTCTGGTCTGTTTTCTACCAATAGTGATTTGTAATGTTCTTCCCATTTCGTTGTTGGTATAGGGTTTATCACAGTTTCATCTATTTTGTTAGTTCTTACTTTCTTTATAAATCTCCAGGCTTCTCTAGATTTTCTCCCTCCGATGTATGTGTCCAACTCCTGACATTTGTCTTCCCATTTTTGATTTTTGGCGTTTATAACTTCGGTTTTGAATTGATTTGCTTTATAATTAACAATTAAAAGTAATTAATTAATGAATTAATGCAATTCATAAAAGTCAGCCTAATCACATAACAAGAAGAAAAGTAGATCATAATATTACTTACGTATATACTAAAATATATTTGGATCATATTCTTTTTAAAATAAATATTAATATCGATATTCCTATATACACGATCGGTTCCATTAAGCCCGATATACCCTGCATGCTCCAGTGATTTTTCTTTTAATGTACATCGCATTAATATACTATTTTTCCTAATCGTAACCTACTTTCCTTTTACATAAAGTTTGTAATCGTACTTCGCTTTAAAGAGTCTCCTTTGAAAAATGAAACCTTCGTTATTTTCCTCCAAGACATTTCCAGCTGTCTTTGAAAGGTGCTTTTTACACCAAAACAAAAGACGATGACTCGTTTCATTTATAAATCTAAGAGAGAGGAAATCAAAGCGGCGTTTTAGTATGCCTACGTTATACAGGTTGCCACTTTCAATAAATGTGTACGACATTTCTTTGAAGTTACTGGTATATTTTTACTGAAGAAATATGTACTACCGAATATGATATACTGCTCCACAAAATGAATGGAACACTTCCAATAGTGGGCGATCCCAAAGAAAGAAATCAAAAGTCAAAGTTCAGAGTTGAAAAATCTTTTAATAAAAATCTTAAACAATATAATGGACATGGTAGGAACACTTAAACTCTTCTTTTGGAAGATTCTAGTAAGAATAAATAAGAAAATATTGCTCCATTTTTGTCTCAAACTTGCTTCCATTCGACAAAAGTGACTCGAGCTCTCCGGGCTCTCATCTTTATTGCCAGGCAACAAGTTTTCGAAAAATTGTCACATTATTTTCAATTTTTTCTCACTCTCTTGTGATAATATTGTTGATTATTTCATTCATAGTAGATTCTGACCAATAGAAAGCTAAAAAAATCTAAATTAAACTGATTATTTTTTGATGATCTTAACTTCCAATCGTATATTTGATCACGTAGGTATTTATTTCTGTCCAATCAGATTAAAATTATAGTGAGAATTATCTACTGTAGAAAATTACCGATAGAATTTTTTAAGTAGATTGTTTCTATTTAATGGCAACCAGTTTCCTAGTTTTGACAACAGTCACATTTAAGAAAATATCCATAATATACGTATTAAAAAATAATCTTACGAATATCACACGACAGTAAGAATAAATAAGAAAATAATGCTTCATTTTTAGTCAAATTTGTTGTCATTGGGCAATATCCACTCTAGCCCTGCGGGCTCTCGTGTCTATTGCCAGACAACAAATTTTCGAAACACTGTCGCATTATTTTCAATTTAATCTCACTCTCTTGTGATATACCCGATAATGTTTGATTATTTAATACATAGGAGATTCTGACCAATAGAAAGCTACAGAAATCTAAATTAAACAGATAACTTTTTTGATAATTGCCCGTCGTCAAGCATATTACGTCACATGCCCTTCGTTGCTACGAAAAAATACATTCAGTGACATTAATGACAAACGTTTTAAAAATTATAAAAGTGATGACTTTCAACCGTCAAATACATATTTATAACAACTGTGTGTTTAATTGTACTAATTTGTACTTACATAAATAAATTCCAAAAAAATTTGGTACTGAACAGTTTTATTCATGAAATAATCGCAACAAATTGCACTCGATCTCTAAAATTAATATAGAATTTTAGAGCTCTTGTGCAATTACTACTGATTATTTCATTCATAGGAGATTCTGACCAATAGAAAGCTACAGAAATCTGAATTAAATCGATAATTTTTGATAATCTCCCGTCGTTAAGTATATTACGTCAGATGCCCTTCGTTGCTACGAAAAAATACATTCAGTGACATTAATGACAATTATGTTTTAAAAATTATAAAAGTGATGACTTTCAATCGTCAAATATTTATAAAAACTGTGTGTTTAATGGTACTTACATAAATAAATTACAATAAAATTTTGGTTTTGAACAGTTTTATTCATGAAATAATCGCAACAAATTGCACTCGACCTCTGAAATTAATATAGAATTTTTGCTCTCGTGACACTTTGACATAATTTCACTCGCCTTCGGCTCGTGAAATTAAAACTGTCAAAGTGTCACTCGGGAAAAATTCAATAACTTCAGAGCTCTTGTGCAATTACTACTGATAATTTCCCGTCGTCAAGTATATTACGTCAGATGCCCTTCGTTGCTATGAAAAAATACATTCAGTGACATTAATGACAATTAATGTTTTAAAAATTATAAAAGTGATGACTTCCAACCGTAAACTATTTATAAGAACTGTGTGTTTAATTGTATCTACTAATTTGTACTTACATAAATAAATTACAATAAAATTTTGGTGTTGAACAGTTTTATTCGCGAAATAATCGCAACAAATTGCACTCGATCTCTAAAATTAATGTAGAATTTTAGAGCTCTTGTGCAATTACTACTGATTATTTCATTTATAGGAGATTCTGACCAATAGAAAGCTACAGAAATCTAAATTAAACTGATAACTTTTTTGATAATTGCCCGTCGTCAAGCATATTACGTCAGATGCCCTTCGTTGCTACGAAAAAATACATTCAGTGACATTAATGATAAATGTTTTAAAAATTATAAAAGTGATGACTTTCAACCGTCAAATACATATTTATAACAACTGTGTGTTTAATTGTACTAATTTGTACTTACATAAATAAATTACAATAAAATTTTGGTATTGAACAGTTTTATTCATGAAATAATCGCAACAGATTGCACTCGATCTCTAAAATTATTAAAAAATTTATGCCCTCGTGACACTTTGACATAATTTCACTCGCCTATGGCTCGTGAAATTAAAACTGTCAAAGTGTCACTCGGGAAAAATTCAATAATTTTAGAGCTCTTGCGCAATTACTACTGATAATTTCCCGTCGTCAAGTATATTACGTCAGATGCCCTTCGTTGCTATGAAAAAATACATTTAGTGACATTAATGACAATTAATGTTTTAAAAATTATAAAAGTGATGACTTCCAACCGTAAAATATTTATAAGAACTGTGTGTTTAATTGTATCTACTAATTTGTACTTACATAAATAAATTACAATAAAATTTTGGTTTTGAACAGTTTTATTCATGAAATAATCGCAACAAATTGCACTCGATCTCTAAAATTAATGTAGAATTTTAGAGCTCTTGTGCAATTACTACTGATAATTTCCCGTCGTCAAGTATATAACGTCAGATGCCCTTCGTTGCTATGAAAAAATACATTCAGTGACATTAATGACAATTAATGTTTTAAAAATTATAAAAGTGATGACTTCCAACCGTAAAATATTTATAAAAACTGTGTGTTTAATTGTACTAATTTGTACTTACATAAATAAATTACAATAAAATTTTGGTTTTGAACAGTTTTATTCATGAAATAATCGCAACAAATTGCACTCGATCTCTAAAATTAATGTAGAATTTTAGAGCTCTTATGCAATTACTACTGATTATTTCATTCATAGGAGATTCTGACCAATAGAAAGCTACAGAAATCTAAATTAAATTGATAATTTTTGATAATTTCCCGTCGTCAAGTATATTACGTCAGATGCCCTTCGTTGCTACGAAAAAATACATTCAGTGACATTAATGACAATTAATGTTTTAAAAATTATAAAAGTGATGACTTTCAACCGTAAAATATTTATAACAACTGTGTGTTTAATTGTACTAATTTGTACTTACATAAATAAATTACAATAAAATTTTGGTGTTGAACAGTTTTATTCATGAAATAATCGCAACAAATTGCATTCGATTTCTAAAATTAATATAGAATTTTAGAGCTCTTGTGCAATTACTACTGATAATTTTATAGTTTAACTTCCCTTTCTAATTTTTATAATATCTAAATAAAATTTTTAAATACGCATTACATAAATGCATTATAGTTTTACTAGTAAAGGTTTTTATTAGAATTTTACCATTACTTTATTAATTTTGTGTACGAGTTTATTTTCTTGCCCTACATTTCTATTATTTACTCCAAGTTGTGGCACAACAGCGAATAAAGTTTTTATGGTTTTTCTAATAAATTTTTAAGATAGTCTAGGGTCTTGTAGAAGCCCTCTTTGAAGATCCCACGACATATTTTAAAACACGTATTCGAATCTTCGGGGGACAACAGCCATTTTGAGTATTTCGAAACGTCGACGACATATGTTTTCATCACTTGAACATCTCTAGATTTCCCGAGAAACGTGACCTGAAAAGTCAATGTGTTATATATACATGGACTAAAATTACACGGACATCAACTTTGAGAGTTTCTCCTTTATTACGAACTTCTTGAAGGTCTAGTCGTGTTTTCGAAATATTAAATTGAATATTTCAATGGATGGGATTATCATTTTGTTAGTGGAAAGGTTGAATCGGCCAGTTTGTTGTAAGTAGAAAAGGAATTATTCTATGAAATAGGTGTAAAAGAGTAATTTTGTATAAAAGAATCATTTTTTTTATTATAGATAGATAGATATTTATTTATTTATCATAATAGATAATACACAAAACAGAAACATTGCACTCCACACCTGTACAAATTACATAAGAATTGTCAAGGCAAGGAGCGCTGTATAATTATCATAAAGTATTACAAAAAATTTTTACAAAAATTAAAAACATGAGAAACAAATAAAGAAATAAGCATTGTCAAATTAAATTAATCAGAAACATTCAATATATAAACAAAAAATAAAGAAAAAATAAAATAAAAATAAAAACACTGGAAGTACAACAAACATTGCCAATTGGTTTCTAGGTCTTAGTTTTAATATAATGGACTTATAATCTCTTAAAGATAGTTGCATTATGGCTATTTTTAATGTGATAAGGTATATTATTGAACTGTACAATTCCTTTATGAAACAAGCTTTTCATTGAACTGGACTTGTTGGTTGTTCTAACATAAAAATTTATTGAATTTGCAGCTCTAGTGCTATGCTCATGAACATTTGCTATCGGGACCAACTGACTGTTCAAATACTCAGGCAATAAATGGTTTACCATCTTAAATAAGAATGTCATAGATTGGACATACATAAAATGTTCAACTTTTAACCAATTTAAAGTTTTCAGCATATCTTGAATTCGAGTATATCGATTGCATTTCAATATTACTCGCATAGCCTTATTTTGGAGAATTTGAAGCCTGTCATAATTAGAACATCCTGTATAAATCAATGAACAACAATATAAAAAGTGAGGTAATATTAACGAATTATAAATTGTTAATTTAGTTTGAAATGTCAAAAATGGTAATACTCTTCGAAAAAAACCTATTTTTTTCCCTATCTTTCTGCAAATGTAATCATGTTTACTAAAAGTTAGTTCCCTATCCAATATGAATCCCAAATACTTTATTTCCTGAACCATTTCAATTTTTTCATTATTTAATTTAATGTGAACATCCAAACTTAAGAATTTCCCGAAAAGAGTATTATTACCAATAAACATGTATTTGGATTTTAACTCATTGACTTTCAATTTGTTTAACTTAAATCTTTCAGTTAATAAATGCAATTCACGATTCATCGTGTCCACTACATCAACAAAATCTTCCCCATAAAAATATATTAATGTGTCATCAGCAAAAAGATGAATTTTACATTTGCTTAATACGTTTCCCAAATCATTAATGTATAATATGAAAAGTAGAGGTCCAAGTACACTGCCTTGCGGCACACCAATATCATTTAACTTTGGATTTGACATTTCACTATTTAATTTAGTCCTTTGGTACCTATTTGACAGATAATTTTCCAGCCAATTAAAAACTGTCCCGTTAAAACCATATTTCTTTAATTTCAAAAGAAGTATATGACGATCTATTGTTTCAAATGCTCTTTTGAGATCTATAAAAACTGCGCATATACCGACCCCTGTCGTATCTAAAATACTTTTCATATCTGAGACAACTAACTGTAATGCGGTCTCACATGAATGAGAATTTCTAAATCCAGACTGGTAATTATACAGGATATTATTTGAAGTAATAAATTTAATCAGCTGATTGTACCGGGTGTCCCAATAAGAATGGCTCGCGGCCATATCTCAGGAACCGTTTATAGTAGAGCTTTGAAATAAAAAATTTTATAACAAAAGTTGCCTAAGGAAAAGCCTGGAAATTATTTTCATAATTGTGGAACCACCGCTAGAGGGCGTAATTGAATATCAAAAATTAAAAAATCTAAATTTTACAAAATTTTCCTAATGAAGGGGCACTGGAAATCCGATCATCGTATTCTTCATAGAATTCTACGCATATTTGATTTGACAAGTTTAGGCCTACCTTTGGAAATAAGAGGTGGGGGTGAGTGGGAACCTTGTTATGAAAAACTGGCTGTGAGTCCGGTTCTGCTTAATCAAATTTTGCAAACTTGGTCTTGTTGAAGATAGATCTTTTTCGTCAATGTAAAAGTTATGATTTCGAACCAACTTACTGAGTAATATGCCAGCTAGAAGGCGTTATTTAATTTTTTTCAGAAATCTAGTGTTCCTTGGAAAATATTAAATACAAACATGCATTTTTAATACCATATTACAAAATTAGACAAAATTAGCAACAGAATAGCGAAAACCGCATGTTAATACCT